>NC_140002.1:35168828-35409597 GCF_964263955.1 Coregonus lavaretus
ATGTTGAAAGAGGCCATCTTACAAGGCCACTGTTGGCTATGCCTGGAAAGACTGGAATGCTCAGTTATTCCAGATGGGTCAGACTGGGCCCTGTAAAGGTGCATCGTATGCGGTCCGTTCCCAAATTTTGATGCACAAATCAAAGCAGCCTTTCCCCTCCCCCCGCCTCACTCCTCTGCCTGCATGCCTGTCCTCGCAGGGGGGAACTCTGGGACACTGGAGTTGAACTGCTCTCTAAAGCGTGACTGTTTAAACATGTTGGGGATCACAAAGGCACTGAGTCAAGACCATTCAACGCTAATATAAATCCATGAGGGCAGCAGCCAATGGGACGTGCACAACGTTAACGTCACATTGAACAACAGATGGTCATACACTCTCCATCTCAGTGTATCTCTAAGTGCTTGTCTAACACCATATAGAATGTGTTGGCTAATAACCGTGTACTAACATGATCTGAATTAGCTGATGTCTGATTTCAAATGAGATTGTAATAAATAGCAAGCACTTCTACTTGAAATATGTGGCAGCTAGCGAGTGTTAGTGAATGTGCATGGCTGGGCCTGGGGCCTACCTGGAGAAGCCTTTCCCGCACACGGAACAGACATAGGGCTTGTGGACTCCTCCGTCGTGCGAGCGCACGTGGTAGGTCATGCGGTCCTTCCTCTTGAAGCGCTGCTGGCAGATGGGGCATTCGTAGGGCTTCTCGTCCGAGTGGGACAGCTTGTGACGGTTCAGGTGGTAGACGTCTCGGAAGGCCTTGCCACACATCTCACAGCCATGGTTCTTCTTCACTGGCTTGGAAGGCTTCTTGGGCTGGCTCTGCTGGGGTACGTTGATCATAGAGGCTGGCGACATGATGCTAGTGGCTGGAGACATGATGCTGGAGGCTGAAGACACAGAGGAGGTGGCCGTGGTGAGCATGCCTGCGATGGTGGAGATGTAGGAGGGCTGCCCGCTATTCTCCCTGGGCAGGGTAGAGATGAGGGGCACCATGGTGGGGGCTGTCTGGGCTGTCTTCTTGGGCCGCGACACCATCTTGACGCCCGTGTGGCAGGACTCGTGGCGCCGCAGGTGGTAGCTGTCACGGAAGGCCTTGTTGCAGTAGCCGCAGATGAAGGGTGTCTTGCTCTTGTGCTCCTTCTTCACCACAGGCATGGGTCCCCTGCCGCCGCCAGTCCCGCAGGCCACATTGTCTTTGAGGAGCTCGGCGGCGCTGGCGGGGGGTTTCTGGTCCAGGGAGATGGGCATCACAGGCTTCTGGTCCACCGGCTCGTTCCCAGAGTTGAGCAGTGGCAGCAGGCTGTTCTGGGCCACCTGGTGCTGGTGGTGGAGGGCTTCATTGGCCTGCTGTAGAGACATTACATTAAATCACAGCAAGGTGAAACACAGATCAACAACACAGTTCAATTCTCAATCAACACAATATTACAGTATTACCAGTAGCCTGAATGTCTTTCTAGCAGGTGGCCCTTCCTGTTGGAATGGACAGGGTAGAACTATAGGTTGAAAATACCAGCCTTTCTTGCTCTGTCTGCTACAGGCTAGTTATAAGAGACAGAGCACTGAAAGTTCAGGTTTTATTTGTGTTACTCAATACAGCCACATTCACCTCACATCCTTTCTCCTTTATGTAACCCGGCACTTTTTGGAGATTAGCCTACATCTTCACATTCCTCCTTTATATAACCGCTTTTGCGGTGAGAAAATAGTTTGGAAGGAAATTAATTTAGCATTAGTCTCTCTTTGTGTTGTGTTACTGGCTTACATAGCCTACTGGGAATACCCTAATCTGGGAGCCATTCATATGCAACAACTATTGAGAACAGCTTAATCTCAATGCCTTTCAAAGGCTACATCTTAAAATGCTCTGGTGCTGCTGGGGAGGCTTTGCTTTGGTGACTTGTCCGCCTCAGCCATAGCCTGGGCCTAGAAGCTCCATGTGTTTGCACAACACATGGAGATTCAACACGGTCTATGTGCGGTGGTTCTTCAATTTCACCCTGAGAGCTTGTGCCCTTTCTGAAGTTAGTTCACAGCTCCGCTGAAGTGACCCTTGAGAGAGTTGGAGAGTTAGAGCGCGGCTGTCTGCGGGTGTGACTGCGAGAAAAGCCATTTAATCGAAAGCCACACCAAAATAGACAGCGAGTCCTTCTTTGCGCATGTGGCATCGCAGAGTAGACCACGGAGGACAGAACAGAGCAGTCAACAATTCCGCCCCTCTGCTGAATGACTAATGACATGCAAGCAGGACATCAGTCAGCCGAAACATTGCAACTAATACAATGGGAGGAGAAGACCTGAAAACATTCAATCAGATAATCATCACAACAACCCTGGTCTCTAGTCTAAAACCACACCAACTAGGAAGAGAATTTGCCAAAGCCCTTTACTGCACGTAGTTGCTTCTATGCTCTATTGACTTCCAAGTCCCTGATAAAAAATCACCTTTGTACCGAGCCACAGTATTGATGTGTGGAGAATCTACTTGATGAATCACGCGAAAAAAGCAGGGTCAGTGACTGTTGGTGTTTTACAGGGACAAAAATAGGCCCTGGCTCTGTCATTAGTGAGGAGGCACACAAACAGCCTGCTGCTGCTGCTGCTTAGGAATCCAAACCTGCTAGCAAATATGAAAAATGATCCCCCGCCATGATGGTGCAGACTCTTCATGTGACTGCAAAAGTAGCCTGCCAAAATACAGGCAGGCAGTGGAAGAAATCAGTTCACTGCCTCCAGCAGCAGCCTGGGCATGAGCTCAGCTAAACCAGACCAGACAAGGTGTTCTCCTGGTAAACTGGGTGATTCTCATGAAACCAGTTTTAACCATGGCAGTAGCAAATTGAGTTAGAAAACCATGATGCATCTGCAACTATTAACCATCTATCATTCTGAAGAGTGTTTTGGTAGTACCCAATTTGCTAACTACCATCAGGTCCTAATGGCCTGGTACTTAGGGCTCTATTGTCCCCCCCAATCACTGTGACATCAATGCAAATACAATCGAAAATCACATCAAACACTTATAATCAAAACACTATCTTCCTTTTACAAAACTCACCTCACTGTGATGATCAATTTGAAGAACTACAACAGCAGGTTAAAAGTGTAAAACATGGTTGTTGTGGATGTTGTTTCAAAGCCTAACACACCGAAATGGACAGCGTTTTCTAATGTGATAATTAATTCAAAACACCCATAGCATATTAGAGCTTATGCATAGGCTTACGAGCCCAAGCCAGAAAGAAAAACCTGAAATAAAATTATGATTGTACTGTTATATAGCCTACTGCATATTACGCATGGCAGAAAAACATACAAAACTGATTTAAGATGTCTTTGGTACATAATTGGTCTAGCCTATACAAATTCAAGTAATCACCTTTGAGTGTGGACTGTATTATTATGCATACTGAATGGACTGGTTACCTTATGCTATGGTGGGAAATGTATATCCATGAGTATGGGAGAGAATGTATAGCCCTAGGCGATGCTGTTGGCTCGTTGATTTTGCAGGGCAGCTTAAAGTTCGCCTACAATGAGTACATTTGTATTTGATTTTGAATAGCCTAGTAATAGGGTATTGTTTATATTTTCATAATTAATTGGGTGATACATTACCTTTAGCTATACAGAATATCTCACCACCATGCATTTCCATCTCCTCCTCTCTCTCCTTTATTCTTTTCTAGAGCATGCAGACGGGCTGTCAACAGTTTAGTGAAATATGTTTAGTTGTGAAAAACATGTTACTACTGATGTTCCCGAACAGATTTCACTTGGTTTCCCTAATTAAGCGCTTGGTATCTGCAGGAACAAGGTTGGAGAGCCCATGGCATACAGAGTGCGGACGGAATATCACCTGTCAGGGCAGGGAGAGCATGCTCCTCAAACACTGGTTGATGCTTGGAGTGAATTAAGTGTTCTTATATTTATTTCTCAGCTGCTCATCTTAAGCACATGCTCGGCTATTAAAAACGAAGTAGCCTACAAAACGGACCGGCGGAAAGCGTGCAGCCTCCATTCGCTATTCGAGTGCATACAGATGACATGTATTTTCCCCCCTGCCCCTGTTCCTGCCCATTTGATAATGGGCCATTCTAATTAGAAACTAATTTGACATATTAGTAAAGATTAGATTCAATTGAGAATAGTCTGATGTGTGGAAATATGATCACTTGAGAGAACAGAGCGCAAGCTCTTTTTTTGCTACTTTCTCAAATCATCAATAGCCTATAGTTGCAACATGCAGCCCATATATGTTTTGATTTCTAAATTGCCAAATAACTCTAAATCTAGCATATTGGACCAGTTTCAAAATATCACTTTTACGCTACACATAGCCACTTCATATGCGCACTCGCTCTGTAATGGGAAAATTATCATTTTTATTTTATTCAGCTAAGTTAAATGATATTCTTCTTACTATAAAATCATATACATTTAAATAATGGCACGGGGCATAAGCATATCTTGTCAGCTAAATGAATAAGCCTACAGCCTATGGAATGGAGCATAGCCAGATAACATAGGCCTACAGTAGGCCAACTCATATTCTGTTCTTCTGAAATACATTTTCTTCATATCATGTTTCTTTAGACCTGACTAAAATAAAATATTGGATGTATTGTGATGGTGTATATTACATTGATTTAAACTTTTTTTTTTTTATGTAGATGTTCCAAAGGCACGAATCAGCAGCTTGTATGCGTGGAGATGCTAAACGTGTTTATGTTAATTAACGGTCAATTACCGGGAGACCGGCAGGCTTTTGCATGACAATAACTGGCTGACAAAATGTCATGACCGCCACCGGCCTAGGCATGAATGGACTTTAATGATGTGATCAATTGTTTGCCGACTCATAATGGCTGTCTCCTATTACTTGCAGATTGAGCTAAGGGCCTCTCAATACTGAAAATATACATTTCTCATACTGCATAATTTTTTAGGTCCGTTTTGGTAATGAGAACCTTAATTTCGGTAATGATAATAAGCTAATTCTAATGTATAGTCAATGGGTGTGCTATGCTGCCAACTTTAATTATTTACTAGGACCACTGCTTACACCTATTGTATAGATTTTTGAAAAATATCAGTTATTTGATTAAGTAGGGGTTGTCAAGAAATATGGGTGTATAAACCCCATTTGAATTGACTTATAGCCACAATCTGGAGTTTGTTTTTCAGCAAAGAGCAACCCCTCCAATTAAAGGAGGATATTTTATTTTATTTTTTATGTAACCTTTATTTAACTAGGCAAGTCAGTTAAGAACAAATTCTTATTTACAATGACGGCCTACACCGGCCAAACCTGGACGACGCTGGGCCAATTGTGCGCTGCCCTATGGGACTCCCAATCACGGCCAGTTGTGATACAGCCTGGAATCAAACCAGGGGGTCTGTAGCGACGCCTCAAACACTGAGATGCAGTGCCTTAGACCGCTGCGCCACTCGGGAGCCCAATCCCCCATTGTGACATGTACCTGTTTTAGCATTTACCTATACTGTTGTTTGATTTCCCAAGGCAGTCTTGGTCCATACCCCACATATTTAGATACTTTATAAGCATATCATGTTATACCATTTGCCCAAAGGGTTCCATTCAATTTAGAAATACATCTAAAATACCTTTGAACCACACATATCCACGTCCTAATACACCAATATTACCTGTTAAGACCTTAGAGAAATTACCTTTTCTAAAAAAAAAGAAAGTCACTTTTTTATGCTTAAGTCCACATTTTACTTTTGAAAATACATATACTTATGCTAAAATAAGGGGTATTTTTGTCAATTGCATTAAAATCAGTGATTTTAGTATTATGCAAGTAATTAACAAATTACAGTTTGATGTATCGGGTTACTGAATCTCTAATAGAGCTCAGTACAGTTTTTCAATGGCAAACTACGCAACACTCCGAAAATGCAGTCTCATCTCCGAAACCTGCTTATGATTACCGGAATGCACCAATATTAAGGAAATATTCAGAAAAATTAAATGTATACTTTAGTAATTTTGACTTAATCTGATAGTGCGGCTTTTGTTCTTTATCCTTTATCCAAATATGTGTACATATAAATAACATGTATACACAAGTAATCACAAAAAAACAAGATTCAGAAAAGTTTGTGTTATTACATTTTAATGTAATTTTACATGTATTCGTTTTCAGTGTTATGTTTAACCTTTACATTAGATGAGCAATGTTAATTTTTTTTAGAAATAGATTTGTTTTACTTTTTTTTGACTTTTTTGCATTGGTAGTAGTGGAAATTGTGGTAAAAATGCATAATATCTGATCAATAAACATAATAATTATTAAATAGATAAATACAGATCCTAATCTTAGTTATCCAAGAGGAAATATGTTGGAGTTTTCACCTTTTGGGAGGGTCAAGTGCCAGTTTTGTGAGAATCACCCATCTAGTAGCTCAACGTTACAATAGAATTCATTCCAAACGTGCTCCTCAAACATTAAACTATAGAATTGACAGAAAAGATCAAATTAATAAATGAATAAGAAACAGATGTGTTCGTTAGACCAGGGCTCGCCAACTATCCTCCTGTAGATTTTCACTCCAACCCGAGTTGCAACTAACCTGATTATTAGAATCAGGTGCGCTATATTAGGGTTGGAGCGAAAACCTACTAGACAGTAGCTCTCCAGGAACAGGGTTGGAGAGCCCTGCGTTAGACAGTCGAGACAGGCCACCCACTCTCTTTCTCAGTGGTGTGACTGCGTGGGCTTTGGAGCTGCGCAGGTCAAGCCACAAGCTTAGTTTCCGTAGGCACCCTTCAGGAAGCAGAGGCGAGACACCAGGTAAGAGTGAGAGCCACAGGAAGCCACCAGTCTAACCACAGCGGTGAATCTCTGCCATATTGCACCAAACACACCGAGGAAACCTGCCATCCACATAGGGAACAGCCACATTCACCCAAAGCAGCCCAATTAGAGAAGAGCTGGCGGAGAGGGGAGAGGCCTTAATGTGCTGCAGTTTTAGAGAGAAGAGCACATGGTTGTACTGCACAGCAGGCAGAGCAGAGATCCCCCGCTGTGCGAAAAGGTTAGTGACGTCAAAGCTGGAAGCTACCCACGTCGACTGACATTAATAAATAAATCACACGCAGCGCTGGAATACCTAGTCTGTCTGCCTGTCTCCTCCACAGCTTCAGTGCAGACTTTTGGTAATACTATTGGTAATACCGGTACTGAACACTATTTTCTAACCCCACAGCCTCTGTAATCCGAAGGTTAGTAATGCTAACAAGTACATGTCAAATCCCATTGAGAACGCTAACGAGCACATAGCGAACATTATATACAGTCTCTGAACTAAACTATTTTCAGAACCGACATCCCAGCTCATAAAGTTATACAAGTAACTCAAAAAATACTACTCACAGTTTCCTGCACACACAAATATTAGACAGCGAGGCTCTTGATCCAGGAATTCTCTGCTGTTACCAAGCGAAGCTTGATTTTGGAAGAAGCTAACCACCTAGCTAGACAGAGAACTAGGTACTAAAATAGCAAACCAAACACACAACTGCAGAGCATTTAGCACATTTTAGACAGTTAACTTAATAGTTAAGATATCTAGCTGGCAAACATTTAGTTGTGAATTCCATACTGTATCTAGATCACCTGGTGCGTACTGCACAACAGTGAGTTACTCACAAGGCTCCGGTCTCTTGTCATTTTGTGCTTGTAAAACAAACACCACGTGACTGGGGACTACTGGTAAGCTTCATAATGAAAACTTGTTAGCGGTGAAATGAAGAACACAATGTTTTTTTAAATATCCTAACGTATTGCACAAGTTAACTGCAGGTATTTACTTAAAAGAGTTGCTACAAATATTCAAATTGATGAACAAATCTTCAAGAAATAGTTAACGGTATTGAAAAACCATCCCGTGGCTATTTCCAAATACCCCGGTATACAGTATACCGCCCAAGCCTACTAAACAGCTCTCTAAAATCTAGATCAGGCCTTTGCACTACACTTCAGGGGAACACAGACACACTGCACCAGAACCAGACAGACAGGCGCATGTTTTAAAGAAAAGGATCCTCTGACTGTGGCAGCACTGTGTGTGCAAGATCATGGACAACAATTTAAAAAGTGTATCATAATAATTGAACATGTTTATCTAGCTAAATATAGGCTACTAGGTTATTATGGTAATGTTCCCCTCAGGTAATCTATGATTAAATTATGCAGAATGTAGGTCAATGTACTGTCTTCTAGTGTAGTTCAAACAGTCATGTGACAGTGGCCAGTGTAACATCTGCAGAGCTTATAGGCCTGGCTGGATGGATGGATTTAGCATCCAGCTCTAGAACATAATCAGCAGAATGGCAAAAAGAGCTGCTGTGTACAAATAGAGCCAAGCCCGCCTGTTAGGGTTCATTATTGCTGTTCAATGGAGCATCTAAAATAAGTGAGGCGGACCACACAAATAGTGACAGTTTCATGTAAAGCCTCTGCATGGTCAATCCGGATTTTCTGAAGTGGCAGTACAGCATTTACTGCGATGCAGCCTCCGCAGACTTCGGGGCTTTCATACTTCTTGCCCTTACCAGAGCAGAGCTATTGTGAAGGAAGTTGTCAAGGAAGTGAGTTTGTTTATACAGGACGTACTACCGTCAACCAAGCATGTCAATGCAGAGCCCTTCGCATTGTTACAAAATTTGAGAGGCGCACAGCGATGCGGTATGGATATTGATTTGGCCTCTGCATGCCTCCGGAGGCTTGCGTCACACACTCCTACGAAGCCTCAGACCACATTTTCAGATCAAACATAAATTGGCTTTTAGGTTAGCCTACCACTTGACTGTCATCATTCAACAGCTTCAGAGGCCAGCTTGTGGGCTACAGGCAATTCCACGGAAATGGAATTGCGCGGAGACGCATATTCTTCACTTCAAATGTATGCAAAACAAAAACCATTGATTTCAACATTTAACAAACCATACAACTCTACGCACAAGGACTACTTTTAACAATTTACAAAAACACATTTACTGGAAGAACTGTGCAGATGTAAAGTTTGTTTCAGAAATGTTGTTATGTGTCCACGTTTTCCAGAAATTCTGTAAAATATCTGCTCCGAATTAAGATTCAATGTCTACAGAAAGAATGGTTATTGAACTACAGTAAGTGAAGTGGACTTACACGCGGTAACAGAATTGCGTTAACAGATTTTCATCATGGGTCCTTGATCTGTACTACACAGAAATGCATAATTATGGATATGAATGTCATTCTCTTCATGATGATGTATAATAAAAAGGTATAAATATGCAATATCCTCCTTTGCATATTTGGGTATTATTCTACACACTGGCTATTATTGTAATGAGTTCTGCCCCAAACAAGACCAAATTTGGTTGGTCCGGACCAAATCTGTACCAATCATAGACTTCTGTTTCACAAGTTTGGACATCAAAGTACAGCACAGTAGAGTAAAGTAGAGTTCAGTACAGTAGTGTTCAGCACAGTACATTATAGTGTACTCAACTCTAGTGTGCTCTAGTGCTGTCACGATACCAACATTTGACAAATGATACGATACCAGGCCAAGTATCACGATACCGAGTAGTATTGTGATACCAAGGTGGCCTAGCATCCTGTTCGCCCCGTCCCCCGGACACTTGTTACCATTCTCAAAAAACCTGTCACTGAAATTCACACTTCTACTCAATACAACACACTGAATTTAATTTCACAGTGTTCAGTGTATAATAGAATGCTGCATAGAATGGCTGATTTGCTCATATTTGCAAAGGCCTACCTGTGATTTGACTGGAGGAATGGAAGGAAGGAATACACAGTGCATTCGAAATTATTCAGAACCCTTCCCTTTTCCCACATTTTGTTACGTTACAGCCTTATTTTAAAATTGATTAAATAAATAAAAATCCTCAATCTACACACAAAACACCACAATTACAAAGCGTAAAAATAGGTTTTTAGAAATGTTCGAAAATGTATTAAAAATAAAAAACAAATACCTTATTTGCACACACTACCGTTCAAAAGTTTGGGGTCACTTAGAAATGTCCTTATTTTCGAAAGAAAAGCAACTTTTTTGTCTATTAAAATAACATCAAATTGATCAGAAATACAGTGTAGACATTGTTAATGTTGTTTATGGCTATTGTAGCTGGAAACTGCTGATTTTTTATGGAATATCTACATAGGAGTACAGGCCCATTATCAGCAACCATCAGTCCTGTGTTCCAATGGCACGTTGTGTTTGCTAATCCAAGTTTATCATTTTAAAAGGCTAATTGATCATTAGAAAACCCTTTTGCAATTATGTTAGCACGGCTGAAAACTGTTGTGCTGATTAAAGAAGCAATAAAACTGGCCTTCTTGAGACTAGTAGAGTATCTGGAGCATCAGCAATTGTGGGTTCGATTACAGGCTCAAAATGGCCAGAAACAAATAACTTTCTTCGGAAACTCGTCAGTCTATTCTTGTTCTGAGAAATGAAGGCTATTCCATGCGAGAAGTTGCCAAGAAACTGAAGATATCGTACAACGCTGTGTACTACTCCCTTCACAGAACAGCACAAACTTGCTCTAACCAGAATAGAAAGAGGAGTGGGAGGCCCCGGTGTAAACTGAGCAAGAGGACAAATACATTAGTGTCTAGTTTGAGAAACTAGGTCCTCAACTGGCAGCTTCATTAAATAGTACCCGCAAAACAGCAGTCTCAACGTCAACAGTGAAGAGGCGACTCCGGGATGCTGACCTTCTAGGCAGAGTTGCAAAGAAAAACCATATCTCAGACTGCCCATCTTAATCATTTATTTTTATTGGCCAGTCTGAGATATGGCTTTTTCTTTACAAAATGTGGAAAAAGTAAAGGAGTCTGAAAACTTTCCGAATGCACTGTACATGCATAATGACATGCATGTTATTGTGTCAGTAAGGGGAAAACACTGCATGAAACCTTCTTTACTCTTCAGTTTCAACCTCTCTTTCGTAACGTCTGAGATCCCCAGAGATTGGAAAGCTGCCGGGGTCATCCCCCTCTTCAAAGGGGGTGATACTCTAGACCTAAACTGTTACAGACCTATATCCATCCTGCCCTGCCTTTCGAAAGTTTTTGAAAGCCAAGTTAACAAACAGATCACCGACCATTTCGAATCCCACCATACCTTCTCCACTATGCAATCTGGTTTCCGAGCTGGTCATGGGTGCACCTCAGCCACGCTCAAGGTCCTAAATGATATTATAACCGCGATCGATAAAAGACAGTATAATAATAATAATAATAATACCGTATTTTCCGCACTATAAGGCGCACCGGATTATAAGGCACACCTTCAATGAATGGCCTATTTTAGAACTGTTTTCATATATAGGGCGCACCGGATTATAAGGCGCATAGAATAGAAGATACTGTAGTCAAACGAATTGACTGGGGTTGCGTTATGCATCCACTAGATGGAGCTGTGCTAAAAGGAATGTCAACAAAACAGTCAGATAAAGTCAAACTTTATTAAGCGTTCTGACAACTCCGTTCACTCCCATGGTAATGTTGTTCAAACGTTAATGTGCATATTAACAATATCTCCCAGCCTTGCTCACTCTTCTCCCAAACGTGGAGGGGAACCTTTCCCTGATTCAGTAAACACGTAGTAAAAGAAACAGTCTGATACCACTAAATCAAACGTTAGTGCATAACTCAACATTGTTCAGTTACATATAACACGTAAAGCTCACTTTTTCAGTTCATTCCCCATCCACGAACCCCTCGAATTCTTCTTCTTCAGTGTCCGAATTGAACAGTTGGGCGACTACGGCATCCAACCTGCCCGGCTCCCTCTCGTCATTATCCGAGTCAGTGTCGCTGCTGTTGCCTGGCAGTTCAGATATTATTCCTGCCTTCGTGAAAGCTTTGACCACAGTTGAGACCGATATATCAGCCCAGGCATCCACGATCCATTGGCAGATAGTGGCGTAAGTCGCCCGGCGCTGTCTCCCCGTCTTGGTGAACGTGTGTTCGCCTTCTGTCATCCACTGCTCCCACGTAGCTCGCAGTCTAGCTTTGAACGCCCTGTTGACACCAATATCTAGCGGCTGGAGTTCTTTAGTTAATCCACCCGGAATGACGGCAAGCTCCGAATTAGTTTGCTTCACTTGTTTTTTGACAGCATCGGTGATATGGGCGCGCATTGAGTCGTAGATCAATAGGGACGGAGCTGTGTGGAAAAAGCCACCCGGTCTCTTGACGTAAATTTCTCTCAGCCACTCACTCATCTTTTCCTCATCCATCCATCCCTTCGGGCTAGCTTTGATGACGACGCCGGCTGGAAAGTTCTCTTTTGGCAAGGTCTTCCTCTTGAAAATAATCATGGGTGGAAGTTTCTGGCCATTAGCCTGGCAGGCGAGAACTACAGTGAAGGATGACTTCTCATTCCCTGTGGTACGTACAGACACCGTACTGGTCCCCGTTTTCTCCACAGTGCGGTTCACGGGAATATCAAAGGTGAGTGGAACCTCGTCCATGTTGGTGATGTGCTCTGGCCGGATCTTCTTTTCAGTGATCTTATTTTTGCAGTATGCGCGGAAAGTGACCAGCTTTTCTTGGTAATCTTTTGGCAGTTGCTGCGAGACGGTAGTTCGTGTGCGGATGGAGAGATTACGTCTTTTCATAAAACGAAAGCACCAAGAAGGACCGCCTCGAAATTCATCGATTGTCATGTCCCGTGCTAGCGCTGTTGCCTTCATTCGAATAGTGACTGTAGAGACGCTTCTACTTGCTGCTCTCTGTTCAACAACCCACTGTTCGAGTTTGTCCTCTAACTGTGGCCATCTCGCTTTGTTCCCGCGGAAACTCTGTTTAGTCTTCTTTACTTGGCGCAGGTCATCTTCTTGCTTCCTCCACTTCCGTACCATTGATTCATTAATGTTGAATTCTCTCGCTGCTGCTCTATTCCCATATTCTACTGCATGACCGACAGCCTTGAGCTTGAACTCTGCGTCGTAAGCGTGTCTCTTGAAAGGTGCCATTTTGGGGTCTTTATACACACACAAGTGGTGTGGGACTGTGAGTAAGCACAATACCGGTGTGTACTGGCTACCGTAATGCTGCAAGTGGTGCGGCTTTGTAGTTTACCAGTGGTACTGAAACATTTCATTATTAATAAATTGTTTTTATTGGTTTTTCATACTGAAACATTTTGACAGAGCACCTTGAGCGCCGTGTACAACCAGTATGGATCAACCAATTAACCAATTGATCCATACATAAGGCGCTCCGGATTATAAGGCGCACTGTCGTTTTTTGAGAAAATGAAAGGCTTTTAAGTGCGCCTTATAGTGCGGAAAATACGGTAATAATAATATCGATAAAAGACAGTATAATAATTATTATAATAATAATATGCCATTTAGCAGACGCTTTTATCCAAAGCGACTTACAGTCATGTGTGCATACATTTTTACGTATGGGTGGTCCCGGGGATCGAACCCACTACCCTGGCGTTTCAAGCGCCATGCTCTACCAATTGAGCTACAGAGGCCGTCTTTCATGGACCTGGCCAAGGCTTTCGACTCTGTCAACCACCGCATTCTTATGGGCAGACTAAATAGCCTTGGTTTCTCAAATGACTGCCTCGCCTGGTTCACCAACTACTTCTCAGATAGAGTTCAATGTGTCAAATCGGAGGGCCTGTTGTCTGGACCTCTGGCAGTCTCTATGGGGGTGCCACAGGGTTTAATTCTCGGGCCGACTCTATTCTCTGTGTATATCAATGATGTCGCTCTTGCCGCTGGTGACGCTCGGATCCACCTCTATGCGGACGACACCATTTTGTATACATCTGGCCCTTCATTGGACACCGTGTTAACAAACCTCCAAACGAGCTTCAACGCCATACAACACTCCTTCCGTAGCCTCCAACTGCTCTTAAACACTAGTAAAACTAAATGCATGCTCTTCAACCGAACGCTGCTTGCACCCGCCCACCCGACTAGAATCACTACTCTCGACGGGTATGTGGACAACTACAAATACCTAGGTGTCTGGTTAGACTGTAAACTCTCCTTCCAGACTCACATTAAGCATCTCCAATCAAAAGTTAGATCTAGAATTAGCTTCCTATTTCGCAACAAAGCCTCCTTCACTCATGCTGCCAAACATGCCCTCGTAAAACTGACTATCCTACCGATCCTTGACTTCGGCGATGTCATTTATAAAATAGCCTCCAACACTCTACTCAGCAAATTGGATGTAGTCTATCACAGTGCCATCCGTTTTGTCACCAAAACCCCATATACTACCCACCATTGTGACCTGTACGCTCTTGTTGGCTGGTCCTCACTACATATTCGTTGCCAAACCCACTGGCTCCAGGCCATCTATAAATCACTGCTAGGCAAATCCCAGTCTTATCTTAGCTCACTGGTCACCATAGCAACACCCACCCGTAGTCTGCACTCCAGCAGGTACAGTGGGGAGAACAAGTATTTGATACACTGCCAATATTGCAGGTTTTCCTACTTACAAAGCATGTAGAGGTCTGTAATGTTTATCATAGGTACACTTCAACTGTGAGATACGGAATCTAAAACAAAAATCCAGAAAATCACATTGTATGATTTTTAAGTAATTAATTAGCATTTTATTGCATGACATAAGTATTTGATACATCAGAAAAGCAGAACTTAATATTTGGTACAGAAACCTTTGTTTGCAATTACAGAGATCATACGTTTCCTGTAGGTCTTGACCAGGTTTGCACACACTGCAGCAGGGATTTTGGCCCACTCCTCCATACAGACCTTCTCCAGAACCTTCAGGTTTCGGGGCTGGCGCTGGGCAATACGGACTTTCAGCTCCCTCCAAAGATGTTCTATTGGGTTCAGGTCTGGAGACTGGCTAGGCCACTCCAGGACCTTTAGATGCTTCTTACGGAGCCACTCCTTAGTTGCCCTGGCTGTGTGTTTCGGGTCGTTGTCATGCTGGAAGACCCAGCCACGACCCATCTTCAATGCTCTTACTGAGGGAAGGAGGTTGTTGGCCAAGATCTCGCGATACATGGCCCCATCCATCCTCCCCTCAATATGGTGCAGTTGTCCTGTCCCCTTTGCAGAAAAGCATCCCCAAAGAATGATGTTTCCACCTCCATGCTTCACGGTTGGGATGGTGTTCTTGGGCTTGTACTCATCCTTCTTCTTCCTCCAAACACGGCGAGTGGAGTTTAGACCAAAAAGCTATATTTTTGTCTCATCAGACCACATGACCTTCTCCCATTCCTCCTCTGGATCATCCAGATGGTCATTGGCAAACTTCAGACGGGCCTGGACATGCGCTGGCTTGAGCAGGGGGACCTTGCGTGCGCTGCAGGATTTTAATCCATGACGGCGTAGTGTGTTACTAATGGCTTTCTTTGAGACTGTGGTCCCAGCTCTCTTCAGGTCATTGACCAGGTCCTGCCGTGTAGTTCTGGGCTGACCCTCACTTTCCTCATGATCATTGATGCCCCACGAGGTGAGGTCTTGCATGGAGCCCCAGACTGAGGGTGATTGACCGTCATCTTGAACTTCTTAAATTTTCTAATAATTGCGCCAATAGTTGTTGCCTTCTCACCAAGCTGCTTGCCTATTGTCCTGTAGCCAATCCCAGCCTTGTGCAGGTCTACAATTTTATCCATGATGTCCTTACACAGCTCTCTGGTCTTGGCCATTGTGGAGAGGTTGGAGTCTGTTTGATTGAGGGTGTGGACAGGTGTCTTTTATACAGGTAACGAGTTCAAACAGGTGCAGTTAATACAGGTAATGAGTGGAGAACAGGAGGGCTTCTTAAAGAAAAACTAACAGGTCTGTGAGAGCCAGAATTCTTACTGGTTGGTAGGTGATCAAATACTTTTGTCATGCAATAAAATGCAAATTAATTACTTAAAAATCATACAAATGTGATTTTCTGGATTTTTGTTTTAGATTCTGTCTTTCACAGTTGAAGTGTACCTATGATAACAATTACAGACCTCTACATGCTTTGTAAGTAGGAAAACCTGCAAAATCGGCAGTATATCAAATACTTGTTCTCCCCACTGTATATCTCACTGGTCATCCCCAAAGCCAACACCTCCTTTGGATGCCATTCCTTCCAGTTCTCTGCTGCCAATGACTGGAACGAACTGCAAAAATCTCTGAAGCTGGAGACTCTTATCTCCCTCACTAATTTTAAGCGTCAGTTGTCAGAGCAGCTTACCGATCACTGCACCTGCACACAGCCATTCTGAAATTAGTCCATCCAACTACCTCATCCCCACATTGTTATTTATTTTGCTAATTTGCACCCCAGTATTTGCACATCATCTTTTGCACATCTATCATTCCAGTGTTAATACGAAATTGTAACTATTTTGCACTATGGCCTATTTATTGCCTTACCTCCATTATTTACTACATTCGCACACACTGTATATATATTTTCTGTTGTATTTTTTACTTTATGTTTGGTTTACCCCATATGTAACTCTGTGTTGTTGTTTTTAATCGCACTGCTTTGCTTTATCTTGGCCAGGTCGCAGTTGTAAATGAGAACTTGTTCTCAACTGGCTTACCTGGTTAAATAAAGTTTAAATACATTTTATTTTTTAATAACACTAACTATCTCTCTCTCAAACACGCACACACACACACTGCTCCCGACTTTTAAAACGTTAGCACCAAACAGAATTTAAGGAGCACCAGAAAGAAACACATTCTTGATATAGTTTAGCCTTACATTAGGCCTATATGGATCCTACCTTTGAAGCACATCTCATGAGTAGCAGACCCTATCCTTTTCTTCCTGTGCCAATCAAATTAGCCTAATCCTAGTGTCAAGTTGCTAGGTTGTTAGCTAGCTAAGAAACATGACTGAACAACGGTGTTTGTTATCAAACCAATAATAAGCGACCAGGGATTAGTTTAAAACGGCCCACGACATGGTTTGTGAAATTATATACACTGAACAAAAAATATAAACACAATATGTAAACTGTTGGTCCCATGTTTCATGAGCTGAAATAAATAAAATAAATAAGAATTGCTGAAATTATTCATCCATTTTGTGCACAAATTTGTTGTTAGTGAACATTTCTCCTTTGCCAAGATAATCCATCCACCTGACAGGTGTGGCATATCAAGAAGCTGACTAAACAGCATGTTTATTACACAGGTACACTTTTGTGCTAGGAACAATAAAAGGCAACTTGTTTTGTCAGACACAGATGACATCTCAAGTTTTGAAGGAGCATGCAATTGGCATGCTGACTGCAGGAATGTCCAACAGAGCTCTGGCCAGAGAATTGAATGTTAATTTCTCTACCATAAGCCGCCTCCAACGTCGTTTTAGAGAATTTGGCAGTATGTCCAACTGGCCTCACAACCGCAGACCACATGTAACCATGCCAGCCCAGGACCTCTACATGTGGCTTCTTCACCTGCAGGATCATCTGAGGGGCGGGAGGGTGCTGAGGAGTATTTCTGTCTGTAATAAAGCCATTTTTGTGGGGAAAAACTCATTATGATTGGCTGGGCCTGGCTCCCCAGTGGGTGGGCCTATGCCCTCCAAGGCCCACCCATGGCTGTACCCCTGCCCAGTCATGTGAAATCCATAGATAAGGGCCCAATTAATTTATTTCAATTGACTGATTTCCTTATATGAACTGTAACTCAATAAAATCTTTGAAATTGTTGCAAGATGCGTTTATATTTTTGTCCAGTATAAAATAAGCGTAAATCCCAATAGAAAGAAAAAAGGCATCTCTGGTAATATGGGTGATATTTTTTTAACCGTTTAGGCTAGAGACAAGCCGTGCTCCATTTTCCCTCTCTGACACGCAGAGGCTGCATGACAGTGAACATGCAAAGTCACTCAGACTGGTCTGTGCTCTTGGTTACAACAAGCGATGCAATGATACAATGTTACAACAAAACTGACTTCAAACATTTTATAACAGGCGCCAGCAGGTTCTTTAGATCGGTAGGGCTGAAAAATGTTGTAGTTTCATATGAAACGGAACTAGGGTATTCTAAAATGTTGGTATCATAGGTATCATGATGTTTTGGTACCGTGATATTACCAAGGTACCAGTATACCACTAGTGTGCTCTACTGTGTACTGTAGAATACTGTACTAGAGCTGAGACGATAAACCGAAAATGACCAAAATTGCCTTCCTCTTCCCGAAGCATTTTGCTTAAATTGCAACTTTTTTCGGTGATTTTGCTAGACAATGTTCCTGTAGATTGTTCTAAAACCATGAATTGGTCAACAGTAATATACAGTGGTTCATCAATTAAATGTTTCGAGCTTATACCGTGACCGTTTGTGGTAGATGGTGGCAGATTGTGGTAAATTGTGTCATTCTGTCATTGCACCACACTATCACAAGGGGGAGTTAGAACGCTGATCTATCGGTAGTCTAAACTGTGGCACAAATGGACTATCTTTTCGTAAATGAATGGAGGTGTGAATGTTTCAGTCCGAGAGTCTCTCTTCTCTGGCACTAGAGTCCTGCATCAGGCAACAACAAAAAATTAGCTAGCGGGTGGAACTTGGGTAAATACAAGGGCGCAATTACACTTGACATGTGGGCCGACGATGAAACACGGAGTCCTTCTTTGCTTATGTCCAGCGATGATAGGGAGGGGAAAAAGGTTGCCCATATTTTCAAGACCTGAGCTACTTAATTAATTAATGAAATGTACTTGTTTATTTAGGCAATTTAATATATGCGTTTAGGCTTGGCCTATTTAGTAGGCTATTTCGCGGCATAAAGCTATATTTGTCAGCATAAAGCTAAGTGACTCACTCATTCGTGGCTGTGGATCAAAATAAATAAGTCTTACCTTGTTTCAAAGTAGCCTAACCAAAATCCGACCATAGGCTAAACATTTCCTCATTAACATTATGCCATTGAAACCAGCATTTTCTCTTGTTCTGTTGGTTTTCAAATAAACATTATTTTCGATGTCCAGAAGCCAAACACACAATCCTAATCATATTAACAACCCATACTAGTTGTTAGATCTTCACTCTTTTTAAATTTCTCACAAATATTGGTATCTAGGTCACATGAAACCACTCGCATTTGAGGCGGCGGTGGGCTTTGGGAGAACGGTGCGCTTTGAGAATGTGTTTTCCAGTCTGTTGCATTTTTGGAACATCCATGCGAATAGCAGACTGCGGTGTGCGATTGCTGCACTTATAATGTGAAGAAATAGTTGTCAACATTTTAAGCTAAACGCTTTGATCGGTTGTATCTGCCTCGTGGGCATGGCTTTTTAATTACAGGGTTTGTATGAATTTTGTATTTATCGTCCCAGAACTGGTCCAGTCGGTTTTGAACAGGCCATTACATATTTTTTAAGTAATCCCCGGGATGGTGGGATGCCTATAATTGAGCCCTGAGTCACTGTAGCAATTGTTGTTAGTTTATTGTGTTGAATTCTGTCTATTGTACTTTGTCTAAAACGATTATTGATGTGCCTGTTTAAAGTGCGCATTTATGTTTTCTACTAATTTGCGCCTGTGCATCTTGTTCTTGATAGGACTGCTTGGAAAATATAAGTTCTCAAAGGAATTCTCAGTTGTGTGAGTTGTCTAGGCCTGTTTACAGTCGTTTTGCCAATATCGTTTGGTATATTGCTCTTTATTTGGACATACATTTCATCCTTTTTGTCTACTGTGTACTGCGTTCTTGGACTCAAACGTTAGCTTTTTTTGTAAATATATTTGTCACATATTCACTACTCTTAGCCTATAATAAAACCTTACTTCCATCTTTATCGAACCAACTGCACACCCTCTGCATAAGCTATCTTTTTGTTAAATGTGATGTTTCTGTTTCTCTGTTCCTTGTTTCTCTCTTCTCTATGCTGGAGTTATTTTAAGAACTTGATGGTAAAGCAATAGTCTAATAAACTTGACATTAACTTGAATCTTCCCTCTTCATTTTACCCACAAAGAAAATCACCTATAGTCTAGTAAAGCATATTGTTTTTTATTATTGCCAGTATAATTGAGCTAATAATCTTTCTTATATTTTCCATTCAAATTCGATGTTTACACTCATTTGGTAAGGGTAATTCAAATCGTGTAGTGAAACATTATTTGCTGTTGGATCAAATAAAGGTATTTTTGATGTTGTCTGTAGAGTGGCTAGGCAGCATGCAGCTTTGACATGCATCGTCCAAACAGCGGCTGAAGGGCAAATGAGATCTAATGTGCAAACGCTCTCCATACTACATCGGCCCGATATCGGGCTGACGTCGGCGAGATGTGTGTGCTGTCTGGGTAGGCTATTTCGCAGCATAAAGCTATATTTGTCAGCATAAAGCTGAGTGACTCACTCATTCGTGGCTTTGGATCAAAATAAATAAGTACCAACATTCTTTCTGATAGTCTTTCATAAAGAATTGTTTTGAGGGCCTCCCGTGTGGCGAAGCGGTCTAAGGCACTGCATCGCAGTGCTAGAGGTGTCACTACGGACCCGGGTTCGTTCCCGGGCTGTGTTACAAACGGCGGTGATCGGGAGTCGCATAGGGCGGCGCACAATTGGCCCAGCGTCGTCCGGGTTAGGGGAGGGTTTGGCCGGGGGGGCTTTACTTGCCTCATCGCTCTCTAGCGACTCCTTGTGGTGGCCAGGGTGCCTGCAGGCTGACCTCGGTCGTCGGTTGAACGGTATTTCCTCCGACACATTGGTGCGGCTGGCTTCTGGTTTGGCAGGTCATGTTTCGGAGGACGCATGACTCGACCTTCGCCTCCCGAGCCCGTTGGGGAGTTGCAGCGATGAGACAAGATCGAAATTGGGGAGAAGAATGGGGTAAAATACAACATAATCTGCTCTTGTTGTGTGTGTTCAATAATTTGTGACATTGTGGTTACAATGAAGAACGTAAAGAAAATAAATCCTATTCAAATTTAATAATCAGATGTGTGTTGCAAGCTTGTCATTTTTCCTTATTATTTTTTTGTAAGATTTTATTATATATTTTTTGACAATAAAAAACACACATACAAACGACAACTACTTCACGCCTGCCCAGACCCACCTGCTCACACCCCCATTTCCAGCGGCAGCATCACTCTCCGCCACACGGCCTAAGACTTATGGGTTTAACCTTCTGAATGAATGATTATATTAAAGATAGAAGCCGCCTCTTAATGAGTTCCGAGAGCCGATCCGCTACCCAACAAAATAATATCCATTTATTTAGCCTAATTGTTTTTATGAGTACAGACAGTATTATTTTTTTCTATTATTAATATTTTCCTGCATTAATTGATTTGTCTGCATGTCTATTCAACATTTGGCTAAAAAGAAACCATGCCATGAATTAAGAACAGATACACTACCGGTCAAAAGTTTTAGAACACCTACTCATTCAAGGGTTTTTCTTTATATGTACTATTTTCTACATTGTAGAATAATAGTGATGACATCAAAACTATGAAATAACACCCAAAAAGTGTTAAACAAATCAAAATACATTTTATATTTGAGATTCTTCAAATAGCCACCCTTTGCCTTGATGACAGCTTTGCACACTGTTGGCATTCTCTCAACCAGCTTCATGAGGTAGTCACCTGGAATGAATTTCAATTAACAGGTGTGCTTTGTTAAAAGTTAATTTGTGGAATTGCTTTCCTTAATGTGTTTGAGCCAATCAGTTGTGTTGTTACAAGATAGGGGGGTATACAAAAAATATCCCTATTTGGTAAAAGACCAAGTCCATATTATGGCAAGAACAGCAAGAACAGTTGATGTTGAGATGTGTTTGAGAAAAAGCCATATCTCAGACTGCCCATCTTAATCTTTTATTTTTATTGGCCAGTCTAAGATATGGCTTTTTCTTTGCAACTCTGCCTAGAAGGTCAGCATCCCGGAGTCGCCTCTTCACTGTTGACGTTGAGACTGGTGTTTTGCGGGTACTATTTAATAAAGCTGCCAGTTATGGGGGCCTACATAGGCTACTGTAAAATACATTTTTGTTTTTCTTGGAATAGAAACACCAGCGCCGGAGAAGATGGCTGCCGTTTTACAGCCCTCTAACCAATTGTACTATTATGTGTGTTTCCGCGTTATTTGTAATTTATTTTGTACATAATGTTTCTGCCATCGTCTCTTATAACCAAAAAGAGCTTCTGGATATCAGGACAGCGATTACTCACCTCGTATTGGACGAAGATTTTTTCTTCAATGAGGCGGCCGCGAAGGATATCATACAGACACCCGACAAGGCCCAAATCCCCGTCATTCGCGTGAGGAAGAGACGGAGATATCGTGGACGTAGATCGGGGTGCCTTGTAAGGATCCGACGGCGAGCGAGTAAACTGCCTCTTCCATCAACCCTATTAGCCAACGTTCAATCATTTGAAAATAAATTGGATGACCTAAGATTACGGTTATCCTACCAACGGGACATTAAAAACTGTAATATCTTATGTTTCACCGAGTCGTGGCTGAACGACGACATGGATAACATACGCTACATCGGCAGGATAGAACGGCTGACTCCGGTAAGACAAGGGGTGGCGGTCTGTGTATATTTGTAAACAACAGCTGGTGCACAAAATCAAATACTAAGGAAGTCTAGAGGTTTTGCTCGCCTGAGGTAGAGTATCTTATGATAAGCTGTAGACCACACTATTTACCAAGACAGTTCTCATCTATATTTTTCATAGCTGTCTATTTACCACCACAAACCAATGCTGGCATTAAGATTGCACTGAATGAGTTGTACAAGGCCATAAATCAACAGGAAAACGCTCATCCAGATGCAGCGCTCCTAGTGGCCGGGGACTTTAATGCAGGGAAACTTAAATCCGTTCTACCTAATTTCTACCAGCATGTTAAATGTGCAACCAGAGGGAAAAAAAACTCTAGACCACCTTTACTCCACACACAGAGACGCATACAAAGCTCTCCCTCGCCCTCCATTTGGCAAATCTGACCATAACTCTATCCTCCTGATTCCTGCTTATAAGCAAAAACTAAAGCAGGAAGCCCCAGTGACTCGGTTAATAAAAAAGTGGTCAGATGACGCAGATGCTAAGCTACAGGACTGTTTTGCTAGCACAGACTGGAACATGTTCCGGGATTCTTCAGACAGCATTGAGGAGTACACCACATCAGTCACTGGCTTCATCAATAAGTGCATCGATGATGTCGTCCCCACAGTGACCGTACGTACATACCCCAACCAGAAGCCATGGATTACAGGAAACATCCGCACTGAGCTAAAGGGTAGAGCTGCCGCTTTCAAGGAACGGGACTCTAACCCGGACGCTTATAAGAAATCCCGCTATGCCCTCCGACGAACCATCAAACAGGCAAAGAGTCAATACAGGACTAAGATTGAATCGTACTACACTGGCTCTGACGCTCGTCGGATGTGGCAGGGCTTGAAAACTATTACAGACTACAAAGGGAAGCACAGCCGCGAGCTGCCCAGTGACACAAGCCTACCAGACGAGCTAAACCACTTCTATGCTCGCTTCGAGGCAAGCAACACTGAAGCATGCATGAGAGCACCAGCTGTTCCGGATGACTATGTGATCACGCTCTCCGTAGCCGATGTGAGTAAGACTTTTAAGCAGGTCAACATTCACAAGGCCGCAGGGCCAGACGGATTACCAGGACGTGTGCTCCGAGCATGTGCTGACCAACTGGCAAGTGTCTTCACTGACATTTTCAACATGTCCCTGACCGAGTCTGTAATACCAACATGTTTCAAGCAGACCCCCATAGTCCCCGTGCCAAAGGCCTCTAAGATAACCTGCCTAAATGACTACCGACCCGTAGCACTGACGTCTGTAGCCATGAAGTGCTTTGAAAGGCTGGTCATGGCTCACATCAACACCATTATCCCAGAAACCCTAGACCCACTCCAATTTGCATACCGCCCCAACAGATCCACAGATGATGCAATCTCTATTGCACTCCACACTGCCCTTTCCCACCTGGACAAGAGGAACACCTACATGAGAATGCTATTCATTGACTACAGCTCAGCATTCAACACCATAGTGCCCTCTAAGCTCATCACTAAGCTAAGGATCCTGGGACTAAACACCTCCCTCTGCAACTGGATCCTGGACTTCCTGACGGGCCGCCCCCAGGTGGTAAGGGTAGGTAACAACACATCTGCCACACTGATCCTCAACACGGGGGCCCCTCAGGGGTGCGTGCTCAGTCCCCTCCTGTACTCTCTGTTCACCCATGACTGCATGGCCAGGCACGACTCCAACACCATCATTAAGTTTGCCGACGACACAACAGTGGTAGGCCTGATCACCGACAACGATGAGACAGCCTATAGGGAGGAGGTCAGAGACCTGGCCGTGTGGTGCCAGGACAACAACCTCTCCCTCAACGTGACCAAGACAAAGGAGATGATTGTGGACTACAGGAAAAAAAAAGAGGACTGAGCACGCCCCCATTCTCATCGACGGGGCTGTAGTGGAACAGGTTGAGAGCTTCAAGTTCCTTGGTGTCCACATCACCAACGAACTATCATGGTCCAAACACACCAAGACAGTCGTGAAGAGGGCACGACAAAGCCTATTCCCCCTCAGGAGACTGAAAAGATTTGGCATGGGTCCTCAGATCCTCAAAAAATTATACAGCTGCACCATCGAGAGCATCCTGACTGGTTGCATCACCGCCTGGTATGGCAACTGCTTGGCCTCCGACCGCAAGGCACTACAGAGGGTAGTGCATACGGCCCAGTACATCACTGGGGCCAAGCTTCCTGCCATCCAAGACCTCTACACCAGGCAGTGTCAGAGGAAGGCCCTCAAAATTATCAAAGACTCCAGCCACCCTAGTCATAGACAGTTCTCTCTGCTACCGCACGGCAAGCGGTACCGGAGTGCCAAGTCTAGGTCCAAAAGACTTCTCAACAGCTTCTACCCCCAAGCCATAAGACTCCTGAACAGCTAATCATGGCTACCCGGACTATTTGCACTGCCCCCCCACCCCATCCTTTTTACGCTGCTGCTACTACTCTGTTAATTATTTATGCATAGTCACTTTAACTCTACCCACATGTACATATTACCTCAACTAGCCGGTGCCCCCGCACATTGACTCTGCAACGGTACCCCCCTGTATATATAGCCTCCCTACTGTTGTTTTATTTTTACTTTTTTTGTTAAAAATAAATGCACTGTTGGTTAAGGGCTGTAAGTAAGCATTTCACTGTAATGTCTGCACCTGTTGTATTCGGCGCATGTGACCAATAAAATTTGATTTGAATTCAATTAAGCTACATTTCTAACAGTATAAACAGCACAAATACAATAATAATATACAAACAAATTATAATCAATCCCATATAGTCTGTTCTAACAAAAAAAAAGGGTTTAAAGTCTCTAGTACAGCCAATATTTAAAAAAGTCAAATGCATTCGTTTATTCATTGTTTAATTATTCAAGGCTCCCTTGGTTATTTCATTTTATAAACAGAAATGCTTGACTGTATTTAAAGACATGGATGACTTGTATGCCGTGTGATGACATGAACAAATGAATGATTGATTGATATACTGCATATTGAAGTAGGCCTTCATGCCGAATAAGTAAGTTACGCTAAAACAGCTAACAGGACTCTTTGGCCTACAGCTCCATGTCATTTCGATAACTTAGCTTCTCAGAGATGCCCTCTGGTGGTCGAACTAGCATTAATGACAACAATGGCTGACAGTAAAATACTATGGTGTCATGCACTACAACGTGCCATACCATTCCACGGCATGCCACAAGCTGTGCTGCAGTATGACAACTTTTAATGGAAGAACCACTGTATGCATTGTGTTGATTCCTGCTATGAAAGTATCTGCCTGTCCCGGTTTCGCTGTTGGCTGCTGACTCTCACTCCCTCTGTCCACTGCATTCTGAGAAACACAAGCATATGACCGTTGCTCAAAATGCTATTGCCGCAAAAAGTTTTCAAAGCAACTACTGTTGTTCTAGTGACAAACAAGAGAGTCACAGCTTTCTGTGAATATATAATGTATTTCTCACCTCTTAATATTGAGTTCATGGCACCACTTTTTGGCTGTAGTTAGTATAGTTTTGATGTGTCCGCGTAGCGGAGCACACCATTTCCATAGTGAGTAGGCCTACATTAAGTAGCCTAGGCCTAGCGGTGGAAAATGTGTAGGATATTGTGTTTTGAGTTCCCACTTCCTCAGGTGGTGAATAATATAGCCTTCAGAAAGTATTCATACCACTTTACTTATTAATAATATAATTATTCCACATTGTGTTGTGTTACACCCTGAATTCAGAATGGATTACATTGAATGTTTCCCACCCATCTACACACAATACCCCATCATGACGAAGTGAAAACATGTTTTATGATTTTTCATTCTTAAAATTGAAAAACTGAATTATCTAAATTTACATAAGTAGTCACACCCTTGAGTCAATAATTTGTAGAAGCACCTTTGGCAGCGATTATAGGTGTTAAGTCTTTCTGTGTAAGTCTAAGAGCTTTCCACACCTGGATTGTGCAACATTTGCCCATTACTCTAAAAATTCTTCACGCTCTGTCAAATTGGTTGTTGATCATTGTTCAACAATTTTCAGGTCGATTTAAGTCAAAACTGTAACTCGGCCACTCAGGAACATTCTTCTTGGTAAGCAACTCCAGTTTAGATTTGGCCTTGTGTTTTAGGTTATTGTCCTGCTGAAAGGTGAATTATTCTCCCAGTGTCTGGTGGAAAGCAGACTGTACCAGGTTTTCCTCAATAATTTTGCCTGTGCTTAGCTCCATTGCTTTTATTTTTTATCCTGAAAAACTCCCCAGTCCTTAACAATTACAAGCATACATATGACATGACGCAGCCACCACTATGCTTGAAAATGTGGAGAGTGGTCCTCAGTAATGTGCTGTATTGGATTTGCCCCAAACATAACAATTTGTATTGAGGACAAAAAGTGAATTGCTTTGCCAAATTCTTCGCAGTATTACTTTAGTGCCTTGTTGCAAGTTTTCAAATATATATATATACAGTGGGGAGAACAAGTATTTGATACACTGCCGATTTTGCAGGTTTTCCTACTTACAAAGCATGTAGAGGTCTGTAATTGTTTATCATAGCTACACTTCAACTGTGAGAGACGGAATCTAAAACAAAAATCCAGAAAATCACATTGTATGATTTTTAAGTAATTAATTTATGACATAAGTATTTGATCACCTACCAACCAGTAAGAATTCCGTCTCTCACAGACCTGTTAAGTTTCTTTAAGAAGCCCTCCTGTTCTCCACTCATTACCTGTATTAACTGCACCTGTTTGAACTCGTTACCTGTATAAAAGACACCTGTCCACACACTCAATCAAACAGACTCCAACCTCTCCACAATGGCCAAGACCAAAGAGCTGTGTAAGGATATCAGGGATAAAATTGTAGACCTGCACAAGGCTGGGATGGGCTACAGGACAATAGGCAAGCAGCTTGGTGAGAAGGCAACAACTGTTGGCGCAATTATTAGAAAATGGAAGAAGTTCAAGATGACAGTCAATCACCCTCGGTCTGGGGCTCCATGCAAGATCTCACCTCGTGGGGCATCAATGATCATGAGGAAGGTGAGGGATCAGCCCAGAACTACACGGCAGGACCTGGTCAATGACCTGAAGAGAGCTGGGACCACAGTCTCAAAGAAAACCATTAGTAACACACTACGTCGTCATGGATTATAATCCTGCAGCGCACGCAAGGTCCCCCTGCTCAAGCCAGCGCATGTCCAGGCCCGTCTGAAGTTTGCCAATGACCATCTGGATGATCGAGAGGAGGAATGGGAGAAGGTCATGTGGTCTGATGAGACAAAAATAGATCTTTTTGGTCTAAACTCCACTCGCCGTGTTTGGAGGAAGAAGAAGGATGAGTACAACCCCAAGAACACCATCCCAACCGTGAAGCATGGAGGTGGAAACATCATTCTTTGGGGATGCTTTTCTGCAAAGGGGACAGGACGACTGCACCGTATTGAGGGGAGGCTGGATGGGGCCATGTATCGCGAGATCTTGGCCAACAACCTCCTTCCCTCAGTAAGAGCATTGAAGATGGGTCGTGGCTGGGTCTTCCAGCATGACAACGACCCGAAACACACAGCCAGGGCAACTAAGGAGTGGCTCCGTAAGAAGCATCTTAAGGTCCTGGAGTGGCCTAGCCAGTCTCCAGACCTGAACCCAATAGAAAATCTTTGGAGGGAGCTGAAAGTCCGTATTGCCCAGCGACAGCCCAGAAACCTGAAGGATCTGGAGAAGGTCTGTATGGAGGAGTGGGCCAAAATCCCTGCTGCAGTGTGTGCAAACCTGGTCAAGACCTACAGGAAACGTATGATCTCTGTAATTGCAAACAAAGGTTTCTGTACCAAATATTAAGTTCTGCTTTTCTGATGTATCAAATACTTATGTCATGCAATAAAATCCAAATTAATTACTTAAAAATCATACAATGTGATTTTCTGGATTTTTGTTTTAGATTCCGTCTCTCACAGTTGAAGTGTACTTATGATAAAAATTACAGACCTCTACATGCTTTGTAAGTAGGAAAACCTGCAAAATTGTAATGTCTTTCTACACAATAGCAGAACACATTTTTCCAATCTGGGAGGTAAAGTCAATAAAGTATTCAATAATTTCACTGTGTTTATCAGATGGGATCAAGGCATTAGAATGTACCAGAGGCCACATTGTTGAATTCAAACGTTCTGCTGACAGGTCCATGACAATTTGCCATTGTTTTCTCTTTCAGAAATGTACAGTCCTTTTCCAGATACAGCATAAATTACTGCTAAAGATTAAAATATTCTGCCAACACAGTAAATAGACCAGTAGTTTATGTAAAATATTTGACAGTACAGGTAGGCTACAGTATTGGTGCGTGATAGGAGCGTGACATCTTTGCCCATTTAATCTCAAAGCCTACACCAAGGCAGGACAATGAGTGCGGTTACATGCATTTTACATTTTAGTCATTTAGCAGACGCTCTTATCCAGAGCGACTTACAGTTAGTGAGTGCATACATTTTCATACTGCCCCCCCGTGGGAAACGAACCCACAACCCTGGCGTTGCAAGCGCCACGCTCTACCAACTGAGCTACAGGGGAGCTACATGCACACAATAATGCAATTATTGTGGATAGTCAGATTAATATAATAGTTTGATTAAAACGTTTACATGCTTTGCAAGTAGGCTTGGGCGGTATACCAGGGTATTTGGAAAAATCCACGGAATAGTTTTTCAATAATGCTTAAACTATTTATTTAAATATTTGTAATAAATGTGAATATTTGTAGTTACTTTTTCAGTAAATACCTGCAGTCAACTTGTGCAATACGTTAGGAGATAAAGAACATTGCATTCTTCATTTCACCTGTCACATTATTATTTAGCTTACGGTAGTCCCCAGTCACGCGTTGTTTGTTTACAAGCACACAACGACGAGAGACCAGAGCCTTGTGAGTCACTCACTGTCGTGCAGCATAAGCCAGGTGATCTAATTACAGTATGGAATTCACAACTAAATGTTTCCAGCTAGACATCTTATAACTATGAAGTTAACAGTCAAAAATGTGCTAAATGCTCTGCAGTTGTGCATTTGATTTGCTAATTTAGTAGCTAGTTAACTATCAAAATCAAGTATTGCCTTGGTAACAGCAGAGAATCCCCTCCTGGAGCAAGAGCCTTGCTGGCTAATATTCATTTTGTGTGTGCAGCAAACTTGTGTGTAGCATTTTTGAGTTACTTGTATAGTTTAGGTCAGAACCTGTACAAAATGTTCGCAATGCACATTTTCTATGAGGATTCCTTAGTACTTGTTAGCATATTGTTAGCATTCTAGTAAGGTACAATATTTTGGCAATTTTTTTACACCAAAAAATAGCACCCCTTCTGTGCACTATCTGCAATACCGTATATCCTGGGATGGCACAGGCACGGTATGAAGGTATGGAAATCTGGATACCGCCCAACCCTATTTGCAAGAAGAATGATTTCCCTAATAATCCTGTTTCCATGGACATCTGAAATCAGGCTACCTGATGGCACTCAAAATAAACGTTCTACTACAGCAAACATGTTATTTTTGGGAAGCATAATTCACTCAGAGTTCGGACATATAAAGTTTGTATGTGAAAACTACTATTCAGTTGTTCCGAACACACGTCACTCGCGCTAAAGAGGGAGGCTCGCTCGGCTGGTGCTAGCACATGCGCAGATCAAATACACAGCTGGAACTCCGATTAAGGCGTTTACATGTCCTAATAATTTGAAAGACTGCTCAGAAAATTATTAGTATGCATGTAAACGTACTCATTGAAACCCAATGATCTATTGATAAACTGAATATTAAACATAATTAGGTATTTTGCATGCTGTGGCCTAATGCCAACAGTTCCAAATTATACAGCAAATAAAGGCTGTTATTGTCACCATAAAAGGTGAATGGCGGAGTTAATGCACGCAGTTTTATGACAGGTCTGATTTATAATGGGAAATGTGTATGTATGGCGTGCGCCAAGTTCATAAATCTCAATATTTTTGTACGTGTGCAGATTTCAGAAATGGCGCACGTAGAAATTGTGTGAAATTTACACTACGTTTCTAAAATAAGTCCCCAGGACTTTGGACAGGACTCCCAGAGTAGATACAGGCATGTAGTTACCTTGGTCTACCTTACTACATTTCTTGCATAGTGGATAACCCTAGCAAGGTTCAGGTCATTTGGAACCCTCCCTTGTTCTATTGAGAGATTTATGATATGGGTGATGCAGGGTGAAAAGTGTTGCCACTATATTCATGGAGTGTTTCATCAAAAGAAACATAACTGTCTGGAGACAGACAAACACACCCGTCTCATAGTGACCAACTGAAATAAAAGGGGGGGATGCTGCAATTAAGACAACTACGTTCTCTTCCGCAAGCACGAAAGGCCAAGGTTAAATACCTGACCCTTCCTGTTCACGTTCAGCCATCCATCCAACAGGGCAAGCTGAGAGGGGGATTGAAGGAGGGGAGGGGGAACAGAGGAGAAAATAAAAACGAATCCCACATTCTCCTCCTTATTTCATCTGCCCTATTGTGGAAGACACAAATCCGGCCAGTGATGTGCCCAACAGGAGGTCTTTGTGTGTGCATCTTCTCTGATTTGGCTCCTCTATTCATGGTATGGGCTGCATTTCTCCACACACAACTCAGCACAGACGAGCCGTCGCGCTCTCAGACCGAGGGGGACCTGGTAACTCAGGGAGAACGCCACCGTGCCCACCCGCCCCTATTGTCTGCGCACCTGCTCGCGCTCACTACCTTCCAGGATTAGTCATCAACATCATCATTTTCAAGCGCTCTTTCTGTCTGTACCCGACCCACTGATCCAGACAGCAGCAGACACAGCCACTGCAGACAGCCTGGCCCCAAGACAGAGGTGCAGGGCCTGCAGCCTGCTGTGCCTTCATGCCGCTCTGACCATTTTGATACAAATGTGCTCTGAAGGCTGGGGTCACTCCAACGTAAATAACATCAAAATGGAAGGCAGGGAGAATAAGCGATTCTGAAAAGACTAACATTACTGATCGACGACTGGCTTATACTTAATTACATGTGAAATATACTGAATAAAAATATAAACGAAACATGTAAAGTGTTGGTCGTATGTTTCATGAGCTGACAAAAAAGATCCCAGAAATTTTCCATACGCACAGAAAGCTTATTTCTCTCAAATTTTGTGCACAAATGTATTTACATCCCTGCCCAGTCATGTGAAATCCATAGATTAGGGACTAATGAATTGAAATTGTTGCATGTTGCGTTTATATTTTTGTTCAGTATAGAAAATAATAGTTGGTAGTCTTGGTAGCATGGTTGTTCATTTCCTACCCAGCCTTTAGAAAAGTTAACAATTTGAAGAACTATCTGAAGAACATTGATGAATAACCTTCATTTGAGTGCAAATGTATTGCTCTGCCACTGTTCAATGTCAGATTAGCTAACAAGTCTGTACTGAAAACAGAAATTAACAATTATTTTTAGAACATTACATCCCTGCCTGGGGGTTTTCTAGTAGGCCATCTAAATGTGAAAGAATCACTGCTCGGGCAGTTCCAAAATTCTGCTATGGGATAGGCTATAACTGGAGGTATTTCACAGCTGGTACTTACAGGGCATAGGTGGAGCAAAAAAAGCTCCTCAGGCTAACCTATATGAAATGAATACTTGGGGTAGCCTATTCAAATACTGCAGGGAGGGATTGGGTCATATAGGAGAAGGTCATTGTGGCCATTCTCTAACTCATTACCATGCTACCCTGCTGCCAACATCCTTGGGATCAATGAGTGAATGAGGGCTCCAGAGAGGAGAGGCGTTTAGCGTGTCATACGGATGCAGAAACCAGTGTCACACAGCCTTTCTGTCAGGAACAAGGCAGCCAGTGACACACACACCTCTTATTTTGTGCTGTTGCAGGTGAGTAATAAAGGTAGGAATAGGATCAAATCAAATGTTATTGGTCACCTACACAGATTTGCAGATGTTATCGCAGGTGCAGCGAAATGCTTATGAATCAATGAAGCATCAAGACAACTGATGTAGTAATAATATGTTATGCTAAGCAGACAGTATTTAGGTTTCCTGCACTGTCTGCAAGATGAGGAAAGTGAACATGACTCACACACAACACTGATTCATGGCAGCTAGCAGTTGTGTGGGAGAAATCAGCAAGAGTGCTGCATTAACATCAACTTTCACCCCATGTGTCACTTCCTAACACCTACTGATCAATGACTCTGTTCACATTAGCATAATCACATCACACAAACACCATACCATCCTCAGCAAAATGCCTGCACTGTACTCAGTATTTGGAGACAAACTGCCACTTTGCCTCTACTTGCTACCTACACACAGGCTTTGGGACCACTACAATTAGCAAGCAACAGCTACACATGTCCAATACTTTGGGAATAGAACAGTTAGCTGTACCTGGGACAATTACACTAATAACTTCAAAGCAGAAACAGGGCTAAAAAGACCTTGCCCAGAGAGTAAGTATTTGAATCACTCCAATAATCTGAGCTCCCATTCAAAAGAATCTATTTTTCAAGATGGAGCCATTTGCCACTTGGGGGGGGGGGTCAGGCTACTCCGATTTCACCTCCTGCAGACTGGCTGCAGGGCCAGCGGACACAGTTAAACTGATCCAGTCCTGCTGGGGGCCCATACTTCCATTTACGAGTGAGATCAACTGCAAGGAATGTTTATAATCGAAAGTATAAAATATGTGTGATAGTATAACAAGGAAGACCTATATCAGCCATCTGAATGTTATATTCAGGTTTAAAGCGCTCTGGATAAGAGCGTCTGTTAAATGACTTAAATGTAAATGTAAAAAGCAGTTTGAACACCATTACTTGAATTGCCACATTGTATGCCCAAATATGTGTAGGCCTAATGGGTTGAACAGTTTTGTGGTTGTGGATCTTGCCACAAAGTGGAAAATGACAAGATTATAATTTAAACCAACTCTCCCCAAGGATCCAATCAAACAAAACACAAGAAGCCTGCTAATGTATAACATCAGCGATGTATTATGATGTTTCCTTGGCCTTAATTTGTTGAAAGACAAACAGTAATCTAATCACTAATCAAAATCTAATCATTCCACCACATATTAGGGCTGGAAATTGCCAGGTACCTCACAAAACGATATTATCACAATACTTTGTTGCCTAAAAAGGTGCATTGAAATAAGTGCTGAAAACAAATTGACTCCCTATTTAAAAAGAAGATAGAGAAAAAGCTATTGGTGCAGGTACAGCAAACCTCCGCAAAAATGATATTGTGATTGTCATATACAACTATATGATATCATCCAAAATAATATCCCGATATGTAACTATCGATTTCTTTTACCCAGTTACTACCACATTTGTAGGCTATGCCTGGGTTTATATCTTCATGCCAAAACACGCTGTAGCTGTATAAAGACAAATAAACAGGGGACAGCATTTGCTTACTGCACACGCAGGCTTGTAGAAATGTGTCCTATTTTATGATAAACCAAATATGATCAAAGTTGGTGCAGTGAGTATGATGTAGACTAATAATTCAAACTGTAAACTGGTAAGAAACCTAATTTGTTTGAATGCAGGCCAAAGACAAAAAGAGACAAATGTGACCAGCTACCCATGTTGCATAATATAAATGGTTAAACTTCTAGATCATCTAGCTATATCTGAGATATTTATACAGTACAGATTTAAATCTCCATCACTGAATTAGGATGTCACACACTGAAATAAATGTGGCAAAATCACTGCTTTCATGGTGCATAGTTTGAATTCATTCTCTACCCGCATTCACAATGTTTAGCTAGCTAAGCTAGTTAGTTAACTAGCTGGCTATTTCGAATTGAGGAGGGAAGGAACAAGTTCTACGCTGACTAGCGAAATAGTAAGGAAGTAACGTTAAACGTCAATCGGAAAAGTATTTTTAGTTTTCTAGTGATCTCTGGACGATTATTTTAGGAGACTAATTGGCTAGCGAGACGTTGTTTATAAAGTAAATTCCCACCATCAGACCGAAATGAAAAAAACAAGAGACTCAGACTGGCTGGCTCGTAACGGTGCGGTGGCGTTCTTGGAGCCTGCGAGTTATCCCTCATGTTTGCTGGCTTTGATCTAACAAGCTAACTTAGCTAGCTTACATAAACAAAGAATGAAGTTATTTAGATCATTAAGCCAAAAAATATTTTAACCATCATAGTAATACAAAAAAAATTGAAGAGAGAAGAGAACTGATTTTCCCTAGCGTTATGCCCTAACGTTAGCTACCTCACAGCTGGAAGCCTGGATTTATGTACCATTGTTTTTGCTTGAATAGCTTTACTTAAAATTATACCTTTGAAAAACGTCAAACAGTGAATGTCTTTAGTTTACTACAGTTATTCCGTCAATTATCTTACTTTTCGGGTATCAAAATGCACTTACTTGAAATAGAAATGTACTCCAGCTCGGTTCCATTGCAACACTTAAAAAAATCTGCAGGAAACCTACAAGAAACCTGAACAAAGCAGCCAAACATGGCAGCTGCTACAACTTCCTGTAACCCTTGGATTGTTCCACTTCGAAAGCATTTTAGGGGGGTAGTACTGTTGTTGTCATATGAAAGTATATCACTTATTTTTAGCACAACAAAGGTTTCACATACATTGTACTTATATATACTGAATATCAAATATAATATACAACTCTGTGTTACTATGTCTGGTGTAGCCTACTAAATGTATCGAACACACCTAGGTGCATTCAATAAATGGCAGAGTTGATAAGTGAGGGGATTCGATTAACTGGTCCGGGTTACCTTGCCTGGTTACACAGACTCCTTGCTCCGGCCAAACGCTACGCCACGCCCACGGACGTTAGTTTATTCGATGAAGTACGTAGCGAAAGTATGTAGCAAAGTATGTAACGAACGGCAGAGCAGCGGAATAATTTAGTGTGAGTCGTCAGAATACGGCTTGTGTTAGTTTTGGAACCGGGCTGCCTCCCAGGCGTGAACCAGGTGCCCTGTTCAAAGCCCACAGCGAAGTCGGCTCAAAACAAAAGTGACGTATGCGAGGCTATATTAAGCATGTAATGAGTAGGATTCTATTTTTTCACATGCAAAAGTAATTGCTTTTGATAAAAACACATTCTGCCTTCCCAAAGAAAACGAGTTTGAAAGTTCGAACATATAATTTATGGAAAGTACATGGTGTATATTTCTGGACAATGCACCATGTTGACAACATAACCGAGCAGAGCAGATTACTGTTCGATTTAAGAAGGGAATCCTCCCTCACCGCTTTTGCCTGTTCACATCACGGGCCATAGACTGGTGCACCGCAGCTCAGGTTAATAGAACTCCCTCAAGTGCTCCGCTGATCGCATCATGTGGCGTGTTGGGAGACAGAGAGCTAGCTGTTCATTAATTTTGACTGATCATTGAGGAAAATGTTGACCTCGCAATTGTATTACCCTATAAATAAAAGCACCATGGTAATACTTTTTGCTCAAACTCGTACTCTCTATGGAAGCACTAGCCTATTTATTGAAAGAATACAGTTTCATAATTAGGGCAATCTTATTCATTTACATTTACATCATTTAGCAGACGCTCTTATCCAGAACGACTTACAAATTATTCTAGTTTGTTTGCAGATAGCATTAAGAGAGCATTTTTTCTAGTCTTATTCCAACTCACATTTCCGTCTCAACCAAAAATCAAAGTAAAATAATATGACTAAATCATTTCAAACTTTAAATGCACTTAAAATAAAGTTTGATTTGATTTAGTCCCATTCCTTGAACTTTGATTTATGGTTGAGATGAAGACGTAAATCCAACATATCCATTATTAATTTATAGACAAACTGGAATTAAACCCTGAATGGTAACCGCTCTTAGCAAAGCGGGTGTATTTACAGTGCCTTCAGAAAGTATTCACACCCTGTGACTTTTTCCAAATGTTTGTGGTGTTACAAAGTGGGATTAAAATTGATTTAATTGTCATTTGTTTTGTCAACGATTTACATAAAATTCTCTGTAATGTCAAAGTGGAAGAAAAAAGAATATATCTTGATTACATAAGTATTCAACCCCCTGAGTTGATGCGTTAGAATCACCTTTGGCAGTAATTACAGCTGTGAGTCTTTCTGGGTAAGTCTGTAAGACTGTCCCCTGTAGCTCAGTTGGTAGAGCATGGCGCTTGCAACGCCAGGGTTGTGGGTTTGTTTCCCACGGGGGGCCAGTATGAAAATGTATGCACTCACTAACTGTAAGTCGCTCTGGATAAGAGCGTCTGCTAAATGACTAAAATGTAAATGTAAGAGCTTTCCACACCTGGACTGTGCAACATTTGCCCATTATTCTTTAAATAATTATTCAAGCTCTATCAAATTGGTTGTTGATCATTGCTAGACAACCATTTTCAGGTCTTGCCTTAGATTTTCAAGCAGATTTAAGTCAAAACTGTAACTCGGCCACTCAGGAACATTCACTGTCTTCTTGGTAAGCAACTCCAGTGTATATTTGGCCTTGTGTTTTAGGTTAATGTCCTGCTGAAAGGTGAATTCATCCCCCAGTGTCTGGTGGAAAGCAGACTGAACCAGGTTTTCTTCTAGGATTTTGCCTGTGCTTAGCTCAATTTTGTTTCTTAACAATTACAAGCATACCCATAACATGATGGAGCCACCACATTTTACATTTTTTTACATTTTAGTCATTTAGCAGACGCTCTTATCCAGAGCGACTTACAGGAGCAATTAGGGTTAAGTGCCTTGCTTAAGGGCACATCGACAGATTTTTCACCTAGTCGGCTCGGGGATTAGAACCAGCGACCTTTCGGTTACTGGCACAACGCTCTTACCCACTAAGCTACCTGCCGTCACCACCATGCTTGAAAATATGGAGAGTGGTCCTCAGTAATGTGTTGTATTGTATTTGCCACAAACATAACACTTTGTATTCAGGACAAAAAGTTAACTGCTTTGCCACATTTGTTGTAGCATTACTTTAGTGCCTTGTTGCAAACAGGATAGGTGTTTTGTACAGGCTTCCTTCTTTTCACTCTGTCAATTAGGTTAGTATTGTGGAGTAACTACAATGTTGTTGATCCATCCTCAGTTTTCTCCTATCACAGTCATTAAACTCTGTAATTGTTTTAAAGTCACTATGGGCCTCATGGTGAAATCCTTCAGCGGTTTCCTTCCTCTCCGGCAACTGAGTTAAAATCAAATCAAATCAAATTGTATTTGTCACATGCGCCAAATACAACAGGTGTAGACCTTACTGTGAAATGTTTACTAACCAACAATGCAGTTAAGAAAAATAAGAGTTAACAAAATATTTACTAAATAAACGAAAGTTAAAAAACAAAAAAAACTAAGGAACACAATAAAATAACAAAAACAAGATGATATACAGGAGGTACCGGTATCGAGTCAATGTGCGGGGATACAGGTTAGTCGAGGTAATTGAGGTAATATGTACATGTAGGTAGGGGTAGAGTGACTATACATAGATAATAAACAGCAAGTAGCATCAGCGTGAAAAAAAAGTGGGGTCAATGCAAAATAGTCCAGGTAGCCATTTGATTAACTGTTCAGCAGTCTTATGGCTTGGGGGTATAAGCTGTTAAGGAGCCTTTTGGACCTTGACTTGGCGCTCCGGTACCACTTGCCATGCGTAGAGTCTTTGAACATTTTTAGGGCCTTCCTCTGACACCGCCTGGTATAGAGGTCCTGGATGGCAGGAAGCCTGGCCCCAGTGATGTACAGGGCTGTACGCACTACCCTCTGTAGCGCCTTGCGGTCGGATGCCGAGCAGTTGCCATACCAGATGATGATGCAACCAGTCAGGATGCGCTCGATGGTGCAGCTGTATAACTTTTTGAGGATCTGAGGACCCATGCCAAATCTTTTCAGTCTCCTGAGGGGGAATAGGCTTTGTCGTGCCCTCTTCACGACTATATTGGTGTGTTTGGACCATGACAGTTTATTGGTGATGTGGACATCAAGGAGCTTGAAGCTCTCGACCTGCTCCACTACAGCCCTGTCGATGTGAATGGGGGCGTGCTCGGCCCTCCTTTTCCTGTAGTCCACGATCAGCTCCTTTGTCTTGATCACGTTGAAAGAGAGGTTGTTATCCTGGCACCACACTGCCAGGTCTCTGACCTCCTCCCTATAGGCTGTCTCATCGTTGTCGGTGATCAGGCCTACCACTGTTGTGTCGTCAGCAAACTTAATGATGGTGTTGGAGTCGTGCTTGACCACGCAGTCGTGGGTGAACAGGCAGTACAGGAAGGGACTAAGCACACACCCCTGAGGGGCCCCTGTGTTGAGGATCAGCGTGGCAGATGTGTTGTTGCCTACCCTTACCACCTGGGGGCGGCCCGTCAGGAAGTCCAGCATCCAGTTGCAGAGGGAGGTGTTTAGTCTCAGGGTCCTTAGCTTAGTGATGAGCTTTGAAGGCACTGTGGTGTTGAACGCTGAGCTGTAGTCAATGAATAGCATTCTCACATAGGTGTTCCTTTTGTCCAGGTGGAAAAGGGCAGTGTGGAGTGCAATAGAGATTGTGTCATCTGTGGATCTGTTGGTATGCAAATTAGAGTGGGTCTAGGGTTTCTGGGATGATGGTGTTGATGTGAGCCATGACCAGCCTTTCAAAGCACTTCATGGCTACAGACGTGAGTGCTACAGGTCGGTAAGTCATTTAGGCAGGTTACCTTGGCGTTCTTGGGCACAGGGACTATGGTGGTCTGCTTGAAACATGTAGGTATTACAGACTCGGTCAGGGACAGGTTGAAAATGTCAGTGAAGACACTTGCCAGTTTGTCAGCGCATGCTCTGAGTACACGTCCTGGTCATCTGTCTGGCCCTACGGCCTTGTGAATGTTGAACTGTTTAAAGGTCTTACTCACATCGGCTACGGAGAGCGTGATTAAACAGTCGTCCGGAACAGCTGGTGCTCTCATGCATGCTTTAGTGTTGCTTGCCTCAAAGCGTGCATAGAAGTCATTTAGCTCATCTGGTAGGAAGGACACCTGTATCTTTGTAGTGACTGAGAGTATTGATACACTATCCAAAGTGTAATTAATAACTTCACCATGCTCAAAGGGATATTCACTGTCTGCTTTTTTATTTTACCCATCTACCAATAGGTGCCCTTCTTTGCAGGGCATTGGAAAACTTCCCTGGTCTTTGTGGTTGAATCTGTGTTTGAAATTCACTGCTCGACTGAGGGACCTTACAGATAATTGTATGCGTGGGGAACAGAGATGAGGTAGTCATTCAAAAATCATGTTAAACATTGTGAGTCCATGCAACTTATTATGTGACTTGTTAAGCAAGGTTTTACTCCTGAACTTATTTAGGCTTGCCATAACAAAGGGGTTGAATACTTATTGATTCAAGACATTTCAGCTTTTCGTTTTTTATTCATTTAAATTAACGCAATTCCTCTCTGCTTACCTCATGTCAAAAGAAACCTCCCCCACAAGTCTGTTTAATAATACAATTCTTAAAATATTTGGTCTCAAAGTCCCCCTGCAATAATTACCAAATGTCCTGCCCACTAGCACAGTAAGTTGAAATGGAATTGTATTTAACTTCTGCCTTCCTGTGGACTGTTTTTGTGCAACCCAATACAATTAAAAGCAACTCTAGTGTATGTAAACACACCCACGTTGCTAAGAGCAGCTACAGTACCTGGATGAACGACCAAAAGGTAGCTTTACATAGATAGATTATCCAGTAGGAGATGATGCCCAGCCTTTTTTTCTGATAGTGGTTATACAGTATCTTTGAAGATCTGCTGTTGTTTTAAAAGGTACACATTCATATTTTATACAGGGTTTGTCTATGTTGAAATGTAGTTACCATGATGACATAACCCTGTGGTTGAAATGTCACGCTCAAAACAGTTGATTACTTTTTGATTACTTTTTTTCAAATCCAATGTATTTTCCATGTAGATTCGAATTCACAATACGTTGGCAAATTACGTTGAGACAACGTTGGTTCAACCAGTTTGTGCACGGTGTGTTATGATGTTTTGAAGCTTCCTGAAATTAAACCCATAGAAAGGTTATTTGGGGAAGGATGTTTTGCATACCTTTGAAGTCTGTATCCAAAGTTATTATTGAAAAATAATTGAATAAAGTAGGGGAATGTAATTTTTTTTGGCTTACCCTGACCTTCTTTAAGTGATGAGTCTGTAGACGCTACAAAGCCAATATACTCTACAAGTACATTACATTTCCAGAGTGGGCTCTCTGCTACTTCTGAAGTTATGATAAATGTTATGAGCACTATCAACACAGTGAATGGGCAACTGGATTCAAAGGGAACTCCCTCTGCTGGTGATTTGCTGAATTTGTAATCCAATTTATATGTATAAAATTGGTAATATTTTAAAAAGTAGCAGAGAGCCACTCTGAAAATGTGATGTACTTGTAGAGTATATTGTTTAACACATTATGAATAAAAATGAACAAAATCAAAAAGGGTACTTTTGAGATAATTAAGTTTATATTTTTAATTATCCATAAATAAATGTAAAGAAATTGCATTCTTAATCTAAACTCTACTCATATTTCAGAGCACTTGGTAAGGTTTCAAATGACACCAAGAATGGCTTTGTAGCATCTACACAAGGCCAAAATGTCTTACATTGACTAAAGTTGGGAAATTACTTCTCAATAATAGTTTTGGATACAGACTTCAAAAGGTACACTATGCCAAACGTCCTTCCCCCCAAATACCTATCTATTGATTTTCAAATACCTTTCTCTGTAGCTCAATTGGTAGAGCATGGCGCTTGTAACACCAGGGTAGTGGGTTTGATCCCCGGGACCACCCATATGTAAAAATGTTTGCACGCATGACTGTAAGTCGCTTTGGATAAAAGCGTCTGCTAAATGGCATATTATATTTCAGGAAGATCCTAAACATAATAAATATATTTGGGCCACCCTGATGTGGGATTGCCCTATGTTGCTGTGTCTGATGTGTTTTTCAGAGGTTCATCATCTGCATCATGGAGAGAATTTGTACATGAGATGCCATATTTGACAGAAAGAGAATAAGAAAGAAATTGTTCACAAAATATGATAAAATGGTGGTAATTCGTGGTCATCATTGGAAGAAATCTTTCCATCATACTATACTGTTCTATTCTTAATTGGTCCTACTAAAACCTATGGTGTATGTAATTTAGACAGTAATGTGTAAGTTGCTTCAACAGAGGTTATTTCCACATCCTTGAAATTGTGCAAGATGCAGACGTGTAAGTTGTCTGTGTCTAGGGATTCTGTTTTGTGCTTCACTCTATAGCTAGAGTACTCCACTTGTCACTCCTGGAGATATCAGTTGTCTAGTACTGTCATTTTGCTAGCTAGGGCAATCTACTTTAAGTGCTTCCTGTCTTCCCAGAAGTTTACTTGGTGTGTGAACTGCTGACTGCACATAAGTTGCAGTTGATTGTTGACACATTTTTAAATTTTAAATTTTAGTAATTTAGCAGATGCTCTTATCCAGAGCGACTTACAGTAGTGAGTGCATACATTTTAATACTTTTTAGGTAGTGGTCCCCCATGTGAATCGAACCCACAACCCTGGCGCCATGCTCTACCAACTGAGCTACACGGGACCAATCAACCAGGATTAAGGTGCAGGGCAATTTGTGACTGTTGTGGTTTTGGTAATTAGTGTCAGCGGCGGTCTTGTTGTCAAAACTAAGACTGTCGCCGAAACAAAGACGGTTCTGCCAAGTTATTCGAGGAAGGAAAGAGAGGAAGGCTCCACACCACTCTCTCACACGAGTATCTTACCTAGTTATTTTCAAATGATCTCATTTTGCTCTTTTGTAGCTTTGGCAACTATGTGTGTGTTTTCTATCCCAGTTCGCTCCTCTCCCTGTAGGCTTTACAAACACTCCCCACCCCTTGGCTGCAACCTTTCTAATTTAGTGTACCCTGCGCGCATAACCCATGTGGAATTCCTGGTCTCTGGCAGCGTTTGGAACTACCATTCTGCAGTCAAGAACGCAGAGTTCATCTCAGCCTATGCTGCCCTTTAGTCCCTAGGCTTTTTGGCCCTGACGGAGACGTAGATCACCCCAGAGAACACTGCTACTCCAGCTGCTCTTTCTTCATCTGACAACATTTTCTCTCATAGTCCAAGAGTATCTAGTTGTCGCGATGGTGGAACAGGGCTGCTCATTTCTCCTAAGTGGAGATTTTCTATTTTCTCCCTCACTCACCTGTCCATCTCCTCATTTGAATTCCATGCTGTCACTTTAACTTTTCCACTCAATCTTAACATTGTTGTCATCTATTGCCCACCAGTGTGCCCTTAGAGAGTTCCTCAATGAGCTTGACACCTTGATAACTCATTTCCTGATGATGGCTCACCACTCTTCGTACAGGGCGACTTCAACCTCCCGATGTCTGCCTTCAAGTTTTTTCTTTCCAACTCTTTCTTTCCCCTCCTTGCCTCTTTTGACCTCACCCTTTCCCAGTCCCCTCCCACTCACAAGGCAGGCAATACGCTTGACTTCATCTTTCCCAGTCCCCCCTCCAGGTCTCTGATCACTACTTTGTTTCCTTTTCTGTCTCCCTCTGCTCCAACCCTAGCCACTCAGCCCCTACCCAGATGGTCATGCGCCATCGCAGTGTTCACTCTCTCTCTCTCCCACTACTCTCTCCTCTTCTGTCCTTTAATCTCTCCCTTCTGCTAAATCCTTCTCCCTCCTGTCTCCTGATTCTGCCACTTCGACCCTACTATCCTCCCTTTCCACATCCTAGGACTCGCACTGTCCCCTTTCCTCCCGGCTAGCTCAGCCCTCCCCTCCTGCTCCATGGCTAAGCAACTTATTGTGAGCTTACACAACAGGGCTTCGGGCAGCTGAGCGAAAATAGAAGAAAAACTAAACTTCCGGAGGACCTATCATCCTTTCACTCCCTCGCTACCTTATCTTTCTCTGTATCCGCTACTAAAGCCACTAGGAATCTCTTCCTACCCCTCCCTCCTCCCACTCCGTGGACAACTTTGTCAACCACTTTGAAAATACGTTTCAAATAAATATCTCAGCTTGAATGTCGGCCCACCACCTCAAGCTCAACCTCGATAAGACGGAGCTGAGCTGCTCTTCTTCCTGGGGAAGGCCTGCCCGCTCTAAGACCTCGCCATCACAGCTGACAACTTCATGGTGTCCCCTTCCCAGAAGGCAAATAACCTTGATGTGACACTGGACAACACCCTGTTATCCTCTGCAAACATCAAAGCAGTGACTCACTCCTGCAGATTGATGCTCTACAACATTCATAGAGTATGACCCTACCTCACACAGGAAGCGGTGCAGGTCCTAATCCAGGCACTTGTCATCTCCCATCTGGACTACTGAAACTTGCTGTTGGCTGGGCTCCCCGCTTGTGCCATCAAACCCCTTCAACTTATCCAGAACTTCTGCAGCCCGCCTGGTGTTCAAACTTCCCAAATTCTCACGTCACCCCACTCCTCTGCACACTCCACTGGCTTCCAGTCGAAGCTCACATCCACTACAAGACCATGGTACTTGCCTACGGAGCAGCATGAGGAACTGCCCTTCTCTACCTTCAGGCTCTGCTTAAACCCTACACCCCAACCCGAGTACTCTGTTCTGCCACCTCTGCTCTATTGGCCCTCCTACTCCTATGGGAGGGCAGCTCCCACTCAGCCTAGTCCAAGCTCTTCTCTGTCCTGGCACACAAATGATGGAACCAGCTCCCCCCTGAAGCTAGGAAAGCAGAGTCCCTACCCATCTTCCAAAAACATTTGAAACCCTACCTCTTGAAAGAGTAGTGCTAGGGCAAAAACCAAAACGTGCACCCGGGACCGAGTTTGGGAAACCCTGCACTAGGGGCACTCGCATGGGGTTATATGCATAGATATAGTTAGAGGACCCATTTTTGCATGGATATTGCCTTTGAGGGTTTCCACCATTTTAAAGTAGTCAACTGGGTTGGGAGCAGGGAAGAACGACTGGAAGAGATAAAGCAATTTTTGAAGACAATCATGGTACTAATAATTGTTTCTAATATACCAGATACAGTGGGGAGAACAAGTATTTGATACACTGCCGATTTTGCAGGTTTTCCTACTTACAAAGCATGTAGAGGTCTGTAATTTTTATCATAGGTACACTTCAACTGTGAGAGACGGAATCTAAAACAAAGATCCAGAAAATCACATTGTATGATTTTTAAGTAATTAATTTGCATTTTATTGCATGACATAAGTATTTGATCACCTACCAACCAGTAAGAATTCCGGCTCTCACAGACCTGTTAGTTTTTCTTTAAGAAGCCCTCCTGTTCTCCACTCATAACCTGTATTAACTGCACCTGTTTGAACTCGTTACCTGTATAAAAGACACATGTCCACACACTCAATCAAACAGACTCCAACCTCTCCACAATGGCCAAGACCAGAGAGCTGTGTAAGGACATCAGGGATAAAATTGTAGACCTGCACAAGGCTGGGATGGGCTACAGGACAATAGGCAAGCAGCTTGGTGAGAAGGGAACAACTGTTGGCGCAATTATTAGAAAATGGAAGAAGTTCAAGATGACGGTCAATCAACCTCGGTCTGGTGCTCCATGCAAGATCTCACCTCGTGGGGCATCAATGATCATGAGGAAGGTGAGGGATCAGCCCAGAACTACACAGCAGGACCTGGTCAATGACCTGAAGAGAGCTGGGACCACAGTCTCAAAGAAAACCATTAGTAACACACTACGCCGTCATGGATTAAAATCCTGCAGCGCACGCAAGGTCCCCCTGCTCAAGCCAGCGCATGTCCAGGCCCATCTGAAGTTTGCCAATGACCATCTGGATGATCGAGAGGAGGAATGGGAGAAGGTCATGTGGTCTGATGAGACAAAAATAGAGCTTTTTGGTCTAAACTCCACTCGCCGTGTTTGGAGGAAGAAGAAGGATGAGTACAACCCCAAGAACACCATCCCAACCATGAAGCATGGAGGTACAAACATCATTCTTTGGGGATGCTTTTCTGCAAAGGGGACAGGACGACTGCACCGTATTGAGGGGAGGATGGATAGGGTCATGTATCGCAAGATCTTGGCCAACAACCTTCTTCCCTCAGTAAGAGCATTGAAGATGGGTCGTGGCTGGGTCTTCCAGCATGACAACGACCCGAAACATACAGCCAGGGCAACTAAGGAGTGGCTCCGTAAGAAGCATCTCAAGGTCCTGGAGTGGCCTAGCCAGTCCAGACCTGAACCCAATAGAAAATCTTTGGAGGGAGCTGAAAGTCCGTATTGCCCAGCGACAGCCCCGAAACCTGATGGATCTGGAGAAGGTCTGTATGGAGGAGTGGGCCAAAATCCCTGCTGCAGTGTGTGCAAACCTGGTCAAGACCTACAGGAAACGTATTATCTCTGTAATTGCAATCAAAGGTTTCTGTACCAAATATTAAGTTCTGCTTTTCTGATGTATGTGATTTTCTGGATTTTTGTTTTAGATTCCGTCTCTCACAGTTGAAGTGTACCTATGATAAAAATTACAGACCTCTACATGCTTTGTAAGTAGGAAAACCTGCAAAATCGGCAGTGTATCAAATACTTGTTCTCCCCACTGTATATGTCCTTGAAATGATTATTTAAAAATCTCACAATGAAGAAGTTAAGGATAATTGAATTGCTAGTGGCAGCCTGCAGTACCCCGGTCGGCCATCAACTTGACTTTTTCAATGAGAGGGGGCAGCACTGAGCTAGCCTGCAACGTCACTTCCTGGAGTGGTTCAAACTGTGTATGTTGTCTCCATGAGACGCCATCTTAACCGACTTAATTTGGCTTCAATGCACTATTGAGTCGTCACATAGGAATGAATGTTGTCACGTGATCAATGGCTTTGTCCATTCATATATACAGTCATTGGTTGGGCGCAATCAGACAATGATCAGAGCAATGTCTTCTTCTTCAAATTGGGTGCTATGATTTGTAAATGGCTTTACGCTATATCACTACCATCTAGTGGCCACAATAAATGACTGACACGCACGATTTGGTTCAGGACCCAGCACTGCAGGTGGCGGTACATCACCAATATTAGCTTTATACTTTTTCCAACCACAAAAGAAGAAGAAAATTGACTACTTTAAAATGGTTTTCACTAGTTACCAAAGCCACAAAGTCTATATCGTAAAAATTAATAAAGACTAAAATTAGCTTTTTGGTCTTAATTTAAGGTTGGGGTTAGGCATAAGAATAGCAGTGTGGTTCCGGTTAAAGTTAGCGTTAGGTTTAAATTAAAGATTTTAAGAAGATACTTTTAAAAAAGAGGCGGGATTTAGAAATGATTATGGATTTGTGGCTGTGGTAACTAGTGAAGACCCTTTAAAACCCGTAGCACTGACGTCTGTAGCCATGAAGTGCTTTGAAAGACTGGTCATGGCTCACATCAACAGCATTATCCCAGAAACCCTAGACCCACTCCAATTTGCATACCGCCCCAACAGATCCACAGATGATGCAATCTCTATCGCACTCCACACTGCCCTTTCCCACCTGGACAAGAGGAACACCTACGTGAGAATGCTATTCATTGACTACAGCTCAGCATTCAACACCATAGTGCCCTCTAAGCTCATCACTAAGCTAAGGATCCTGGGACTAAACACCTCCCTCTGCAACTGGATCCTGGACTTCCTGACGGGCCGCCCCCAGGTGGTAAGGGTAGGTAACAACACATCTGCCACACTGATCCTCAACACGGGGGCCCCTCAGGGGTGCGTGCTCAGTCCCCTCCTGTACTCTCTGTTCACCCATGACTGCATGGCCAGGCACGACTCCAACACCATCATTAAGTTTGCTGACGACACAACAGTGGTAGGCCTGATCACCGACAACGATGAGACAGCCTATAGGGAGGAGGTCAGAGATCTGGCAGTGTGGTGCCAGGACAACAACCTCTCCCTCAACGTGACCAAGACAAAGGAGATGATTGTGGACTACAGGAAAAAAAAAGAGGACTGAGCACGCCCCCATTCTCATCGACGGGGCTGTAGTGGAACAGGTTGAGAGCTTCAAGTTCCTTGGTGTCCACATCACCAACGAACTATCATGGTCCAAACACACCAAGACAGTCGTGAAGAGGGCACGACAAAGCCTATTCCCCCTCAGGAGACTAAAAAGATTTGGCATGGGTCCTCAGATCCTCAAAAAATTATACAGCTGCACCATCGAGAGCATCCTGACTGGTTGCATCACCGACTGGTATGGCAACTGCTTGGCCTCCGACCGCAAGGCACTACAGAGGGTAGTGCGTACGGCCCAGTACATCACTGGGGCAAAGCTTCCTGCCATCCAGGACCTCTATACCAGGCGGTGTCAGAGGAAGGCCCTCAAAATTGTCAAAGACTCCAGCCACCCTAGTCATAGACTGTTCTCTCTGCTACCGCACGGCAAGCGGTACCGGAGTGCCAAGTCTAGGTCCAAAAGACTTCTCAACAGCTTCTACCCCCAAGCCATAAGACTCCTGAACAGCTAATCATGGCTACCCGGACTATTTGCACTGCCCCCCCACCCCATCCTTTTTACGCTGCTGCTACTCTGTTAAGTATTTATGCATAGTCACTTTAACTCTACCCACATGTACATATTACCTCAACTACCTCAACTAGCCGGTGCCCCCGCACATTGACTCTGCAACGGTGCCCCCCTGTATATATAGCCTCCCTACTGTCACTTTATTTTACTTCTGCTCTTTTTTTCTCAACACTTTTTTTGTTGTTGTTTTATTCTTACTTTTTTTGTTTAAAATAAATGCACTGTTGGTTAAGGGCTGTAAGTAAGCATTTCACTGTAATGTCTGCACCTGTTGTATTCGGCGCATGTGACCAATAAAATTTGATTTGATTTGATTTGATTTGAAAAGGCTGGTCATGGCTCACATCAACACCATTATCCCAGAAACCCTAGACCCACTCCAATTTGCATACCGCCCCAACAGATCCACAGATGATGCAATCTCTATTGCACTCAACACTGCACTTTCCAACCTGGACAAGAGCAACACCTATGTGAGAATGCTAATCATTGACTACAGCTCAACGTTCAACACCAAAGTGCCACTAAGCTAAGGACCCTGGGACTAAACACCTCCCTCTGTAACTGGATCCTGGACTTCCTGACGGACCGCCCCCAGGTGGTAAGGGTAGGTAACAACACATCTGCCACACTGATCCTCAACACGGGGGCCCCTCAGGGGTGCGTGCTCTGTCCCTTTCTGTACTCCCTGTTCACCCATGACTCCAACACCATCATTAAGTTTGCCGACAACACAACAGTGGTAGGCCTGATCACCGACAACGATGAAACAGCCTATAGGGAGGAGGTCAGAGACCTGGCTGTGTGGTGCCAGGATAACAACCTCTCCCTCAACGTGATCAAGACAAAGGAGATGATCGTGGACTACAGGAAAAAAAAAGAGGACTGAGCACGTCCCCATTCTCATCGACGGGGCTTTAGTGGAACAGGTTGAGAGCTTCAAGTTCCTTGGTGTCCACATCACCAACAAACTATCATGGTCCAAACACACCAAGACAGTCGTGAAGAGGGCACGACAAAGCCTATTCCCCCTCAGGAGACTGAAAAGACTTGGCATGGGTCCTCAGATCCTCAAAAAGTTATACAGCTGCACCATCGAGAGCATCCTGCTCGGCCTCCGACCGCAAGGCACTACAGAGGGTAGTGCGTACGGCCCAGTACATCACTGGGGCCAAGCTTCATGCCAGCCAGGACCTCTATACCAGGCGGTGTCAGAGGAAGGCCCACAAAATTGTAAAAGACTCCAGCCACCCTAGTCATAGACTGTTCTCTCTGCTACCGCACGGCAAGCGGTACCGGAGCGCCAAGTCTAGGTCCAAAAGGCTTCTTAACAGCTTCTACCCCCAAGCCATAAGACTCCTCAACAACTAATCATGGCTATCTAGACTAAATAGTTCTTATCTTACTAAAATTTGATTTGATTTGAAATGGAGATTGCTTCAATGGCGCTTCCCATGCTGTCACAGTTGCCATAATGGCGCAGATACAAAGTTGAGACCTCTTTCCATCTCTATGTTGGTTATAGGTCATTAGTCACATGTCTACAGGTGACCAGGAAGTGTTATCACAGGTGAGAGGAGAGAGCGTGCTTCTTACTGTCAGACTAAGCCATATGGAATGCACTTCTCTTAAAGTACAGAATGTATTCTATGCACAGTAGTTGTACGTCATTTATACTTTATATGTGCAATAAATGGGAATATTATCACCCAACCAAATCTACGTCTGGAAAGCCAATTCTATGTGAACGCTGAACGGGAATCGCTATTTGCCTACAAACTGTGTAATTAATCTAAAAATCTATTTGAGGATGAGAGAAGGTTTAAAGGGATACTGTTGTGATAGGAGTTGGAATGGAGTGTTTTTAAGGTGTTTTAGAATGGATGGATGTTTAGATGACAATAGATAAGAACTATTTAAAATCACGTACAGTAACCTAAATATACTGAACAAAAATATAAATGTAACAATTCAATTTCAACGTGTTTACTGAGTTACAGTTCATAGAAGGAAATCAGTCAATTGAAATAAATTCATTGGCCCTAATCTATGGATTTCACAAGACTGGGCAGTGGCGCAGCCATGGGTGGGCCTGGGAGGGTATAGGCCCACCCACTTGGCAGCCAGGCCCACCTACTGGGGAGCCAGGCCCTGCCAATCAGAATGAGTTTTTCCCCACAAAAGGGCTTTATTACAGACAGAAATACTCCTCAGCACCCCACCCCCTCTCCCCTCAGGCGATCCTGCAGGTGAAGAAGCCGGATGTGGAGGTCCTGGGCTGGCAGGGTTACACGTGGTCTGCGGTTGTGAGGCCAGTTGGACGTACTGCCAAATTCTCTAAAACAACGTTGTAGGCGGCTTATGGTTTGAAATGAACATTCAACTCTCTGGCAACAGATCTGGTGGACATTCCTGCAGTCAGCATGCCAATTGCACGCTCCCTCAAAACTTGAGACATCTGTGGCATTGTGCTGTGTGACAAAACTGCACATTTTAGTGGCCTTTTATTGTCCCCAGCACAAGGTGCATCATGCTGTTTCATTAGCTTCTTGATATGCTTCTTGATATGCCACACTTGTCAGGTGGATGGATTATCTTGGCAAAGGAGAAATACTCACAAACAGGGAAGTAAACAAATTTGTGCAAAACATTTGAGAGAAATAAGCTTTGTGTGCGTATGGAACATTTCTAGGATATTTTATTTCAGCACACTTTACATGTTGCGTTTATATTTTTGTTCAGTATACATAGGCCTATGCTTCAATACAAAATATCTCAATGAAAGAGAATAAACATTGCCAATGTCTTTTGTAAGGGATTGTACACCTATTGTTTTGACCTTGTGTCCTGAGTGTTCCTACCTGCTTACTGATGATATACAGCGCCTTCGGAAAGTATTCAGACCCCTTCCCTTTTCCCACATTTTGTTACGTTACAGCCTTATTCTATAATGGATTAAATTATATTTTTTCCTCATCAATCTACACACAATACTCTATAATGACAAAGCAAAAACAGGTGTTTAGACATTTTTGCAAATGTATTAAACATAAAAAACATAAATACCTTATTTACATAAGTATTCAGACCCTTTGCTATGGAACTCGAAATTGAGCTCAGGTGCATCCTGTTTCCATTGATCATCCTTGAGATGTTTCTACAACTTGATTGGAGTCTGTGGTAAATTCAATTGATTGGACATGATTTGGAAAGACACACCACTGTCTATATAAGGTCCCACAGTTGACAGTGCATGTCAGAGCAAAAACCAAGCCATGAGGTTGAAGGAATTGTTCGTAGAGCTCTGAGACAGGATTGTGTCTAGGCACAGATCTGGGGAAGGGTACCAAAACATTTCTGCAGCATTGAAGGTCCCCAAGAACACAGTGGCCTCCATCATTCTTAAATGGAAGAAGTTTGGAACCACCAAGACTCTTCCTAGAGCTGGCCGCCCGGCCAAACTGAGCAGTCATGGAAGAAGGGCCTTGGTCAAGGAGGTGACCAAGAACCCAATGGTCACTCTGCCCAAGCTCCACAGTTCCTCTGTGGAGATGGGAGAACCTTCCAGAAGGACAACCATCTCTGCAGCATTCCACCAATCAGGCCTTTATGGTAGAGTAGCCACTCCTCAGTAAAAGGCACATGACAGCCCACTTGGAGTTTGCCAAAAGGCACCTAAAGGACTCAGACCATGAGAAACAAGATTATCTGGTCTGATGAAACCAAGATTGAACTCTTTGGCCTGAAAGCCAAGCGTCACGTCTGGAGGAAACCTGGCATCATCCCTACGGTGAAGCATGATGGTGGCAGCATCATGCTGTGGGGATGTTTTTCAGTGGCTTGGACTGGGAGACTAGTCAGGATCGAGGGAAAGATGAACGGAGCAAAGTACAGAGATATCCTTGATGAAAACCTGCTCCAGAGCGCTCAGGACCTCAGACTGAGGCGAAGGATCACCTTCCAACAGGACAACGACCCTAAGCACACAGCCAAGACAACGCAGGAGTGGCTTCGGGACAAGTCTCTGAATATCCTTGAGTGGCCCAGCCAGAGCCCGGACTTGAACCCAATCTAACATCTCTGGAGAGACCTGAAAATAGCTGTGCAGCGACGCTCCCCATCCAACCTGACAGAGCTTGAGTGGATCTGCAGAGAAGAATCTGAGAAACTCCCCAAATACAGGTGTGTCAAGCTGGTAGCGTCATACCCAAGAAGACTTGAGGCTGTAGTCGCTGCCAAAGGTGCCTCAACAAAGTACTGAGTAATGGGTCAGAATACTTATGTAAATGTGATATTTCCGTTTTTTATTTTTAATACATTTGCATTATGTTGTATTGCGTGTAGATTAAGGAGGGGAAAAAACAATTTAAGGCTGTAATGTAACAAAATGTGGACAAAGTCAAGGGGTCTGAATACTTTCTGAATGCACTGTACACCAAACTGGGCCAAACCCAGCCTCAATAATAACAGGATTGAAATGAGAACATGATTTATTTTTAGTTAGAGGATCACTGATAACTCATCTGGTATCTAGGTTTCAGGACATTGGGATGAATTAGTAAAAGCAACAGTTATGAGCGGCACTGACTCAACAAGTGGATCTGTGGAATAACGATACATCCAATAGTAGGTCTACTAGTACTGCCACCTGGAGTTGTCAATGCAAATTTAGCTGGTTATATTGAAATAAAGAGGTTGATATAAAGATGCTTTAAAATTTAATTATTCCACAGGATGACAATTACTTTATTCTACTGCAATTATCCAGCAAATTCTTAGTTTTATTGGTTAATTTGTGATTGATTATTTCATCTATGATAGATGAGGTGAACATTATACTGTTACAATATTTCATAGCATTTTAAAGTAAATAGGAGTAAAAGTAGGTATGGGTGTATGAGCAGTCTCACATGATTAATTTTTATCCCAATTCCACAGCTCAAAAGCAGACAAATATCCATTTACAAATCAGTACTGTTGACATTTTTTTCCAGCACGTTCTTTGAACTCTGTGCTTGACTGAACAGCTGTTCAGAAAAGGTGCCCCCCATTGTGCATTTAAATCTTTGTCCCACTGTACATTGAAAGCCTTTGTTCGCATACAGTACAATGAGTGTTTCAGATGGAGTTAGGGAATATGTGTGGTCAGCCCATTCTCTCCTCATCCAGCTCAATAGACTCCATAACATCCAGCAACCAGCTCCCACTTCAAAGATAGTTATGCAGATTGCTTGCTTTGGCATTTTTCCAGATTTGGATCGGAAAGAAACACATTTTCCCAAGGTAAGTTCCTCCAGAAATCAGTCATTAGGATTTATGTATCTGTATGTGCTGTGTGGACATTTTCAGCTGTTTTTGCATTTGGACAATGACACCACCATGGACTGTTGTTAAATAGGTTGAGTGGAGGGGTAGGCTGCATTTACAAAGTGTACATTTATACAATTAGTGAGGTATTATTATTATTAGTTAATGATGTACTGTAGTTTGTGTGTCTGTCAGGGACAACGTAGAGCTGTCTCTGTCTGTATTATGAAGAGTGTAACCTATATTAAATTTTCTCTTTCTACTTCATAATCATTTCATGTATCAAATTAAGCATTTTCTCATAGTATTTAGAATAACCCAGATCACTAATTTAAACAACACATACTGTATATAAAACAAAGATCATCTACATAACACATAGAGACATGTTCCAACATACCCTACAGTATATTGTGTCTTTTAAATATGTTGTGTGTACATGTATGTTGTGTGACATTGTGAATGGGCCATACATCTAAGTATTTTGAGGCCCCTCCTCTTATGGATGGTGGATGACATTATGTGTTGACCTGTTTTATGGCTTCATGGTTCTGCTGACTTAGCATGTGCCCCTCCCGCAATAGACAATAGACACAAGAGACTAAACTGTATTGATGGCTTACTCATTAAAGACCTGATAAATTACAAGGAAATACGCCAGTGCTGCAGATGTGCAGGTTCCATCCATGTTTCACTCCTTCAAAGACTGTAGTACTAATTTTGATTTGTCTGTGGGGCATAATGTTGTTGTAGTGTGGTGGGTTCAACACACCATAGGCCTGCTGCTGTTTGTTTTTCATCTGTGCTTCCCCACAGGTTAAGAAATGGGAGACTGGTCCATTCTTGGTCGCTTCTTAACGGAGGTTCAGAACCACTCCACGGTGATCGGCAAGATCTGGCTGACCATGCTGCTCATCTTCCGCATCCTGCTGGTGACCCTGGTGGGGGACGCAGTGTACAGCGATGAGCAGTCCAAATTCACCTGCAACACCCTGCAGCCTGGTTGCAACAACGTCTGCTACGACACCTTCGCCCCCGTCTCACACCTGCGCTTCTGGGTCTTCCAGATAGTGCTCGTCTCCACACCGTCCATCTTCTACATTGTCTATGTGTTGCACAAGATAGCTAAGGATGAGAAGTTAGAGACTGAGAAGATCCAGGTGGTCGCCAAGCCCCCTCCTGCACATGAAAGTCTCAAACATGTAGGGGTGGAGGATGGGGAAGCCCTGAAGGCCAGCAACCCCTCCTTCAACCACTGCAATGAAGAGGAGTGGGGCGCCCGGGAGGGGGAGTGTGTGGAGCAGAGCCTGCTGGAGGAGGACTTGAGGGAGGTGGGGAAGGACCCCACTGAGCTGTCCAGCCAAGTGCTGCTGACCTACATCATCCACGTGGTGCTGCGCTCCATCATGGAGATAGCCTTCCTAGTGGGCCAGTACTACCTGTTTGGCTTTGAAGTGCCTCAATTGTTCCGCTGTGAGACCTACCCCTGTCCCAACCGGACTGACTGCTTCGTGTCTCGTGCCACGGAGAAGACCATCTTCCTCAACTTCATGTTCAGCATCAGCCTGGGCTGCTTCATCCTGAACATTGTGGAGCTGCACTACCTGGGCTGGGTCTATATTTTCCGTGTGCTGTGCTCGGCCTGCTCCACATGCTGCGAGCCAGAGAGGGACCCTGTGGAACGTGTGGACCTGTATCACAACCCCAACCCTCTGCTGCTGCAGCTCAAACACTCCCTACGAGGCAGGGTGGTCCTGCAGACCCCCCCTCCCATATCCCAGGAGAAGGGCAGTGGTGTGTTGCCCACCCACACCCCAGCCATCTCCTTCGAGACGGACTCCACAGTAGAGTGCACCTCCAAGAGGAGCCCAGATGAGAAAGAACGCACTAAGGCCAAACTGGCCAACATAGCTAAAATAGGAAGAGGCAAGAAGTCCTGGCTGTGAACTCTCAAACTGTGTATTTTTCCTTTCCGTTGAATATTCTTATTTTGCTTCCTCCTATCAACTGAAGATGGATTACAGTTGTTTACAGTAAGACTGCAAAAGCAACAGTCCTTTGAGTCTTTTGCAGTGAATCTTTAGAAATTCCATAGAAGGAATACCCATAGCAAGCAAAAGCATACAATACTGTATGTGCTCACATTTCTATGTGTACATGGGTAGAAATTATTCACTTTAATGTGCAACCACTTAGGTAACTTGGTCGTTCCACCAATTAGGTGCCTTTTGAGTATTGAAAAAAAAGTAGTTTTATTTCACCTAATTTTAACATTCTATCATAAAGAGCACATGTTCAACTTAATGAAAAACATATTTTTGACTATAGTAAGTGCCTAATAAGTGCCAAATAAAGTAACAGGGTTGACCGTAACAGGGTTGACCACTTCATCTTAAATCAGCCATAAATCCACTTCTGACAGGGGGAATGGAAGCTTGTTGTGTGCAACAGGGAGGGGCAATTGAATGTGAGCTTCACCAAAAATGTTTAATTGTTAAAACATTTCTAGCCTGTCTCTCTATGGGTAACAGGATTGATGTGTTATGCTGGACCTGCTCTGTTTTCCACCACAAAACACCAGAAAATAGTCATAAAGAGTAGAACCAGCTCACCTGCGTTTACACTATGATTTGACTATGAGATGATGTTCAATGTCTCTTTTGAATAGTTTTACCATACTAAAACAAGAGTTCAGATGACATAACAGGATTGACCTTAAATAACATGAAATAAATAATCATCTTCAGAAATTACTTTGTCAAAGCAACAACATAAGTAGGGCTTTACAATGATGGTGAAAACTTGGAGAAATGTGGTTAAGTGGGTTAAAATCTTCCTAAAAGTCACAGAGGATGCACAGAGGCACATGTCAAAATGCAGAATTTTGGCACTTTAGCAAGTATTTTATTCATATACAAAATCAGATTGATAGAATTTTCCCTGTGGTCTATATTACAGGGCACTTTATTAAAAATAACAGGCTTTTAAAATTCAATATTTGTGCAAAATCTTACTTAGAATGTCAAAGTGATGCAGAAGGCACTAATATTGTGGAACGACCCAACTATTCATATCACATCTGTAATATAACCAATGAAATGGTTTCAAAAGGAAATAATACTTGCCACAATTTCAACCTATATAATATACAAATTATTTTGACAATTTATCAAGTTATTATTACAAAAAGGGTTTTGATGGCAGTTTTTGTCATAAAATTATTTTCTTAGTACGATACCAGTTTTACCTCATGTTAAAATCTAGAGATTCTAAGAGAAAATTGCCCTTTTCTCTTGATTAGAAGATTACTTTAGTAACTTTAACAAGGTATCTTTTGAGCAATTACGTATATAAACCCTGGATGACTAACATGGGGTGTTGTATTGAAGCCACAGCGCAGCCATCTTGGTACTCCTCCCCATTGTAAAAAAAAAGTTTGGAAGCTATAGAAATGCATTTATTAATGTCTACATTCATTTTTGACACATGTATTATATTACAGACACCTTAATGCATACTTTTAAATTATATTATGTAAGCTAAACATAAAAATAACAAATATATAAAAACATTTTCCTTAAAATATATTTTTTTGAGAGTACTAAGGTTACTGTCCCCACAGCAACAACAACATTATTAAATACATGTAATTTTGTCCTTGAAACATTTAATTGAAATAAAGGGGATGGAAAGTGGGGGGGGGGGGGTAACCTTAGTAAACTGTTGATACTGTTCTTTATCTTTGTATGCATTTCTCGGATTGTTTTTTGTTGTGTTGTTTTTCTTCAAGTGGCAACCTACAGGTACAAGAAAATATAAAATATGAAATGAAAATATGATAACTGAATATATATACATATATGACTTTGAATGTTATACCTGTACCTGTAACCCCCCTTCTGAAAAAACTAAATAAAAAGTTGGTCACAAAAAACTAAACAATGCCTTGTTGAACTGTGAGCTCATTTCATAATCAAACACTTTTGGTTTGGTAAATTCGATCTCCAGGATTTTTCTTCTCATACATTTTTTTGGGGTGTCATGAAGATGTTTTGTTTGGTGTTAATTGATGTAATTGACTTTTAAATACTGTGATATGGAAACCAGGCATCTTTCATCCCTGGCATTAATTCTGTATAAAATTGCTACTGAACTGATTTGAGCTGTGTTTGCTGCTTATCTAACTGACGGTGCACTTTCACAACAGATTCAGCTCTACTGACTTTGAGCTGAAACAATGCAATGTTATCATGACTGAGTAGATCACTGAATAAAATAATTCCAGGATAAACAGTGGATACTATTGTGTTTCGTTCCATGTATGAAAATACACATTCAATCAAAACAGGTAAAGAACAAAGAAGGATATAGGCTACACTTATATATGAGCTTCGTTATGGTCATTTGGATGAGGAACCAAATGCCATTCAACTTTAGTCCAGATGAGGACGCTACTGTGTTAAAAAAGCTCTTGTTTTGTTTTCCTAATAGTCATCATGTGAGATACAGTGGGGGAAAAAAGTATTTAGTCAGCCACCAATTGTGCAAGTTCTCCCACTTAAAAAGATGAGAGGCCTGTAATTTTCATCATAGGTACACGTCAACTATGACAGACAAAATGAGATTTTTTTCCCCAGAAAATCACATTGTAGGATTTTTTATGAATTTATTTGCAGATTATGGTAGAAAATAAGTATTTGGTCAATAACAAAAGTTTGTCAATACTTTGTTATATACCCTTTGTTGGCAATGACACAGGTCAAACGTTTTCTGTAAGTCTTTACAAGGTTTTCACACACTGTTGCTGGTATTTTGGCCCATTCCTCCATGCAGATCTCCTCTAGAGCAGTGATGTTTTGGGGCTGTCGCTGGGCAACACAGACTTTCAACTCCCTCCAAAGATTTTCTATGGGGTTGAGATCTGGAGACTGGCTAGGCCACTCCAGGACCTTGAAATGCTTCTTACGAAGCCACTCCTTCGTTGCCCGGGCGGTGTGTTTGGGATCATTGTCATGCTGAAAGACCCAGCCACGTTTCATCTTCAATGCCCTTGCTGATGGAAGGAGGTTTTCACTCAAAATCTCACGATACATGGCCCCATTCATTCTTTCCTTTACACAGATCAGTCGTCCTGGTCCCTTTGCAGAAAAACAGCCCCAAAGCATGATGTTTCCACCCCCATGCTTCACAGTAGGTATGGTGTTCTTTGGATGCAACTCAGCATTCTTTGTCCTCCAAACACGACGAGTTGAGTTTTTACCAAAAAGTTCTATTTTGGTTTCATCTGACCATATGACATTCTCCCAATCCTCTTCTGGATCATCCAAATGCACTCTAGCAAACTTCAGACGGGCCTGGACATGTACTGGCTTAAGCAGGGGGGACACGTCTGGCACTGCAGGATTTGAGTCCCTGGCGGCGTAGTGTGTTACTGATGGTAGGCTTTGTTACTTTGGTCCTAGCTCTCTGCAGGTCATTCACTAGGTCCCCCCGTGTGGTTCTGGGATTTTTGCTCACCGTTCTTGTGATCATTTTGACCCCACGGGGTGAGATCTTGCGTGGAGCCCCAGATCGAGGGAGATTATTAGTGGTCTTGTATGTCTTCCATTTCCTAATAATTGCTCCCACAGTTGATTTCTTCAAACCAAGCTGCTTACCTATTGCAGATTCAGTCTTCCCAGCCTGGTGCAGGTCTACAATTTTGTTTCTGGTGTCCTTTGACAGCTCTTTGGTCTTGGCCATAGTGGAGTTTGGAGTGTGACTGTTTGAGGTTGTGGACAGGTGTCTTTTATACTGATAACAAGTTCAAACAGGTGCCATTAATACAGGTAACGAGTGGAGGACAGAGGAGCCTCTTAAAGATGAAGTTACAGGTCTGTGAGAGCCAGAAATATTGCTTGTTTGTAGATTACCAAATACTTATTTTCCACCATAATTTGCAAATAAATTCATAAAAAATCCTACAATGTGATTTTCTGGAAAAAAAATTCTCAATTTGTCTGTCATAGTTGACGTGTACCTATGATGAAAATTACAGGCCTCTCTCATCTTTTTAAGTGGTAGAACTTGCACAATTGGTGGCTGACTAAATACTTCCCCCCCCCACTGTATATAGCTTGCCAAACTTGTGTTAATTGTTAATATGAATCTACATAATGTTTTTTGAAATCAGAAATTAGCCTATTAAATTGAAAAACAAATAGACAAAGTTAGGAAGGATGGTTAAAGTAGCCTAGGCCTATATGAACACTTTTGACATTATTACTTTAGTATGATATTATGGACAGTATCAGTACAGTAGGGGCCTATAGTCTGTCAATGCTTCTACCAACACCATTTTTGCACACACAATCATTATAGTATGCTGCTATGCACAAGTTAGTCATTAGGCTACTACCACTCCAGTATCCCGATCAGTCTATGATCCTATGGAGGACCAAACCTGTCGTAATTTGAATTAAATTAATAAATAAATGCACACATAATTAGATAAATAAATAAATCCACACATACTTAAATAAATGAGCAAGGAAATACAAAAGTACAGACTAAAATGTATTCATTTTCTTCACATATCTGTATGTATTTAATTATGTGTCTATGTATTATCTAATTATTCAAACTTTAATTCATTTAATCATATATATATATATATATATATATATTCATTTATTTATTTCTGTATTTCTTCCTCCAATATGATAATGAGGGGGTGTCAATCAAACGTCTGTGCGTGGAATCTAACACACCATTGGTCGATCAATGTCACAGCGCACTGCAAAACTGCTTTTGCACCACCTATGTGAAGCTAGCCATAATAACGATTAGCCAAACTAGTAGGTTCGCCATCAAAATAAAGGTCCCGCATTGAAACTGACGCAAACAGATACAAATAGTGGAATCACGCCATTTTGAACTGGATAATGTTTGGAATATTTTTATATAAATTCAACCAAAGACAATAATTTGTTAATAAATAAAAAAATACAACTCTTTTGAAATCGCACTGTGGATGTATTAGACTTCAGAATTGCATTGGGGGCATACTGTATGCACTGTACAGCCTTGCCAATGGATCTTGGGTCCATGAAATGTTCAAACTGTGAAGAGTTTACACAATTATTAGCATCACAGCTCTTATTGCAGGACTTAAACTGTGGGAAATCACCTCACCAGTCAGTCTATTGTGCGTATTGGACATTCATATTGCAATGTAAAGCTTTACCTATGGATCTTGGGTCCATAAAATGAGGTATCAGCCTACTCAGTGACACCCACAGAACTGTGAAGAGTTTACACAAATATTAAGGTCTTAACTCTTATTGCTGGACTTTGACACTACTGTGAAATGAGCCACATTAGCTCACCAGTCAATGGGCTGAATAGTGATGCGATTTGGTGATGGTGCAACTCAATATTAGGAAGGCATTCTGTTATTATTATTATTATTTTGGAATACTCAGTGTAAGTATGCCCCAAATGCAATTATGAAGTCTGATATATCCACAGTGCGATTTCAACTGATTTGTCCTTCTTTGTCAAATTAACGAATTATTGTCTTTTGTTGAATTTGACCTTTATTTTGAAGGCAAACTGCAAATTCCACTAATGAAACAAGACGTGGAGATTGGGAAAGATGGCAGAAGTGGCTGCTGAGTTCGAATCAAGTTGTTGAAGACGAATGTTCAGAATGGACAACAGTAGTATCGAAAACTGGAACAAAAATGAAATTGACAAAAATTGGAGTGGCGGATATGTGTATGAATTATGATGAATCACTTCTTGTTGGGATGCGTTTGTTGTGTAAGAATGCATATGTGGGAGACCTGTTTGAGGTGTAGAAAATTGTGAAGTATGCGCTGGGAAAAGTGGAGTCTGTCAGTGACCAGGAGTGGTATTATTTTGATTGATTGTATTTCTGAAGAACAGAGGAAGCAGCAGAAAGCAGCAGAAAAGTTTTTGGGACTGAAAGATTTTACATCTGAAGACTTGCAAGGGGTACTGGCGCCGGAAGACCCGCCCTCCCATGTTTCCTTGAACCTGTGTCGGGATCTGATCTGTTTTATTTTTTAACAGAAAACTTATTTGATTTAGTTTATACATTTTTTTCTAGTTTGGTTGTTTTTTGGGGGGTATTTTGTTCCATTTTTGGGAATACTGTTTCCATCCCGCACAGTAGGTGGGGGGATGCACATAAAATTGTGCGATTGCCAATATACCATAGAAGAAGAAGAATTCCACTAATGTGGCTCATCTTTGTGGCTAGATTCATGTACAGTGCTGGCCGCTGCTGAAAACGATGCTTCTCCAGATTAGCTGCTTTTCCGTGTGGAGGCATGCATCGAAAACTTGGATCAGCTAGCTGCTACAATGGACACATAGGTGAATGAATATATTTTCTAGCTATTCATCTGATTGATGAATTTCATAAAAATGCCATTAACCTCTTAAGGATCGTACCATTTTTTCAATTTTCCTCTTAAATGACATACACAAATCTAACTGCCTGTAGCTCAGGACCTGAAGCAAGGATATGCATATTCTTGATACTATTTGAAAGGAAACACTTTGAAGGTTGTGGAAATGTGAAATTAATGTAGGAGAATATAACACATTAGATCTGGTAAAAGATAATACAAACAAAAAAACATTTGTTTTGTTTTGTTCCATCATCTTTGAAATGCAATAGAAAGGCCACAATATAATATTGCAGTTTAGGCACAATTTAGATTTTGGCCACTAGATGGCAGCAGTGTGTGCGCAAAGTTTCAGATTGATCCAGTGAAGCATTGCAATACTGGACTATTTTGTATGAAGTCTGCCCAAATGTGCCGAATTGGTCAATTGATACATTTTCAAGTACATAACTTTAGAGAACATACAAAAAGGATATGGTAATAATAATGTAAGTTTATACACTCCCAGGAATGTCATACATGATGGATCATTAGCTTATACACTAACTTTCACACATCTAGATGGCCGGGTTGGGTGGGTGTGGAGCCAGAGACAACAGGTCCCCTGTAGCTCAGTTGGTAGAGCATGGCGCTTGCAACGCCAGGGTTGTGGGTTCGTTTCCCACGGGGGGCCAGTATGAAAATGTATGCACTCACTAACTGTAAGTCGCTCTGGATAAGAGCGTCTGCTAAATGACTAAAAATGTAAACAGGGGTTCAAACTGTAGAACCCAGTTCCTACATTTGAATATAAAAATGTGATTTGATCAAACAAAACTATGCTAAATTTTATGTCTGGGACCCTTAGGATGACAAATCAGAGCAAGATTACTGAATGTAAGTACATTATTTACCTTCAGAGGTGAATGCAGTCTCCTGAGTGGCGCAGTGGTCTAAGGCACTGCATCGCAGTGCTAACTGTGCCACTAGAGATCCTGGTTCGAATCCAGGCTCTGTCGCAGCCGGCCGTGACCGGGAGACTCATGGGCGGCGCACAATTGGCCTAGCGTCGTCCAGGGTAGGGGAGGGAATGGCCGGCAGGGATGTAGCTCAGTTGGTAGAGCATGGCGTTTGCAACGCCAGGGTTGTGGGTTCGATTCCCACGGGGGGCCAGTATAAAAAAATATGTATTCACTAACTGTAAGTCGCTCTGGATAAGAGCGTCTGCTAAATGACTAAAATGTAAATGTAATGTATCAAACCAGTTGCAGTGATACGTTTTTTTATTGTTGTGCACTCTCCTCAAACAATAGCATGGTCTTTTTTCACTGTAATAACTATTGTAAATTGGACAGTGCAGTTAGATTAACAATAATTTAAGCTTTGCTGTTACCTACAACAGTCATGCTAATCACATTAGCACATGTTAGCTCAACCGTCCCGTATCCGGGACACCGATCCCGTAGAGGTTAACTAGCCAGCTATCTTGAAACGGCTGGGGGAAAGCTAGCTAACGTTAGCTTACCCCCACCAACAGAGTTCTCCTTAGCTAGCTAGCTAAGTGGACTCTAGCTAGGTTTCTCGAAAAGAACAACTAGCTATATCATTTGGTAGCTGTATTTTAAAGACTAGCTAGTTACTGACTATTTGAATAGTTTTTGTCAAACTACTTTGTTCCCCTGCCTGTTTATTGATGTGTTTGTGACTGAAAGTTGGCAAGAAAAATGCCCTCCTAATTTTACTGCAAATAAGCTGTGTTTATATAATTTGTCTGATTTAGGGGGCTTGTGCATATTTGCATTTGTGTTTCATTAGCTAGTTAGCTAAGTTAGACTAAGCTAAATCTTATTCATGTTTTTGTTGTTGTTGCATTTCAGGTGGCGTGGCATTGCTGACAAGCCAGCAGGCTGACAGGCCAGGGCCCATATTCACAAAGAATCTCACAGTAGTACTGATTTCTGGATACGTTTTGCCTTCACACCGAGTACAAATACATTGACTAGCGGGTGGTTATCCTAGATCACTATCCCTACTCTGAGACGCTTTGTGAATATGGGCCCTGGAAGAAAGCTGTTGCCCAATACCTTGCACATCAGTCATTTCACCACAGGACCCTAGAGCAGGGGTAGGCAACCCTGTTCCTGGAGTGCCGCAGGTACTGCAGGATTTTGTTTCAACTAGGCACCACACCAGGGGTGCGTTCAGTTCGCTTGAACATTTGCTACATTGTGGAACGGCAAGTTTTCCAAAAACATTATTGTACGTTCTTGAACAGACTTTGAGATACGTTTTCTCCGTTCGGTGGGTGAGCCGGTTTGTGGCTTGAAGCAATGAGTGAATTTAAAGGGCAGCTGTGCATTTTGAACCCACAACCCAACCCCATTTTTTTCAACTAATCGTTCAGTACAGAACAATTTCCGTTCAATTGAACGTTCTATACATTTGTATGTACTGAATGCAGCCCTGACCAACTGAGCTAATTGAGCAGTTCAATGATTGTTTAAATTCAACACACCTTGTCTTCCAGGTCGGTTAAATCAAAAACATGAAGTGCCTGCAGCACTCCGGGACCAGGCTTGCCAACCCCTGCCATGGAGGTATTAGTCAATGCTTATGAACTGAACATTGAATGTGAATTTCCATATATCAATGACACTAACCACGGGTTGAATTGTTTAGCAAATGCTAACATGGCTTTGGTGATGAAAGGTACATAATGTATTTATTGTAATCTCCCTGTCAGGCCACTGCATGCTATGACATGGGCCTGGATGGTGACATCTTCAAGCTGCCAGACTGAAGACTGGGGCCTTCAGTGGTACCGGAAGCAAGGGCCTTACCTGGGAGTACAGCAACCGTCTCTCTCTGTCTCATAGCCATTCTGTCAACATGTATTGTATGTAACCACTCAAATTCATACCAACAGCTACGGACGCAAGCACTGACTTATATTCACTTTGTCTACTTGCTCCATGTTCCTGCTGGTAGCAAGGCTCAACCTGGATGCAGAGAAATGTCCTGCCTTTTAGTATGGTTGCATCCATCTCCACCAGGCTCCAAGAAATCACATGACAAACCTGCAGAGATTAACAAAAGAAAATGGTACCTGTATTCAAGTATAAGTTTGCCTACTTCACATTCATGTCTGTAAATGACAACAATAGATCTGATTAAAAGTATGCAAGCCATTTTGTGATAACGGATTTACATCTGTCATTTAGCAGAAGCTCTTATCCAGAGTGACTTACAGTTAGTGTATTCATCGTAAAATAGCTAGGTGGGACAACCACGTATCACAGGCATAGTAAATACACTTTTGCTCTATAAAGTAGTTATCAGCAAATTACATTGCATACATGTGAATTTATAGCTAGCAAAGATATTATGTATATTATGGCACCACGTCTCATCTCAGTAACAATTGCTAAGGCGAACAGCAAATTCCACTATTGTGGCTAGCTTCACATAGGTGATTTATTCCATCATGACAACATGCTCCTCCTTATTTCACTGTAGTTAGCTAGTTGCTAGCTTATTAATTAAGTATCCACTATTGCTTAGTAAGTGATCTAGTTAACGTGAGCTAGCCAACATGCATTGCTTCTGACATGTCACAATCCTGCTTGCTTTACATCTGACACATCTACCGCAGCTAGCTAGATAATAATGGTTTATGATAATTGCAATTTAGTTCATTAACTAGCTAGCTAGCTAGCTAAGTGTAAAACTCTGAGTCTGGCTGTAAAACGCATCTAGCTAGCCAACTCGACTTTATCAGTCGTAGCCAAGCCAAGCTAGCTTGATACTCCGTAACGTGAGCTTACCATGCTTTTCTGGCCAACTGGACATTCTTCTCACCCATCTCGGTCGACTCCTTCTTGCCTACTTCCCTCTCTTGGTCTTCTTCTAGGTTCAAAACTATATGGCTGTAGTCCGGTGCCTTATTGTCAAAAGCAACCCACTCGTAACACAGTCACCCCAGTGCAGGCAGGGAGTCAATGGCTCAGTGTTCCAAAACTGTTCATCTGTTTCTATGTCAAGCAAGGACCCTGTACTATTTGTTATTTTTGTGTGTTTTTATGGTGGATGTGCAGCACAGCAGCATATAATAGATTTCATCTCCAATTTCCCCCCAAAAGTTCTTTAAACTTTGTCATACTGAATGCAGCCCAGGCAAACGCAATTAATCAATGTGCCTTGGCATTGATCAACCAATGATGTTTTAGATACCAACCACATATGTTTGCTTGACACCCCCTCATTATCATATTGGAGGAAGAAATACAGAAATAAATAAATGAAGAAATAATATAAATGAATAAAATGAAAGAAAGTGGGATTAATTATTGAAATAATTATTGATCTATTTATGTGTGCATTTATTTATTCATTTATCTATTTATGTGTGCATGTATTTATTTATTCATTTAATTATAATTATGGCAGGTTTGGTCCTCCATATGATCCCTCTGTCCAGATAGTATAATGTCCCCAAACAAGCCAGTAGGGGTCACTGCAAACCAGCTGACGGTAACTCATGCCTTAATAGACTGGACTGCCCTGCAAAGGCAGACACTCCAATAAAACTGCTGAAGCTACTGACAATCTCACTCAACCCTTCATCGGACTGCTCACCAACACTAAACCTGCATATCACTGAGCGGTGAGTAACCTACTATTCCATGTATTTATTTTTATTAGACCACGGTGTGTATGCTACATCTTTTCTCTCTCGATAAAACTGTTTGTCATGTGAAGCCACCGGTGTGATAAAGAATGAGGGCAAAGCAGCTTAAAGGGAGCGCATTATGACCAAGCTGTGACTAGCAGCGACAATAACCTCTCCACAGTGTTGGATACGAGCAGACAATAATTCAGCAACAATGTATAAATTCTGTCAGGAATATGTTGTTGCAGGTGTAAACGAACTGCCCACTGGGCACAGACGTCAGTACAACGTCTAGTTTTGATGTACAATTGGTTGAGTTGTCAACTAATGTGAATTCAACGTGATATCAACAAAACATGTCACCTTGTCATTGGATTTAGGTTAAAAGTAATGTGGGGAAAAAACCAGAAATGCCCTTAAGTTGACTTTTTGCAAATCCAATCCGTTTTTCACGTTGAGTTAGGTGGGGAAAAAACCCGAAATGCCCTTAAGTTGACTTTTTGCAAATCCAATCAGTTTTTCACGTTGATTCTACATCATCACATATATTTTTTGGGTTGAAATTACGTGGAAACAACATTGACCCGTTTTTACACTGGGTAGTTACATTTATATTAATTTGTTTCTATTTCCAACTAGGTATATGTCTAGGACAAGTGGCTCGCATAGGCTATAGGCAATCATAGCGCAGATATTATATGCTACTGTTCATATTCAGTTTATAGGCTATCCTTTTGTTTTTAGATATAGTCTACTGTATAGTCAAATATGTCCACGCATGACTGCTTCTCATTGCAGTGCCATGCGGCACGAGACGCATGGGGAGGGTCAGTAGCCTAGTTTGAATTGTAACTTTATTGATAGGCCCATGTAAATTGGAGGATGGCAGTGTCTTATTTATTTTTGTCAAGTTTGGTTTATCAATGTGTCGCAATAGTAGAGAACACTATCACTACTGTAATTCACTGACAGCTTTCAGCTGCAGGGCGTGGTTGGAGTGAGGTGGTCAGGAAGTGAATGCTTCTGATTCAGCAACCTGATTGGAAGATGATGATCCATACACAGATATATGGCGCTTTCAAGACAAATGGGAACTCGAGAAAAAGGGAGGTCAAATCATGACGTCTGTGATCTTCAGGTCGGAAAGTCAGAGCTCTAGAAAGATGCCCGAGTTTCCGACTTGGAATTCCGAGTTGGATGACCGTTCTAAATGATTTTCCCAGTCGGAAGTCGGAGATATCCGAGTTCCCAGTTGCTTTTAACTCGGCGATATAATTGATTAAGATTAGATAACAGCCAGCACACTATTTGGCCGTTCAGGACTGGGACTGTACTGGTGTAAAGGGAGTCTATTTCGGAAACCAAGAGAAAGTGTACTGGTCCCTTTTCTTCGGGCACATTAGTTTTCAATGAAGGGTCAACAGGGACACACTCTTTTGCCTTAGCCCTCCCACTTACAACTTGGAAATAACATTATTTGTGTCACATCAATGGAAATGTACAAAAGACATATCAGCATACCGATTTATTTTGGAAACCCCATAGTAATCTGCCCGAAAAAGTGTGTAACATCACTTATAAGTGTAGTGGTTTTGAACAGTTTACTGACAGAAAAGAAGCAACATTGTTATTTAATGAAAGGCAGCCTCCAACACATCTGATACCCTCACTACAACAATGGTGTCTGGTAGCTTCTACCAAGCCCTTGGTGAGCAAGTTAATTGAGACATTGAAATGCATTGCTGTGTAAAGCTGACCCACTCCCAGGCCCTGACAGTTTAAAGGCCAAGTGCAGTCAAAATTCAGTTTTTCCTATGTTTTGTATCATATTGTACAACAGCTGATGAAAAATGTGATCAGTGTTATTTCCTGATAGTTGCTGGTTGAAAATATAATCTACACAGAACCTTCTAAACTTCAGGTTGGCATGGGCGGGAGTTTCGGCTTTCGATGGTGCCATCACCATGCGGTAAATTGGTTAGTAGACCAATAAGAAAGAGTTCCAAACCTCTCTGCCAATAAACAGCTCATTTTCAGTTTCCCCCTTCTCAGACCACTCCCAGACAGTCTTAGCAAAATTATTGCTTGAGAAATAATTTTTTGCTAAAAAGCAATTTTTGCCTATTTTAATGGAAATCTTTTACAGTTAGGCACTAAATTATTACCCAGAAATGATTTGATATTGATATTAAAACAGCTGCATTGGGCCTTAAATTTTTTTCTTGCATGTTCATGAGAGTACTTTTCAAAATTCCAGCATAATATACTGTATCTTTAAATTGAAAGTAACTGCGAAAATTAGCTGTTATTAGAAAAGAGATTTGGAACTCACTTTCTTATTGGCCTATTAAACCACTTAAATATTAAGTCCCCCGTTTAGGGGACCTGGGTGGTTCTGGTACCGGTTCCGACTGACATTTTTGCTGATAAATTGATCTGTGGACACCGTAGATCGAAATGGCTTGCATTGAGCGGTAGGCATGGTTCTCACAGACACAGAAGTATATCCAAAGATTTTTACAACCAAGCACGAGCTAACAAGATGCTATTAGCGCGTTCAAGCATGTATTCACATATTTCCATTAGGGAACACCTATTCTGTGAAGTGCGCGTGTGCAATAACTCAACCCTTGCACTCCTTCTAAACAGCACAATTGTTTGAAACTTTGGGAAAGGGTCAAGTCTACAAAACCTAGTCCAGTCTGTTCGTAACAGATTGTAGTTTTGGGAACAGAAAACTGTATTGAGATCAAATGTTTAATCGATGAGAAAATTTGCAGAATGTCGGCCACTGGGCTTCCTCTTATCACCATATTTGGTGCTGAGTGGAAATGCCAGCCGGATGCTTCAGATTTATACATCCGGTGAAACATCTGGCTCATTGCAAAGATTATAGATATACTGACAAGATACTTGTCTCTCCACCCTAACAATGGGAGTTGTTGTCCGCAAAGCAGCACTGCGGTCTGTCAAGCTCCCGCCTATTACTCTATTTGGATTGGTGGATACATCTCATTATTTTATTAAAACATTTTACATTCAATGAAGGTTGTTGACGTCAACCGCTTGTATTCAATGGAGAGAGATGCTATGCTACTAGCCTCGTGTCATTAATATGCATAGCCATCTCGAGACAACTCAGATATAAAGGTTTTTTTCACAAAGTTGCCGGGACGTCACGTGTCCTACTTATATCAGTACACTCGTAACAACCTTACGAAACTTCAATTAGATCAAATAAACCTCATGTAGCAAATAAGCCATTCAATTTATTTTGTTGACCAAATTTGACTGTCATTGACCTCCATACAAAAACTCCTCACTTGGATACCGAAATAAACTAAACACCGCCACCTGCTGGCAGAGTTGGGCCTGTCATGGCTAGAAGGGATCCAGTTTGTGTCAAATTAAAGTCAAAAGTTGATTTTAGTTTTTGCATTTTAGCTAACCATGACCCTTTTCGTAACCTTAACCTAATTATCCCAACCTGCTTCATTAATTCTCCTAACCTGCTACGAAAAGTCAAATCTGACGATAATTTCACAAAAGCTGGATCCCTTCTAGCCATGACCCTTTCGGTCCTTTCTTTCACTTAGCCTCTTCCTCTCTGCTTATTGTTCTCTGTGGTATATATTTTCTGCCTGTGTGAAGTAGGATGTGAACTCTGACACCACTTGAAGCTGGGATGTCCCTCCTACCATTTCATTCTCTCTTCCGACTGTCCATTTAACTTCATAAATGTGAAGTCCCCATATTTGGGGACCCAATTCAGTCTGGTATGAGAACGGTAGCCCCAATCTGCAAATGCAGGGTGTCTGCGGAAAGCTGAGTATATTGGCTATTGATTGGTGCCTTCCAATCTTTGGTGTGACTTACTACCATAGATGGACATACGAATTTATAAGGGCAGGCCGAGCCGATGACCTCATTTCAAGATGGCTGCTACCTACATTCTGGTTAGCGTTATGAAGCATAAACGAAATAAACATGGAATATGTTGATACACACCGAAAGCCGGGACTCCACAGATCATGAGGATATCTTATTTGTCTGCCTGTGACCTACCGTTATTGATCACCAGCCCCGAGAGTCAAAAGGTTTATTTTACACAACGTTTTCACCAAACATCTTTCAAGGGAAGCTTCCATTTGGTCTGTGTTTGAGCTCTAGCTACATGGGGGGGGTATCAAATTAATCATTAGGTTGGTAGGAACAAATATTGCCAATGTTATCTGATGATGTATGACTTAATGGCAACATCGAATGTCCACCGAGTGCCTATATCTTTGCTCATCAAAAATATGATGTTGCCTGCTTACGCGCTGTAGGCATCCATTACACAGGGGATTGGCTACTATGGCACCTTGACAGTCTTGTAGCCAATGAGATACGTTTTCCAGGGATATGTAGTTGACCTGGGTGGGACAAAGCAAGGCCTAGAACCTTCTATGCGTAATGCGAACTATTGCTACCTTGCTCAGAGACGAGATGCACCGAGCACGCTACATTACATTGTAAACAGATTTCATCGCTTTAATTGAATGGCTTTAGCATAAAAGAAGGTAGCTATTAATAAGTACACCGACATAGAAGCTTTGAATAAAATACTGGAGTCGGACTCAGATCAGGGGAGCGATTTGGACAACGAGGATTTCGACTCGGCCGACAAAGATTGCTTCCTAGAAGGATTGGATCCACTTTTAGATCTGTAAGTAAATTATTTTCATGATTTTATATTGCTAATTTACTATATTTATTTCGATTTTTATAAATTCTCAGCTTTTTGTGCTTTGGATTGAGTTTACATAGGCCTATGTAACAAGTAATGTCAATGTTATATAATTCCAAAGTAGATATTGTCTGTTTCATATTAGTTCACTTTTTTCTGTTCTAAATTTCATCCTTCATAACTTTGGAGAGGCCACTAAACTCTCATGGCCATGGTTTATTTGTGGTTCTCACGTCTGCCTTTGTCTCCAAAGTGTTACTGTTTGCATCGTGTGTGTGTGTGCTTCACACCTTCTATGTGAGTCACTGTACAGATAAAGGTTAGGCTTGGTGATTTTACTTTACAGTAATGTCATTTTGTAAATTTAGTCAACTGTAATTCTGTTTGTCTTACAACAATATATCCCTTTATTTTATTCACCACAGAGTGGAGGATGCAGAGGGTTTGGATGATGACATTTGTGAGCCACCCCTCCCCAGCAAGCGCCTTCACCCCCCACTGATGAAACTGAGGACAGGTGGCATACGGTCCTTGAAGATGATTAACCAGAACAATTTAGGTTTAAACCCAAACGACCTGAAGGCCCACAGTTGGTTAGTGATGAAACATACACCCGCTTACAGCTGGTTCAGCTCTACTTTACCACCTCTGTACTGGGAACACTAATTAGTAATACCAACAGGTATGGGGACAAGAAGCAGCAGGGGGGGAAGGAAGATGTCCTGGAAACCTATCACCATGGGTGACATGCTCAACTACATTTCCTTGGTGATTTACATGGGACTGTTGAAGGTATCAAGACTAGTTGACAACTGGAGCAAGTCCCCACTCTATCGGTTCGAGTTCCCCACCTCCATCATGAGTGAAAACCGATTCTTCACATGAGTGACCCACAAAAGGATCAGGAGAATGACCAGAAGAAGGGGACTGCAGGGTATGATCATCTTGCAAGAGTCAAGCCCCTTTATCATGACATGGTGGAGGGATGCAGAACTTACTTCAAGCCTGCTCAAAATCTATCTATAGATGAGCACATGGTTGCCTCAAAGGCTTGAATTGGCTTGAAGCAATATATGAAAAATAAGCCGACCAAATGGGGCTACAAGCTCTTTGTGCTAGCCGATTCAGCCTCTGCCTACATATGGAACTTATTCATCTATGAAGGCAAGGCGATCACACCCACTGGGAAGGGCCTTAGTTATGACTCTGTCATGCAGCTGATGGACTTCCCCTTACTTGGCAGTGGGTACAACATCTTTGTGGACAATTGTTATACTAGTCCCATGCTTTTCATAGACATCTTGAAAAAGGGTATAGGGGCACCATTCGTCCTAACAGAATCAAGGTAAAGGTAAACAACATGACAAAGACAGCGGAGAGGGGGACCATACGTTGGATCAGGACTAACAAGCTGCTTTTTGTGAAATGGAAGGACACTAGGGAAGTACCCATGCTCACCGCACAGCATAAGGTATTCAATAATGACGGTGGTGAAAAATGCCAATGGGGCATGGGTGAGGAAGAATGTCCCCGTTTCTGTGAAGAACTTCAATGTCAGCATGGGGGGTGTCGACCTATCTGATGCTCTGATAGGCTACTACCAGGTCCTCCACAAGACCAGGAAGTGGTATAATACTTTTTTTTACCACTTTGTGGACATTGCTACAGTAAACGCTTTCATTCTCCACAAGCAGATGGCCAAAGCAAAAGGTCAAACCTCTCTCTCCCATTTGGCCTTCCGAGAGCAGCTGGTGTTGGAAATGGCTGAATTGGGGGCCCAAAGCAACCTCACAACCATCACAAGACCCCCCACTCAAGGTGAGCGCCACTATCCAACACACATGCCAAAAGACAAAAGGAAGAACTGCAAGCATTGCACAAAACACGGGGGGGGAAGGGTGAAGGGTGAAATGCCAGATCTTCTGTCCGAAATGCCAGTTCACTTTTTCTTTCATGGCAGAGAGGGACTGCTTCAAAGAAAGTGAAATCTAATCATTTACACCTGGGATGTAAAACGAACACGAATGCCATTTGTAAATAGTTCCGCTTATTTAAAATTGTGCACCTTTTTTAGTGAAGGACACGTGTGTAACCAAGTTTGTGTTTGATAAGACGTTTTTATATATTTTTTTAATGAACAGTACCAGTCAAAAGTTTGGACACACCTACTCATTCCAGGGTTTTTCTTTATTTTTACTATTTTCTACATTGTAGAATAATAGTGAAGACATCAAAACTATGAAATAACACATATGGAATCATGTAGTAACCAAAAAAGTGTTAAACAAATCAAAATATATTTGAGATTCTTCAAATAGCCACTCTTTGCCTTGATGACAGCTTTGCATACTCTTGGCATTCTCTCAACCAGCTTCATGAGGTAGTCACCTGGAATGCATTTCAATTAACAGGTGTGCCTTCTTAAAAGTTAATTTGTGGAATTTATTTCCTTCTTAATGTGTTTGAGCCATTCAGTTGTGTTGTGACAAGGTAGGGGTGGTATACAGAAGATAGCCCTATTTGGTAAAAGACCAAGTCCATATTATAGCAAGAACAGCTCAAATAAGCAAAGAGAAACCACAGTCCATCATTACTTTAAGACATGAAGGTCAGTCAATACGGAACGTTTCAAGAACTTTGAGTGTTTCTTCAAGTGCAGTTGCAAAAACCATCAAGCGCTTTGATGAAACTGGCTCTCATGAGGACCGCCACAGGAATGGAAGAACCAGAGTTACCTCTGCTGCAGAGGATAAATTCATTAGAGTTACTAGCCTCAGAAATTGCAACCCAAATAAATGCTTCAGAGTTCAAGTAAAAGACACATCTCAACATCAACTGTTCAGAGGGGACTGTGTGAATCAGGCCTTCATGGTCGAATTGCTGCACAGAAACCACTACTAAAGGACACCAATAAGAAGAAGAGACTTGTTTGGGCCAAGAAACACAAGCAATGGACATTAGACCGGTGGAAATTTGTCCTTAGGCCTGGAGTCGAAATTTGAGATTTTTGGTTCCAACCGCCGTGTCTTTGTGAGACGCGGTGTGGGTGAACGGATGACGTGTATTTCCCGCCATAAAGCATGGAGGAGGAGGTGTGATGGTGTGGGGGTGCTTTGCTGGTGACACTGTCTGTGATTTATTTAGAATTCAAGGCACACTTAACCAGCATGGCTGCCACAGCATTCTGCAGCGATACGCCATCCCATCTGGTTTGGGCTTAGTCCCACTCTCATTTGTTTTTCAACAGGACATTGACCCAACACACCTCCAGGCTGTGTAAGGGCTATTTGACCAAGAAGGAGAGTGATGGAGTGCTGCATCAGATGACCTGGCCTCCACAATCCCCCGACCTCAACCCAATTGAGATTGTTTGGGATGAGTCGGACGGCAGAGTGAAGGAAAAGCAGCCAACAAGTGCTCAGCATATGTGGGAACTCCTTCAAGACTGTTGGAAAAGCATTCCAGGTGAAGCTGGTTGAGAGAATGCCAAGAGTGTGCAAAGCTGTCATGAAGGCAAAGTGTGGCTATTCGAAGAATCTCAAATATATAATATATTTTGATTAGTTTAAAACTGTTTTTGGTTACTACATGATTCCATATGTGTTATTTCATAGTTTTGATGTCTAAAAATAAATAAAAACCTTGAATGAGTAAGTGTGTCCAAACTTTTGACTGGTAGTGTATATATGTTGCTTTTATATTTTTTTTGTAAACAGTTCATTTGTATGTGGGATCAATACATTGGATATGCCTAGGCTAAACGTTCAGACACTTTGGAGAGGTTGAAAAAACACTTGGATATCCCATGTATGTCCGCCGACACCACCACAATGTTTGAGAGAGGTTGGTGTTGTAGTAATTTAGTTTTTATAGTGAACAATAACATATCCAGTGTGCAAAAACAGTGCAATTACCACATTCTGACACTTTGGAGAGGCTGAAAGGACACTTGAATGTACCCTGGATACCCCATAACACCACCACAATGTTTGAGTGAGGTTGATATGGTAGAAATTGTGTTTTTATACTGAACAAATTGCATTTAGGGATTGCAAATATGTAATAGCACTGGAATTATCTAATATACAGACATATGCCACTTTGGAGAGGTTTAGGGACACTTGGAAACGTCCCGTGACCACACCTGACACCACTTACTATAACATCTGCCCATTTCTAGTTGCTAGGTCTATCAATCACATTTTTTTCTGATATAGTTCACATGTTGTGGAAGCCATCTGATGTGTTTCAAGCTCTAGTCATCAATAATTCACTTATAACTTGTCAATGAAAGATGACTTTCAAAATAAAACAAATAAAAAATGGTTATTGTGTATTCTGAACTATGTAACTCCTATCTTCTGATCATTTCCTCATAATCTCCCAGATGTCTTCTTTCAAAGTTTTTGCATGTCAGAATCATGTAATTACACATGAATAGCAGTTACTTTTGGGTATGTCTCTTTAGGCGGAAATCTACATTTACCATTACATTTAAGAGGTTAACTCCTGGCTGAACCCTACTTCACAGCCACTGACAAAGCACATGCCTGCAATCCTTACATGGTAGCGCAGCAGGTTTCGTTACTGTAGCGGGTCAATTTATAGACAACTTGATGAAAGTAATCTAAAATAATTCATAGATTTCTGTTTGTCATAGATGGACAATATTAATATGGGATGAAAGACGAGTTCAGGAAGCCAAGTTAGTGCTCGTGTGGCGTTCACAGCAGTGGGGGCAGACGTTTTGATCAATAGAGACCTTTAGAAAATATGCAAATATATGTATTTTACAGTTTAAGGAAGGTGAAATCTTATAGTTAGCCATTTTATAATTTGATTATACTATATTTAGAAAGCTTAAGTCATTTCAAGCCTTATTCATACAGTTTTGTTGAATAGTAAATACATCATATAAAATAGTTAATATTTTCAAATTTGTATCATATTTGTACTGTGTACTTGACCTTATGTCCTCAAAGGTGACTACACCTCAGCAATTTATACAAATGTTTACAAGAAAGGTGAGCTTTGTACCTTTTTGGCATATGCATTATTACTAGTTATTGTTTATTCTCATGCTAAATAATTACTTATGAGGATTACATAGATTACAATTTAGATTACATGATGTCACCAGGCAGACCAATACTGCATCCCACAAAAACTGGCAGGAATTTCAGGTGGTCTTTTCAAACAGCTCTTACACTAAAAGGGCATTATCATCATTTTCACAAGTTCACAGTATCATTCCAACCTCGTAGTGTGGATATACTGTATATAAAACACAGGACAATCACGATTTTGTCTGCACTAGGCCTTAAACATAAAATAAAAATATTTCACTCATATTGTAATTGATTATAGGTCATATTTCATAGATATCTGGAAACACTGGACAGCTACTTTAAATGAGCCTAGACATTCCCTGGTGACAAACACTCTTTCTGTCATTGTCTCTAGCCATGGGCATGCCACATGATCTGAAATGATATCTCATTGCCATTGTATTGGGTGATTGTTGGATTATGGCCAAATACTTACTTGACTGTCTCTTCTCTCCTCATGGCCCCTCTGTTGATGACATTTCAAAGTGTCACCCAGATGCTTCCATGACCTGAGTCAAAAGCCTGAACTGATACTTCACTTGTGTATGGAACCCCCCTGGTGTAAACCTACACAAACCAACCTTGAGGGGGTTGCTATTTGGAGCCGAATATGTTCCATCTGATCAAGAAAGACAAGGATGAGAGGAAGAAGGACAAAAAAGACAGGAAGGACAAAAAGGAGAGGATGTCACAGGCAGAGCTGAAGAGCCTGGACGAGATGAGCCAGAGGCGGGGCTTCTTCAACCTCCACCGAGGAGGCTCTAAGAGGGACTCTAAGGTCAAGCTGGAGATCTCCAGCCCCATCCCTATCAAGGTGGCCATCAACACAGAGCTCAGCCTTACTGATCTAGACGCTGATCGCTTCAGTAACCGTGGCAGCATGGTCCTGGACCCGGGCCAGATGAGTGCAACCAGCTCCAGTGATGACATCAAGGGGGAGGGGGGACAGGACCCCCATCGCATCTCTGTGAAGGAGCGGGCGGCCAAGTTCGGCGGTCTGGCCAAGCAGAACTCCCAGGTGGGCCAGATCATGAAGCCCTTCTCCCAGAGGAGCAAAGAGGAGAGTGCCTCTGAGGCCTCCACACCGGGCTCAACTCAACCGTCTCCCCAATTAGAGAACAAGGTGTTTGACCCCCACCACAGACGGGGTTCCCAGCAGCATCCCCAGGTCCACAGCAGGGCTGGGAAAAGGGTTCACATCCCAGAGGTGGTGGAGAAGACCTTCCCTGCAGACCTGCGGCTGCCTGGCGTCATGGCTCCACCTATGCCTGAGCCCAGGGAACTGGAGCTGCAGCGCCGCAACACAGGAGACTTTGGCTTCTCCTTGCGCCGCACCACCATGTTGGACCGAAGGTCTGATGGTGGGGTTTACCGGAGGGTTGTACACTTTGCTGAGCCTGGAGCTGGGACCAAGGACCTGGCGCTGGGTCTGGTGCCTGGAGACAGGTTGGTGGAGATCAACGGACACAACGTGGAGAATAGGAGCCGGGACGAGATCGTGGAGAAGATCCGTCAGTCTGGGGACTCTGTGAGGCTAAAGGTTCAGCCCATCGTGGAGCTGAGTGAGCTGAGCCGCTGCTGGCTGAGGAGCAGTGAGGGGCTGCGCAGCGAGGCCTACGATGTAAGTACCTAATTTGTCGTGCCTTTTTAACCTTTTCAACCAAGGTGCTGTCAGTAATATATTCCACATATCAGGGGACTCTTTGGTGATTGCTGATGATTGTGAGTCTGTACCTGAGAGAATTTGTGAAGGGCCTGTTGGAAAAGGCCAGTTCCTAATGAGGAAGTGTGGGTATCTTATTTTCTTACAGTTTGACAACTGCACTGCACATGCTTTGTGCTGCTTTTATCTTCTAAAGTTTCTAAACACATTCGTTTTCAGCAATCGATCACACTCTATCACTACCCTTCCATTGAACTGAACTGTGTGTGACAGGAAGAGTTGACTCTCTTTCTGGACCTGTATATCCAGTTGATGACTAAATCAGGGGCCTCATTACGAAAAGTAGTGTTTACCTTACTCTGACCTGAGAATGTGAAGCATGGCTGTACAACCCCATACTGAGTGTGTTTTCTTATGTTTGGCATTCTTCAGCAGAGATGCCTGCCTCTCAGTTAGGTAACCACAGTACTACAGTGCCTTCAGAAATGATTCATACCCCTTGACTTATTCCAGATTTGGTTGTTAAAGCCTGAATTCAAAATGGATTCAATAGATTTTTGTTCTCACACATTTACACACAATACCCCATAATGACAAAGTGAAAACATGTTTTTAGAAATTTAGCAAATGTATTGAAATGAAATACAGAAATGTCTCATTTACATAAGTATTCACACCCCTGAGTCAATACTTTGTAGAAGCACCTTTGGCGGCGATTACAACTGTGAGTCTTTTTGGGTAAGTCTCTAAGAGCTTTGCACACCTGGATTGTACAATATTTGCAGTATTACTTAAGTGCCTTGTTGCAAACAGGATGCATGTTTTGGAATATTTTTTATTCTGTACAGGCTTCCTTCTTTTCACTCTGTCATTTAGGTTAGTATTGTCAAGTAATTACAATGGTGTTCATCAATCCTCAGTTTTCTCATATCACAACCATTAAACTCTGTAACTGTTTTAAAATCACCATTGGCCTCATGGTGAAATCTCTGAGCAGTTTCCTTCCTCTCCGGCAACTGAGTTAGGAAGGACGGATGTATCTTTGTAGGAACTGGGTGTATTGATACACCATCCAAAGTGTAATTAATAATTTCACCATGCTCAAAGGGATATTCAGGGTCTGCTTTTTTTAGTTCACACATCTACCAATCGGTGCCCTTCTTTGCGAGGCATTGAAAAACCTCCCTGGTCTTTGTGGTTGAATCTGTGCTTGACATTCACTACTTGATTGATGGACCTTACAGATAATTGTATGTGTGGGGTATGGAGATGGGGTAGTCATTCAAAAATCATGTTAACCAGTATTATTGAACACGGAATGAGTCCATGCAACTTATTATGCGATTTGTTAAGCACATTTTTACTCCCGAACTTATTTAGGCTTGCCATAACAAAGGGGTTGAATACTTATTGACTCAAGACATTTCAGCTTTACATTTTTTTATTAAATTCTAACATTTTCTTCAAGCAAAATTCCACTTAGACATTATGAGGTATTGTGTGTAGATCAGTGAAACAATCTCAATGTAATACTTTTTAAATTCAGGCTGTAACACAACAAAATGTGGAAAAAGTAAAGGGGTGTGAATCATTTTTGGAGGCACTGTACGTGGTTCCACAGTCACCTCACAGAGAGGGTGACACGTTTCTCTCTGTATGCCGGGTGTGAGGAGCTGCCTCCTGTGGAGAGGCTTGATGACGCTGTCCTGTGTGTACTGTGTGTGTCTGGTATATGTAATCCCATACTCCCCCTCCTACCTCCCCCTTTGACTCCAAACAAAGACGAGCTGGAGGGGAGTTTTGTAGGACAATAGCACAAAGATTACAACAGCCCCATGGCCATATGTTGTTGCAATAACAAACGAAGGCCCGGTTTGCAGTTGTCTGTACAATCTCATGACATGAGTTTGTAGTTCCGAGTTGCACTGCAGTAGTTACAAGAGAAGCATATTGTTATGGTTTTTATAAGGATTTTATGAACTTTTGGTCAATAATCTATGCTCTGTTCGAATAGGGAGTGAGTGTGGCAGTTGAAAGTGTGGATAAAAGCTCTGTCCTGCCCCTCCCACTTCTAACCTTTCAACCCCACACACTTGTCCCATGTTCCTGTGTAACAGGTCTTTCTACTGTTATCTCTCTGGTAGGCTACCAGAGTAGGATTCCTGTCATTCCTACTCTTCTCCAACAGTTACTGTATATGACAAGATTCCCCAACATTTTACTATCCACTTTTTATTACTCATGATTAGGTCCTAATCATGTCCATTTGTTGTGTAGAGATACAGGGACATCATCACAAACTCAAGGATCCTGCAGACTCATAATACATGGTCCAAAATGGAACTGAAATTGAATGGGCGTTTTTTGCTTCCTCATGTGAAGAGGAAGTGAAGGTCACAGCTCCTTTTTTTTTTAGAGTTGAATTGTTTTATTAGACTGGTGGTGCATATCCATGTCAGTCACCAGAGGGTTTGTTATTCTGGTGCCCAATGCCTGGTGCTTTGTTCCAGAAACAAACAAACACACAGGGTGACAGGGCTTCAGCAAGAATCTGAATAAACGCCTGGGAAAGTTGGTCATCACTCAAATCTACAGAGAGAAGGGTGTCCAGTCCGAGCCTTTGCCACTCCCAGGACAGAGTATGTATAAGTCTGTATCCTGGTTCACTACTGCTAGGGCAATTCTGAGGTTCTACCCAGATGTGTGCCCTATCTCTCACACCCCCTGCTGGGTCAGGGCAGTGGGTATGTCAGCTAAGAAGCTTAGTACCAACCAACCAACCAACCAACCACCCAGCAGGCCAATGCCCACTACAGACAGATGCCCCACTGACTTAGGCTCCAGATAGACCACTGACTGGGGTATTGTTGGCAGGTTCAGTAGACCTAGCAGAGCAGCATCAGACAGGTCTGGACTGGTCTTATGATTTACATCATGTGCTGTACTTGATCATATCCTCTTTTCATACCCTTGTATTGTGGAAATTGTCCTCTTGGTCCTGTACAGCAAGCTGTGGGTTGGTATTGAGTTGTGCTGGGAATGTGTGACTTTCTGCAGATGGTTAAATGAGCTGGAAGGGGAATTTACGATTACGATGTGTTAATTAGAGAGTTTAGAATGGATTGGGTAGATGGATCTCTAGCTGTGTGCTAAAAAGAGGATCTTCTCTCTGGTTCCTGTAGCCCTAGATATAATTTGAGAATATTTATAGTATCAAAGTCCATTTCCTTCTCTTTTGGCAAGGTGTGTGGAATGTTGGATTTCCTCCTGCATTGCCCAGGGATGTGGACTTTGCTCGGTACTGTAGTCTACGTAGAGTCTAAATTAAAATAGAACTGCACAGAATATGGCACTATCCATTTGATATCACAATTCCTCAAAAATATGTGTTCATACATTTGTTCATATTGGCAGTGTGACCAGGTCACCCCCGCTAGTTAAATGGATGGGGGTGAGTGGGTGGGAATGTACATTGTGTGGCTCTGGACTGCACATAAACAAGCAGTGTGAACTGTGAAGGTGTTGTGTTTCTCGTTACTCTCCCATAGCCTCCACCAGCAGGCTTGTCAGGCAGGATCCACACACCTGGCAACCAGATGCTCAGAAGCTTACACCTAAAATGAAATCACATTTTATTTGTCACATACACGTGTTTAGCAGATGTTATTGCGGGTGTAGCGAAATGCTTGTGCTTCTAGCTCCGACAGTGCAGTAATATCTAACAATTACACAACATATACCCAATACACACAAATCTAAGTAAGGAATGGAATTAAGAATATATATATATATATGGACTAAGATACAGTATATACATATGAGATGAGTAATGCAAGATATGTAAACATTATTAAAGTGACTAGTGTTCCATTTCTTAAAGTGGCCAGTGATTTCTAGTTTATGTCTATAGGCAGCAGCCTCTTATGTGCTAGTGATGGCTATTTAATAGTCTGATGGCCTTGAGATAGAAGCTGTTTTTCAGTCTCTCGGTCCCAGCTTTGATGCACCTGTACTGACCTTGCCTGCTGGATGATAGCGGGGTGAACAGGCAGTGGCTCGGGTGGTTGATTTCCTTGATGATCTTTTTGGCCTTCCTGTGACATCGGGTGCTGTAGGTGTCCTGGAGGGCGGGTAGTTTGCCCCCGGGAATGCATTCGGCAGACCGCACCACCCTCTGGAGAGCCCTGCGGTTGCGGGCGGTGTAGTTGCCGTACCAGGCGGTGATACAGCCCAACAGGATGCTCTCAATTGTGCATCTGTAAATGTTTGTGAGGGTTTTAGGTGCCAAGCCAAACATAAAGTCACTGTGACCATTACGATATACTATATTGGTTTTTATTCTTGGCCTCTTTTTTATGTAAACAAATAAATTATGATTTATGAGTGTGAACATGCCAAAGCTCACAGAACTACCAACAGTCTGTTTTATTTGTTTCCAGCCAGCTCTATCTAGGCTTTTCTTCCAAAACTCGAAATTATTATCATAATGTTTTTTTTACATTTAATAGAAGTACAGACTCAGAGCTTCAAACGGGTATATCATACACTGTAGTTGGGCGAAGTTATGCTGCTTTAAAAGTTGATCAACCTGCAACCCCACTTTTGCGAAAAAGCCCCTGAGAGATTTTGTAGAGGTTTTCACACTAGCTAGAGAGCTCTTCTTTGTGAATGCCCATTCAGCATCATTCACACTCTCTTAAACCTTAGCCCCATCCTTCTCTTTATAGATTTCACATGTGAACGGGTCTCTTTCTGAATGGGTCTCCTTTGTTTAGCACCAGCTAAATTCAGGGAAGCAATGTGTAGCAACACTTTACCAGTTGTCCATAGCTGTGTATTAAAACAAAATCTGTGGTAGTAAAGATGATCTATACTGACCAGGGAAGGCCCCATTCTGTATAGACTGAAGCCTGCCCCTCCATTATCTCAGCCAATCATGGCAAGCCAGGAAGGAACCTGCATTTCTCTCTATACAGTGGGGAAAAAAAGTATTTAGTCAGCCACCAATTGTGCAAGTTCTCCCACTTAAAAAGATGAGAGAAGCCTGTAATTATCATCATAGGTACACGTCAACTATGACAGACAAATTGAGAGAAAAAAATCCAGAAAATCACATTGTAGGATTTTTAATGAATTTATTTGCAAATTATGGTGGAAAATAAGTATTTGGTCACCTACAAACAAGCAAAAATCCCAGAACCACACAGGGGGACCTAGTGAATGAACTGCAGAGAGCTGGGACCAAAGTAACAAAGCCTACCATCAGTAACACACTACGCCGCCAGGGACTCAAATCCTGCAGTGCCAGACGTGTCCCCCTGCTTAAGCCAGTACATGTCCAGGCCCGTCTGAAGTTTGCTAGAGTGCATTTGGATGATCCAGAAGAGGATTGGGAGAATGTCATATGGTCAGATGAAACCAAAATATAACTTTTTGGTAAAAACTCAACTCGTCGTGTTTGGAGGACAAAGAATGCTGAGTTGCATCCAAAGAACACCATACCTACTGTGAAGCATGGGGGTGGAAACATCATGCTTTGGGGCTGTTTTTCTGCAAAGGGACCAGGACGACTGATCCGTGTAAAGGAAAGAATGAATGGGGCCATGTATCGTGAGATTTTGAGTGAAAACCTCCTTCCATCAGCAAGGGCATTGAAGATGAAACGTGTCTGGGTCTTTCAGCATGACAATGATCCCAAACACACCGCCCGGGCAACGAAGGAGTGGCTTCGTAAGAAGCATTTCAAGGTCCTGGAGTGGCCTAGCCAGTCTCCAGATCTCAATCCCATAGAAAATCTTTGGAGGGAGTTGAAAGTCCGTGTTGCCCAGCGACAGCCCCAAAACATCACTGCTCTAGAGGAGATCTGCATGGAGGAATGGGCCAAAATACCAGCAACAGTGTGTGAAAACCTTGTGAAGACTTACAGAAAACGTTTGACCTGTGTCATTGCCAACAAAGGGTATATAACAAAGTATTGAGAAATGTTTGTTATTGACCAGATACTTATTTTCCACCATAATTTGCAAATGAATTCATAAAAAATCCTACTATGTGATTTTCTGGATTTTTTCCCTCATTTTGTCTGTCATAGTTGACGTGTACCTATGATGAAAATTACAGGCCTCTCTCATCTTTTTAAGTGAGAGAACTTGCACAATTGGTGGCTGACTAAATACTTTTTTCCCCCACTGTATATAGTTGCTCAGTACTTTCTCCTTGACTAAACTAGCCTTGTAATTTAACATTTTTATTCATATTTCCAGATCACATACCAGTTTGTTATTAAGGCACATGAAAGTTCACGTTCATGAAGGGATAAAAAATAAATTTAAAAAACTACTGTGAAGTAGGAACTAGCGTCAAATGCCCACCTTCCTGAATCTGGTTACATTTCTCAATTTCTCCTATGTGTTTTCCTATTCTGAAATATCCTCTGATAAAGTGGGAGAAAATTCTGCGATTTTTAATCTGCCGTTTATTATATCCCACTCTCTTTTTTTGTTGGGAGGAAATGCCAAGTATTTCCCTGAAGTTTGGTGTGTGCGGGTGTCAAGGAGAGGTACCTTGAGTTATTTTGATTTTCTGCCATTACTCTGAGTAATTTCTTCTTTACAGTTTTTTTTAAAATTGCTTTTATTACACTATATATACAAAAGTATGTGGACACACCTTCAAATGAGTGGATTTAACTATTTCAGCCACACCCGTTGCTGACAGTTGTATAAAATCGAGCACACATCCATGCAATCTCCATAGGAAAACAGTGGCAGTAGAATGGCCTTACTGAAGAGCTCAGTGACTTTCAATGGGGCACCGTCATAGGATGCCACCTTTCCATCAAGTCAGTTCATAAAATTTCTGCCCTGTTTGAGCTGCCCCGGTCAACTGTAAGTGCTGTTATTGTGAAATGGAAACGTCTAGGAGCAACAACGACTTAGCCGCGAAGTGGTAGGCCACACAAGCTCACAGAACGGGACCGCCGAGTGCTGAAGCTCGTAAAAATAATCTGTCCTCGGTTGCAACACGCACTACTGAGTTCCAATCTGCCACTGGAAGCAACGTCAGCACAATAACTGTTCGTCGGGAGCTTCATAAAATGGGTTTCCATGGCCGAGCAGCCGCACACAAGCCTAAGATCACCATGCGCAACGCAAAGCATCGGCTGGAGTGGTGTAAAGCTCGCCGCCATTGGACTCTGGAGCAGTGGAAACGTATTCTCTGGAGTGATAAATCATGCTTCACCATCTGGCAGTCCGACGGACAAATCTGGGTTTGGCGCATGCCAACGCTACCTGCCCCAATGAATAGTGCCAACTGTAAAGTTGGGTGGAGGTGGAATAATGGTCTGGGGCTGTTTTTCATGGTTCGGCCTAGGCCCCTTAGTTCCAGTTAAGGGAAATCTTCACGCTACAGCATACAATGACATTCTAGACGATTCTGTGCTTCCAACTTTGTGGCAACAGTTTGGGGAAGCGAGGTCCATACAGAAATTGTTTGTCAAGATCGGTGTGGAAGAACTTGAATGGCCTGAACGGAGCCCTACCTCAGCCCCATCGAACACCTTTGGGATGAATTGCACAACATCAGTGCTCGACCTCACTAATGCTCTTGTGGCTGAATGGAAGTAAGTCCCCCCAGCAATGTTCCAACATCTAGTGGCAAGCCTTCCCAGAAGAGTGGAGGCTGTTATAGCAGCAAAGGGGGGACCAACTCCATATTAATGCCCATGATTTTGGAATGAGATGTTCGACGACCAGGTGTCCACATACTTTTGGTCATGTAGTGTATGTGGTCAATTTTCACAACACAAAACAGATAATCAAAAAGGCAGTTGTTTCAAAACTCTAAGCACATTTTCAATTGACTAAGTACAACACACAAAATGATAGTCACTTTTTTACTGAACTTAATCAGTGTTTCATCTAGAAATACATGTTTCACATCACAATACCTGTTCATATAAAGTAATTGCCTTTCACAATGCAATGCTCACATTCATTTTAATAGGATTCTCTTTTCTTTTGTTAAAATACATTTGATTATTACTTCATCCGACTGCTCTTAATTGATGATCACTTCAACGTTTGGTAAACCTATAGATTTTACATGTACAGATGTAGGATCTTCATTTGAGCCAGTTTGCTACAGCAGGAAAATAATCCTACAGCAACAGGAAATGTGGATTATAAATAAAATATATTTTTGTAGGGGTTGATACATTTTTCGTTAGGGCAAATCACGTCTGAAATTACAAACTTTTTAGAAACCTTTTAAAAACTCAAATACACTACAAGTTTAAAAATTCTCAGCAACAAAAGTGATCAAATTAAGATCCTACATCTGTAAACTGGTTTGTGTACTACAGATTTTGAATACTACATAATAAAAATGTACAGTACCAGTCAAAAGTTTGGACACCTACTCATTCAAGGGTTTTTCTTTATTTTTTACTATTTTTTACATTGTAGAATAATAGTGAAGACCTATGAAATAAACTATGAAATAACACATATGTAATCATGTAGTAACCAAAAATGTGTTAAACAAATCAAAATATATTTTATATTTGAGATTCTTTAAATAGCTAACCTTTTCCTTGATGACAGCTTTGCACACTCTTGGCATTCTATCAACCAGCTTCACCTGGAATGCTTTTCCAACAGTCTTGAAGGAGTTCCCACATATGCTGAGCACTTGTTGGCTGCTTTTCCTTCACTCTGCCGTCCGACTCATCCCAAACCATCTCAATTGGGTTGTGGTCGGGGGATTGTGGAGGCCAGGTAATCTGATGCAGCACTTCATCACTCTCCTTCTTGGTCAAATAGCCCTTACACAGCCTGGAGGTGTGTTGGGTCATTGTCCTGTTGAAAAACAAATGATAAGCCCAAACCAGATGGATGGCGTATCGCTGCAGAATGCTGTGGTAGCCATGCTGGTTAAGTGTGCCTTGAATTCTAAATAAATCACAGACAGTGTCACCAGCAAAGCACCCCCACACCATAACACCACCTCCTCCATGCTTTACGGTGGGAAATACACATGCAGAGATCATCCGTTCACCCACACCGCGTCTCACAAAGACACGGCAGTTTGAACCAAAACTCTCAAATTTCGACTCCAGACCAAAGGACAAATTTCCACCAGTCTAATGTCCATTACTCGTGTTTCTTGGCCCAAGCAGGTCTCTTCTTCTTATTGGTGTCCTTTTAGTAGTGGTTTCTTTGCAGCAATTCGACCATGAAGGCCTGATTCACACAGTCGCCTCTGAACAGTTGATGTTGAGATGTCTGTTACTTGAACTCTGTGAATCATTAATTTGGGCTGCAATTTCTGAGGCTAGTAACTCTAATGAACTTATCCTCTGCAGCAGAGGTAACTCTGGGTCTTCCATTCCTGTGGCGGTCCTCATGAGAGCCTGTTTCATCAAAGCGCATGATGGTTTTTGCGACTGAACTTGAAGAAACTTTCAAAGTTCTTGAAATGTTCCATATCTCTTAAAGTAATGATGGACTGTCGTTTCTCTTTTCTTATTTGAGCTGTTCTTGCCATAATATGGACTTGGTCTTTTACCAAATAGAGCTATCTTCTGTATACCCCTCCCTACATTTACATTTACGTCATTTAGCAGACGCTCTTATCCAGAGCGACTTACAAATTGGTGCATTCACCCTATAGCCAGTGGGATAACCACTTTACAATTATTTTTATTATTTTATTTTTAGGGGGGGGGGGGGGGGGGGGTAGAAGGATTACTTTATCCTATCCCAGGTATTCCTTAAAGAGGTGGGGTTTCAAATGTCTCCGGAAGGTGGTGAGTGACTCCGCTGTCCTGGCGTCGTGAGGGAGCTTGTTCCACCATTGGGGTGCCAGAGCAGCGAACAGTTTTGACTGGGCTGAGCGGGAACTATGCTTCCACAGAGGAAGGGGAGCCAGCAGGCCAGAGGTGGATGAACGCAATGCCCTCGTTTGGGTGTAGGGACTGATCAGAGCCTGAAGGTACGGAGGTGCCGTTCCCCTCACAGCTCCATAGGCAAGCACCATGGTCTTGTAACAGATGCGAGCTTCAACTGGAAGCCAGTGGAGTGTGCGGAGGAGCGGGGTGACGTGAGAGAACTTGGGAAGGTTGAACACCTCTACCAACTGAGCTATATCCCTGCCGGCCATTCCCTCCCCTACCCTGGACGACGCTGGGCCAATTGTGCGCCGCCCCATGGGTCTCCCGGTCGCGGACGGCTACGACAGAGCCTGGATTCGAACCAGGATCTCTAGTGGCACAGCTAGCACTGCGATGCAGTGTCTTAGACCACTGCGCCACTCGGGGCCTACCATTGCATCCCGTAACATTTTAACATGGAAATCGCTGTTCTATCATTCAGCCTACAGTAGCAGCCAATGTGTGGTGTTCAATGTAGGCCTACATTCCATGACACTTTTGAAAAAATATAACATGCAGGGCTTGACATTAACTTGTTTATCCTTCAGACAAGGAGGTGACTGAAAATGTTGTGGTGTTTGATGCAAGAAACCACTTTACAAAATAAAATGCATTATTATTCCCATACCATTATTACAGAGAATCAGACATTATGCTACCCTTTTCCTATTGGCTAATTAGCTTATTCAAGTTTGTCTGAAAATACAACACTGCCCCTTTAAGACAAAAAAAAGCAATCACTCCCCTATTGTGGACTACAAATGGTCTATAACTGGGCTAATAACTCACTAACTAGCAAAGGATATGAACAAAATGTGCACAGATGCACTCATGCTGTAAACACAGTCCAGTTCAAACTGAATGGCACAGATCCATACAGTGTATATGGCAATGGTCTATTTGCATATACAGTGTATTCAGAAAGTATTCAGACCCCTTGACTTTTTCCACATTTTGTTATGTTACAGCCTTATTCTAAAATGGATTAAATAAAACAATTCCTCATCAATCTACACACAATACCCCATAATGACAAAGCAAAAACAGGTTTTTAGAAATGTGTGCAAATGTATTTAAAAAAAGCAGCCTTGAGTCTTCTTGGGTATGACGCTACAAGCTTGGCGCACCTGTATTTGGGGAGTTTCTCCCATTCTTCTCTGCAGATCCTCTCAAGCTTTGTCAGGTTGGATGGGGAGCGTCGCCGCACAGCTATTTTCAGTGCTCTCCAGAGATGTTCGATCGGGTTCAAGTCCGGGCTCTGGCTGGGCCACTCAAGGACATTCAGAGACTTGTCCCAAAGCCACTCCTGTGTTGTCTTGGCTGTGTGCTTAGGGTCGTTGTCCTGTTGGAAGGTGAACCTTGGAGGTCCTGAGCGCTCTGGAGCAGGTTTTCATCAAGGATCTCTCTGTACTTTGCGCCGTTCATCTTTCCCTCGATCCTGACTAGTCTCCCAGTCCCTGCCGCTGAAAAACATTCCCACAGCATGATGCTGCCACCACCATGCTTCACCGTAGGGATGGTGCCAGATTTCCTCCCGACGTGATGCTTGGCATTCAGGCCAAAGAGTTCAATCTTGGTTTCATCAGACCAGAGAATCTTGTTTCTCATGGTCTGAGCATCTTTAGGTGCCTTTTAGCAAACTCCAAGCGGGCTGTCATCTGCCTTTTACTGAGGAGTGGCTTCCGTCTGGCCACTCTACCGTAAAGGCCAGATTTGGTGGAGATGGTTGTCCTTCTGGAAGGTTCTCCCATCTCCACAGAGGAACTCTGGAGCTCTGTCAGAGTGACCATTGGGTTCTTGGTCACCTCCCTGACCAATAATCTTGCTCAGTTTGGCCAGGCGGCCAGCTCTAGGAAGAGTCTTGGTGGTTCCAAACTTCTTCCATTTAAGAATGATGGAGGCCACTGTGTTCTTGGAGACCTTCAATGCTGCAGAAATGTTTTGGTACCCTTCCCCAGATCTGTGCCTCGACACTATCCTGTCTTGGAGTTCTACGGACAATTCCTTCGACCTCAATGCTTGGTTTTTGTGCATTGTCAACTGTGGGACCTTATATAGACAGGTGTGTGCCTTTCCAAATCATGTCCAATCAATTGAATTTATGACAGGTGGACTCCAATCAAGTTGTAAAAACATCTAAAGGATGATCAATGGAAACAGGATGCACCTGAGCTCAATTTCGAGTCTCATAGCAAAGGGTCTGAATACTTATGTATTTTTTTTATTTGTATACATTTGTAAAAGAATTATAAAAACCTGTATTCTCTTTGTCATTATGGGGTATTGTGTGTAGATTGATGAGGAAAGTTTTGATTTAATCAATTTTAGAATAAGGCTGTAACATAACAAAATGTGGAAAAAGTCAAGGGGTCTGAATACTTTCCGAATGCGCTATAGGCCTACTGCAGCTCTGATTGGTTATGCCGCACCGGTCTGTGTAGAGTACGGGCTGAGTAGTACATGTCAATGCAATAGAATCCTACTCCGATGTGTTCTGCCTACAACAAAATCTCTTGCATATTTCGTTTTGTTTCGGTATTTTGCATTGAAAGTGGCTAATATTGCGCTGATTTGATCACAATTGCCACAGTAAATGGAAACGTTGATAGTATTAACAGGCTTAAACGTAAGCCTATGCAACATTAACCAATTAAAAACAGTACTGTAGCAATGAGGCCCAATACATTATCACCGCATATTGGCTTTGGTTGAATTGCCCTGCCGATGCATTGTTGTTCGGGCCATAAAATGTTTTTATATTTCAAAATTTGAGGTAGTCTATATGTTCACACCGGTAATATATCTGTTGTTGTATTATTTGTGAAGCACAGCTGAGTGAGCATACATTTTAAATAACGTGTTTTTTATTTTTATTTTACTGTGCTGATGTTACCTACATCTGATGGTCAGTCTCAGGAGAGGGAGAGAGCAGCAGACTGAGGGTCCACCTCTCATCATCCCTCCACTCTCCCTTTCCTCCACTGACACTGACCAAAAAGGGACACCGTCTTCCAGATGATGGCGAAACTCGAGTCACACCGCATTATTTCTGCCTCATGCACAAATTCATGTGGTTACTCCTATGAGCAGAGAAAGTGAAATATTCCTCAATATAAAAAAAGACCCAAGCCGCTAATAAAACAATGCAAGCCTATCGATACACTTTCCTACCCATTCATTACTGCTGCACTGCTTGTTGTAGCGCTGAGTGGAAATAGGAATAATGTGCATTTTATGGCTTTTATAAAAGTGATGAATACAAAGTGTTGACATTGCTAAGTAAGAACTTAAACATGAACTCTCTCATAAAAACAGCAGCTCTTTGCTGTGTTCGTTGACAGTCTCTCTCTAGTCATGGTTTTAAATGTTTAGAAATCTCACAGTATCAATTTTGCTGTAGCTTTCTTTTATGCCTGCTACGTTACTGCACATACGTGTGAAAATGGCACCAAAGCAATAAAAAAGCAACAGTAATGAGCCATCCCTGACCTGCAAGAGACAGGCAGACTCAGATCTGTGAAGATATTTATATCTGTTTTAACGTCTGACAGACAATGGAGTTGTTAACTGGATTGAGTTCAGCTGGCTGCCTTTCAGGTTTCACCACTTCCAGTCAACTCTGAGAGGTGTCCTATGGGGGAGAGAGAGAGAGAGCTCTACTTTGATCATGTTTCATACAAACTATGTGTCTCCATTCTAAATGTCTCTTATCTCCTCCATAGAAGACTTTGGTCTGAAGCAACACGTCACAGCTCCTCCGTTAGGATCTGTAACTCTGCATCACATTGGCTCTTTGCGATTTCAACCGATAGTTTGGGATGAAGTGTAAAAGTGTTTGTGACACCTGGAGTGTGGAACTCCCTTTGTCACAGGAACAGGACTGTCAGAAACAGTTGTGTGGAATGCACCATGAAACAGGTGTGAATACTCAACATGGTGCAGTCTGCTTGTTCTGAGTGTTCAAACTACCCATCCCACCACACACCTGAGCAACCAGTGAACTTTAGGAGCCTAATTGATGCCTGGGACTAATTGGTCTATGGATTGTGTTGGTTATACCCAGCTAAGGGACTCTACCCCCCGCTACTGTGTCCCAGATACCACTGATCATGACCATGAGAGCCATTTGAAACGGTAAGAAATGATAGCATGAGAGAGTGACCTAGAACCAACCAGCAGCTCTATTAATAGGAGGTTATAATAAGATCTAGATCAAGTCAGTGCTGTAGAAGTAGAACTCTATTTTATTGAATATGGTGTGGCGACTTCTTCCATTTGTGCAAGGATGATCAGGCTTTAATTGCCGCTTTAAACAATGAAAAGATTATCTATTGACATGGATACAATGGATAGGATTTGTTTGAAGAGGGAATTAGATGCAATACACTAGCTAGTACCAACTGGGCACACCACGTCCTTTCAACGTGGAAATGTGAGTAACATTTGGTTGAGACATTGATCAATGAAATTTCAACCTTTATTCACCCACTCAAAAAGACAGCCAGAAGTTTGTTGATTTTCCGATGTGTTATCACTATGCTAAAAGCACAACCAAATTCCAATGGAAAAACAATGTCTGATTTTTGGTTTGGTTGTCATCTAAATGTGTTATCACTGTGCTTTCAACCATTTTTAAAAGCACAACAACGTTCAAATGGGAATCCAATGTCAGATATTTTGTATTTATACAACTACTTAATGTGTTATCACTGTGCTTCATCTAATAGCACAACCAAATGACCTGGATTCAGTTATTACATTAAAAGTACATAGTGCAAGTGTTCAATGCTGTTCGAGATTCTGCGCAGATTATTATAGCAATTGTGAATATATCCACAGACCTGTGACCTCAATGTGGCCATGGATGTGTTACTCATTTTAAGGTTGAATAAATACTGTTACATTAGTTTGTAAGATAGACTTAACTTTAGACTATTTACTGTATTACAAAAGTAATATTGAATTGTGTTCGGTTGACAACGCAACCAAATATCAACATTTAAAGCATATATAATGCTTGGATAGTTTCACCTGAGCCACTTGCTTAATCCTACTCTTTAACTTGTATATTTTGTTTAGTTGAAGATGTGAATCCAACATATAATTTAATAGGCTATTTACTGATACTGAATTGTGTTTGGTTGTCAACGCAACCAAATATCAACATTTGAAGGAGATGTATCTTTTGTGCCACTGACTTAGTCTGGCTTTAATTCCAGTTTGTCTTCAAATTAATAATTGATATGTTGGATTCACGTCTCCATCTCAACCAAGAATCAACATTAAAGAATTAGCTAAATAAAATCAAACGTTATGTAAAGTGTAATTAAAGTTGATTTAAACATAGTCCTATTATTGAACTTCAGTTTTTGGTTGAGATGGAGACGTGAATCCAACATATCAATTATGAATTTGTAGACTAACTGGAATTACAGTCAGACTAAATCAGTGGCACGGATGGAATTATCCAAGTAGAAAATACATCTCCTTCAAATGTTGATATTTGGTTGCGTTTACAACCAAACACAATTCAATATCCAGTTTGTCTACAAATTAATAATTGATATGTTGGATTCACGTCTAATCTCAACCATATAAAGTATGCTTACATTTAATTTGCTCTGTTAAACCTACCTTTGAGAATGACTTTGATAGCATCAGTGAATATATTTAGTTATTAAGGGATCTCTCAATAATCATTTTCATGGTAGGACATTGGTAGTAGTCAGTGACAAATATCAAAGCTAAGCAGGGCTGGGATTGGTTAACCCTGGTTGGGAGACCAAATGAATAGCTGTAGATTGACTCTCCAGCTGAGCCTATTGTTTTTTTCTGTTAGTGGATATGTCGTTGAAGATCTGACGTTGTTTCAAAGGTACAAATTCAACTTATTTTATACAAGGTTTGTCTATGTGGAGAATTGATAGAATGATGACAATCCTTGATGACTTTTTACAAATCCAAAGTATTTTCCACTTAGATTCCACGTCACAATACGTTGACAAATGACGTTGAAACAACGTTGATTCAACCAGTTTGTGCCCAGTGGGTAGCTACCCCAATTACTTCCCCATTATACACCAGCAATGGTCTTTGGACAGTAAACCTGCTTATGGCTCTCTCTCACTATCAACAGATGACATTTAATGTGAAGTCTGCTTGTGATATGGAAGTCAATATGCAGCACCACATACTGTACACTACAGTGATTGAGGCAAGTGAGCCTGTTTTGTGAAAACCAGCCAGGCAGGTTTCAGAAAGTCACCTGTTTGTGTGTGTGTGCACGCTTTACCACCCTCTGATGGTTTGCATTTAGGTTGCATACCAAACCCTTCCTCCGTAGGCTGGAAGCGGTTAGCAAATACTACACAATTCAGTAATACCAACACAGTTGTCACTGCTGGGTTTAAGATACTGAGATATTAACGCCCACTGATGTCCACAGCTTGTTGTGTAGCACAAACCGTTTCTGAATAGACTCAACAATGAATGTTTGGACCAAATTAGGTTATGTAATGGATAATCAGGGCCCGGGAACAGCTGCTGAATCAATGGAACCAAGAGTCTGTCTGTTGGACCACAGCCACTGTCTACACTACAGGACGCTAAAGATGTATTCTTCTGCACAGGCCTTTCTGTTTTCCCCTCTTCCCCAGAACTGTCAGTGTGCTTCCTGGCCTGTTTTGGAGCTGTGTGTCCCTAGCTGTGGCTGTTGATCGCTGGCCTCTTCTCTCTCCATGGTGAGCAGGAAGCCACTCTGTCCCAGGCTACCGGCCTGCCATGCTTCACTCTGGCCACTGCCAGGAGTCCTCCATTAAATTCTCTGTGTGAAGATGATGGGTCAAGATGTGCTCCCGACAGACTCTAGAAATTGATGATGTGCTAAAATTGTACATTGTTCACAAAAAATTTACTGAATGTCTGTCATGGCCTAACTCACCATGTACTTGCCGCCTAGTTATGTATTTGTATTTATGTAAGAGTAAAGGCAATTCAAATTAGCTTACAGCCTCTTCTTCAGCGGCTTGAGTTAGATGGGTCAGTTGTTCACATCACAGACTACTGTAACGTTACTCACACAGAGTCAACCGAAGCATCAAATTACAGTTGAGTGCTAGCTCTTATCCTGTGCAACCTTATAGTTTGATTTAAATTGAAGGAGATGTTGGTGGAAGAGCTGGAACAATGCTCTTGATCAAAGGTCTTATGTAAGCATCAGAGCTCATGACAGTGTTAGGGGTGGAAGGATTAAAGAAAGAAAGACGATAGACATTTGTTTCTTTACGGCAGACAGACCTAGTTTGCATTAGACAGATTTGTGTATATTCTGGGCATGGCTTTGCATGGGCTGCTGCTAGGTGTACCTGTACATTCTGCTGGTGTTTTGTCACTGACAGTATGGTTTGCTCCTTATCTACCAGGATACTCACGTCATCATTTTCCTATTAATCATAGGAAAACATCCTCATCATTCCAGAGTCAGTCAGCTTTAGAATGAGCTGCACAACAGTGAACCGACTGGTTTCAATTGTGATGTTGAAACATTCATTGAACAGTAAAAAAGGAGCATGTAAACTTATCATTGACTGTATGAAAATAAGGAACGTATGCATGTTCATGTTAATATGAGTACTAAAGGACAGTATATAATTGAATGGGCTTAACTGGGTCAGTGTTCTACACTAACTTTTTCCACTGGTGGCACCAGCACATGATTTGGTCGCAACAATTTGTTTATACAAAAATGAATAATTGATAATGACCTGGGCCCAGTTTCCCAAAAGTATCTTAAGGCTAAGTTCATCATAGGAGCAACGTTAAATCTCCAAGTGGTTTCCCAAAACCATCGTTATTAATGTTGCACTTAAACACTCGTAATCAAACGCCAGCCTCAGACCACTTAGAACAGCTAAGTGCGTTGTTAGATGTTTTTTTGCACTCCTGCATTACTTTATACACAGAAGATCTCCGCTGAACATAGAATCACATGGTTTATCAGTCTCTCTGTGACTGCCGATAACTTCAAAACAAAGTTGACTACAAATACAAAGTTGCCAATGTCTTTGCAATTGATACAAACAAGCGATGTATAAAAATATACTTCAAATGGAAACCAAGATGACTGCATTAAAATAGAAATACAGTAGGCTAAAGGCCTAGTTCAATCCCCTTTTGCCCTCAGAACAGCCTCAATTCATCGGGGCATGGACTACAAGGTGTCAAGCGTTCCACAGGGATGCTGGCCCATGTTGACTCCAATGCTTCCCACAGTTGTGTCAAGTTGGCTGGATGTCCTTTGGGTGGTGGACCATTCTTGATACACACGGGAAACTGTTGAGCGTGGAAAAACCCATCAGTGTTGCAGTTCTTGACACACTCAAACCGGTGCACCTGGCACCTACTACCATACCCTGTTCAAAGGCACTTAAATATTTTGTCTTGCCCATTCACCCTCTGAATGGCACATATTCTCAAGGCTTAAAAATCCTCCCCTCCGTTACACTGATTGAAGTGGATTTAACAGGTGACATCAATAAGGGATCATAGCTTTCACCTGGTCAGTCTATGTCATGGAAAGAGCAGGTATTCCTAAGGTTTTGTACACTCCGTGTATATTTCATGTTAAGTAAATGCAGTTATATTTTGCTACTTGTAGGCTACTGTCTGTAATATTTCATGAAGTGTAGCTTAACGTGCGCAATGATGTGCCAAATCTGTGATTTTGTGCATTATTATTGGGTAAGCATTAGAATGAGCTGCCTCAATATTTGCAGCCGTAGGTGGTAATATCTCTCTAGGAGCTGATCCGTCGTCAGTATTTGTTTTGAGTAAGCGGACCCGAGAGCAGCGCTGCCTTTCTTTCGATCCTATCAGTATCGACACATGTTCCAACGACTGTTCTCTCTGCGTGGTGTTTTGGGAAACGCATGTTACAAATTCGGCCATTGTAGGAAAGATACATCGTTAAAACACTCGTAAGCCTAACTTCCATCGCAATCGGGAAACCGGGCCCTGGCCTGTGTCCCTTAATGTACCTGCATTCCATATAGAACCGGGCTAATAATGACTAGTGGCGCAGTGGTCTAAGGCACTGCATCGCATTGCTAGCTGTGCCACTAGAGATCCTGGTTGGATTCCAGGCTCTGTCGTAGCCGGCCGCGACCGGGAGACCCATGGGGCGGCGCACAATTGGCCCAGCGTCGTCCAGGGTAGGGGAGGGAATGGCCGGCAGGGATGTAGCTCAGTTGGTAGAGCATGGCGTTTGCAACGCCAGGGTTGTGGGTTCGATTCCCACGGGGGGCCAGTATGATTTTTAAAACAAAATACAAATATAAATAATGTATGCACTCACTAACTGTAAGTCGCTCTGGATAAGAGCGTCTGCTAAATGACTAAAATGTAAATGTAATGACTAGCCATCTTTTAAATTAGAATGCCCTTATGTTCTCACATTGATTTGGATATATTTACTGTAACAGTAAAGAAAGGAGACTGTTAAAATAAAGTGCAAAATGTATTTATTTCAGATTCCAAAGTGCCATGTGTTATTGTTCTGCGAAAATCCTCTAGAGGGCAGAATTTAAAAAATATATACAGTACCAGTCAAAAGTTTGGACACACCTACTCATTCAAGGGTTTTCTTTATTTTTACTATTTTCTACATTGTAGAATAATAGTGAAGACATCAAAACTATGAAATAACACATATGGAGGAATCATGTAGTAACCAAAAAAGTGTTAAACAAATCAAAATAGATTTTAGATTCTTTAAAGTAGCCACCCTTTGCCTTGATGACAGCTTTGCACAGTCTTGGCATTCTCTCAACCAGTTTCATGAGGTAGTCACATGGAAAGCTAGCTCGCTCTCTCTTTCGCGCTCTCTCTCTTTCTCCTTCATTTTTAAAGAAAATAATTAGTTCGAAACTGTTCAACTATTGTCTTTCTCTCTCTTTGATTAAACTACTCACCGCAGAAATGAGACAGTTCGGCCTCCAACACGGTGTCCTTACCAGGGCCCGACTGGTAAATTTGACCCCACCCATTTATACATCAAAATCAAATATTACAGGCGGAGGCATATCATGTTGTTCACTTAGCCTACTACAGAGATGAGAAACATTTTCCCCAGCGCTTTTTATGGAAACCCAAAGGAGTCATACCTAACTGCCCAGTGGCTTTCCATAGCTCCCCTACACACACCACGGTGCGCTCTGTCCATTGTGCTGACACAGCGCAGCGGAGATACAGATTTGTTTTGCGCCGACCTGTCATTCAATCATTTTAACTTTTTTGCTATTTTTATATAGAGACATAAAACTAAAACTGAGGGGGCACAAGTTTGAACTGAGGGGCTAAGCCCCCTTTAGCACCCTCGTGGAGACGGGTATGCCTGTCTATACCACTAGGACCAACATGCTCCTCAGACTGACATTCCTTTCTCACTCTGTGGCACGACAAGACACACCTGGTTATTGTGTGTGTGTGTGTGTGTGTGTGTGTGTGTGTGTGTGTGTACACGTTTAACTCTGGACAACTCACTTATTCTGACTCACCGATTCGCTGATTACTGACTCAGCCAAACAGAGACATTAAATAACTCTCTTTTGCTGTCAACACCTATTTCTGTGTGCTCAGGTCAAATTCCAGTTTGCCACACACCCCTCCCCTTATTCTGGTCTCGACATTTTAAATGATGCTGGAGACACGTTCCTCACACATAAGCAGTAACCTCATAAACATTGTCAGTATGTAGCAGTGTTCATTTTCCCTTCAACTGAAATCATTACGGTTCAGTATTTCTAACCACCCTCCTTAAACGCACACACTACCCAAACTAATGGACATGTGACCGCAAGGCAGAACGGCACATTCCAAACGAGTACTGGGTACATGGTACATATTGACGAACATTGTATTGGCGGAGCAAATAGAGGATCATAGCATAGCCACGAGGTAGATGGACACTTTGTCCAGGCCCTAAACACTATCCACTAACCTTTTGGCGATGCGGGGGCACAAACTTCCCTACATGGGCCTTTGCTGATGCAAGTAATGGAGCATTCTCCCGAACAATGCACAGTGGACAGTGGAGTTGTCTCTAGCCACCCCAGCAGTGACACAACTTCCGTGCCACACCAAGGAACATTTTGCGGTGCAGTAGTTTTCTCTCCATGCCTGGGGAAAGGGTCAGAGCACACCCTCTCCTCTCCAGGCTCCGGAGAGAGCTCGGTCATAATCAATTCAGTGTCAGTCAATGTTGGTATGAAAACCTCACACACCCCATCATAGGGCAGACACTCCTGCAGAGCGGGAGGAGCAGAAATGAGACAGTTCGGCCTCCAACAGTGTCCTCACCAGGGCCCGACTGGTAAATTTGACTCCGCCCTAATAAATCAAAATCTAATATTACAGGCGGAGGCATATCATGTTGTTCACTTAGCCTACTATAGAGATGAGAAGTGTTGTGTCCCGTTTTTTATGGAAACCCAAAGGAGTCATACCTAACTGCCCAGTGGCTTTCCATAGCCCCCCTACACACACCACGGTGCGCTCTGTCCATTGTGCTGACACATCACAGTGGAGATACAGATTTTATTAATGCCAACCTGTCACTCAATCGTTTGTTTCAAATTTGAACTGAGGGGCTAAGCCCCCTTTAGCCCCCTTGTGGAGACGGGTATGCCTGTCTATACCACTAGGACCAACATGCTCCTCAGACTGACATTCCTTTCTCACTCTGTGGCACAACAAGACACACCTGGTTATTGTGTGTGTGTGTGTGTGTGTGTGTGTGTGTGTGTGTGTGTGTGTGTGTGTGTGTGTGTGTGTGTGTGTGTGTGTGTGTGTGTGTGTGTGTGTGTGTGTGTGTGTGTGTGTGTGTGTGTGTGTGTGTGTGTGTGTGTGTGTGTGTGTGTGTGTGTGTGTGTGTGTGTGTGTGTGTGTGTGTGTGTGTGCGTGCGTTTGTAACTCCGGACAACTCATTCATTCTGACTCACCGATTTGCTGTTTACTGACTCAGCCACACAGAGACATGAAATGGTCCTGTTTTACAGTCAACTCCTATTTCTGTGTGCACAGGTCAAATTCCAGTTTGCGCAAGGGTTTTCTCGTGAGATAATTGACTGAAAAGGGAACCAGTCTTAACTTCCTGTACTTCAACTTGGCTCCTGAGATGCACAGTCTAGTAGTGGAGCCCCCCATCTAACCTGCCAACAAGATGTACTGTAGACTAAAAATTTGATTTGAAAGGCTGCTGTGGCAGCTGTATGTGGCTATGAGCAGCACACAGAAACAGTCTGGTTCTTTTCAAGTGCCAGGTCCTCTGAAATTATCCCATGATGTTCTCACTACAGAGAGTCAGTTGTTCCATCAGGGGATTATTAGTTTAGCCAGTGATCCATTACACTGGTCCACCATGGACACCTGCAGCAGCTCTGACATCACCGCTTGGCTTCCCCACTCATCTCATCTCAGACCAGCTCACAGGGTCATTCATTTTACATTTTAGTCATTTAGCAGACGCTCTTATCCAGAGCGACTTACAGTTAGTGAATGCATACGTTTTCATACTGGCCCCCCGTGGGAAACGAACCCACAACCCTGGCGTTGCAAGCGCCATGCTCTACCAACTGAGCTACATAGCGTTTCAGCAAGCCATGACACCCACCATCTCAGATTGTTGTAAAATCATTTCTGTAGTTAAAGACGGATATGATTAGGATTCCTGAAACATTATTTTGTTTACATTTTATTTGATCTCTGAGAAATTAAGCTAATTGATTGCAACCAAAGTGGCCCTTTTAATTTATAGGATTCACATTATATTCCACAAATTATAGTACCCAACATCTGATTTGGACCAAACTTCTTCCTACCATTGAGTAAGAGATGAGGAATCCAATAAAATGATCAAAAGCCACCCACAGACCCCCCACACCCCATGCCAATCCCAACCTCAACAACCAGTATACAGTGTCAGTTCTCTATGTTTGACAAGAAGTATGGAGCTGCGGCTTCGAGTATTACTTATTCACCATTTGTAATGTATTCCCTGTGAATCTGGTGACGTTTCCCCTCCCCTGTTTAGAGAAATTAGCCATTGAAGTTGCTTGCATTATTTACCATAAATTAGTGTGAAAGTACCATATTTTGCCCGCTAGGTGCCGCTGTTCCTCCTACTGCCACCACACCCTTTTGTCAATTTTGCTGGTTTATTAAATTAATCACAACATTTTCTTTCCAACTTTTGGTAGAAAACCAATAGCTTTTGCTCATGATGAAAATACATTGTGTGGGGTGTGGGAGGTCCGTGGGTGGCTTTTGGTCATTTTATTGGTCTGTCAATGTCTTACTCATTGTTAGGAAGAATTAAGGTCCAAATTGGATGTTAGGTACTATATTTATTGAAGATTATATGAATCATATAAATTAAAATGGCAAAAAAAAAATCTCAGAGATCAAATAATATTTCAACAAAATAATGTTTCAGTAATGCTAATTGGATCTGTTTCTACAGCAATCTGAGATGGTGAGTGTCGAAATCCTCTTGTGCTTTTTGAGGTGGAATGACTCCCAAAGGCTTTTTATCCCCAGTTAGTACAATTACCCCACCCCCACTTATAAGTAGCAGAAAATAAGTGGAGTTAATAACCCCTCTATCATTTATCCTTTATCTCAGGCATATTTCCTGCCTAGCTGCAGACAAGCTTTTGTCATTAGGAAATTAGTAAATCGTCTTAATCTCCCGCCCAAGCAACAGCCCAGTTCAATGACATCATCTCCAGTCCCAGTGAGGCAATGCTATCTCAGTAAACACTCAGCGTTAGTACACTACAGACACTGGGATTAGAGGGGCTGGGCTACTGTGGCTAATAATAACGCTGTCAGGTTTACAGGGGGGTGAATTGTTTGTTCTCAGGGCACCATTGAGAATGAGACCATGGTATCAATTGGTCTCCCCTGAATAAATCAAAGTAAAACACATTTTTAAAAATCATGACTCCTAACACTGTAGCCAGTCAAGCTCTCACATAGGCTATCCAGTTTAAACCAGGAAGGGAATGATTTTTTTTGCAGTTTAATTTCTCTGATAGGAAATCATTCTGAATGAACATTCTGAATGTGGTTGCGTCTGCAAAGTGGGTGTGTTGAGGAAATTAATTGAAATAGCCTTCCTTGTTCTGCTGTGTTTGGACATCAGCACTTAAACAGACACACCCTCAGCTTTTCAGCTTTCTGATAGCAGCTGCCATTGCTCTTAATCATCACTGTGTGTTTTATGTCTGGAATGGTCTAAACCTATAGTTGTTGCCCTGAAACCCTTTTATCGGTGGAGAGGGATATGTGCTGTTTTTTGATTGACTTTATCACCCAGTCCCACCCCTAGTGGAGTCCACATTCGGATGGATCTGTTCTGTTTCCTGACTCCCTGTGTGTGGGTCTCTCTGCCTCCCTCTCTTCTCCATGCTCACCCCTCAATTCAACCCAGTGAATGGCTCCAAGCTGCCATTTGTGCCCATGCCGTCAGTCTCTCTGTGTCTGGGGGCTGAATGGTGCCCAATGTGTGGCGGAAATAATAAGCCTGGCCTTGCCCCTCTGCCTGCCTGCCTGCCTGTGAGTTTTTTAGAGTTGGTGTGCGTGTGGACTGAGGAGTGTGTGTTTGTGATGGGTGTTGTGCAGTGCACTGAGTGGCAGGCTGAAGGGGACACAATGGGGTCATTAATGGCAGTGTGGTGGTGTGCCTCTTGTATCCTCACATGTCTGAGTCCATAGCCTGATAGCCTGTTGGCAGTGTCCTTAATGTCCCCAACACTGTCCCCTCTGTCTCTGTGACACTCTCCTCACTGTCTGTGTCATCCTCTATAGACCTGCTGTCTGTCTGCTTCCATTTCCCTTCAGCTTCCACATGTTGATGTGTAATTCACCTCTTGTTAAATTACTCTATTTTCATCAGCTGAATAAAATGACAATTCGCTGTTATTGTCTTACCTTCCTCTAAAGGCTCATTTTCACCTCGCTAATTGAGCTTGATAATCACTTCCTCTTAAATCATTTGTCAGCCTTGCGTGTGATCACACCGCTTTCTAACAGAGCGGTAGCAGGTTGTTTTGTAAGCTACTCTCCAACTGTATGTTGTTTGACGGTAACTCTTGGCCTGATTTCTATAAGTGTGCTGTAATCAGGTCTGTATTTAGTGTATTTACTGTGACTCTGGATAATCTAGGTCATGTTCATGACAGAATCTCATAAATCCTATGGGTCCAGCCTCAGTTTGAACTGGGTCAGAATCAGAGCTGTGTGTGGCGTTAGAGGCCGGTAATCTTTGATCAGTGTTTAACATGTATACACACACACACACACACACACACACACACACACAACACACACACACACACACACTGTGGGGAAGGAAGGATTAGCAGGCTGGGCTGTGTTAGATGGAGCAGATCAATTGGATTCCACCAGCCTGGGCTAGCCCGGCTGCACCGCCTGCAGTTCCATGTTGTCCTCCTGCAGCAACTCCCCCTGCCCACCACACCCAATCAGCAGCTGAATGCTCTTCTCTCCCTCCAGGCTAGGCCCAGACCATGTGTTATGTCACACTGGTTTTCCCACAATGGATTTTCTTCTGGAGTAATATTATTTTCTCAGCCACAGGGTAAATACGTACTGTTATCAATGTGTCTTGTTGTATTTTTTCAACTCCAATTCTGGTAAAAGGACAATTCATATGAATGTTGAATATAGGGAAGTAGAATGATTAACTGATACCTTCCTAGAATTGAAAAGCAGACCTAAATGTTTTAAGGCTTATAGCTCCCTCTTGTGGTGTAAGAAGCAAAGTGAAACTCGGTGAACAAAGAGAAAAGTAATATGTCCATCTAGTGGTGGTCTGTGCACTCTCTGAGTCTGAAGTGTACTGATCAGTATGCCTACTTTTCTGATGCCTTTTATATGCTGAATACAGAATTTATTTAAAAAAAACCTGTGATTCTAAATCTAGATGAGCTCTTAATTTTTTCAGTCATTGGCATGGATGATTTGTGCTTGCACATGTGTTTATGGCCTTATCACATGAAGGGCCTGTGTTGGTTTGATACATTCTCAGTCTTTAACCTACTTCTGTGTGTGGCTCTAAAGGACAGAGGAATAGACTTGCCCATGCCCCTCCAGGTTTACTCTGGCATACCTCCACAGGCCTAGCTAAGACTGGACCAGGAGAGGTAGGGAGGGCCAGTGATTTGGGCCTGAGAGGGACAGTGAAGACCTAAACTCTGTCTCTCTCTGTCATTCTGCTGGGTGGGGCACACACTACAGGAGATGAGAGGGGGTGCCAGGGATAATTGTCATGGTAGTGTCATGGTGCTTGTTGTGTGCTGCTATTTATAGCCCCCTCTGTATCCCAGCAGCTGTCCCCCTTCCGTCTGTCCCCCTCCCCGCCCTCCCAGCATTCCACCCCGGGTCCTATCGCGTTACGTTCCCCCTCTGATCCTCAGACAGACAGAGCCCTAACCCAGCCCTGCCTGCAGTGCTAGCTGGGACGTTTTCAGCTCCTGTGGTTCTACTCAACCTCCTACTCTACCAGGACTAGCAACCGCGTTCTTCTCAAACCCACGTCCAATCCTTCCCTGATCCGGTTAGGGAGACAACACTGATCGGGCCTCCAGGCGACACAAGGTAACAGAAGAGTGGCCGAGACTCTGTAAGGGCCTGGTAGGGTGGTCCGTTCGGAGTGTGTCTGTCTGCTGTACCATGACCAATAGTGCTCTAGTTGCGTCTCAGAATGGCCTCCTCTGCTGCTGGTAACTATTAATAGGAGTGGAAGCTGTCTGATGAAAGCTAGGGCAGGATGGTGAAACACGTTACTGCGCCACTCATTTCAGCCCTGCTGCTTATAGAGAATGCCCAGCATGCCCACTTTCTGTACTGCACACTCTGTGGCTGTCATGTACCACCGTTTTGAGCTTGTTTTGGGCTGAGATGACAGTTGGCAATGTTCTTGGCTATAACTGAATGGTAAATCTGAATGAAACAATATTGGAGATGGAGACACAATATTGGAGACTGTGTAATACTCTAATGAAGGCCTTTAGAGGTTGACCTGGTAGCATGTTTACAAAGGATAGCCAGGTCCACAGATCTGTGTAGTGCCTCCGAGGTGCGGTGTCCATGTCAGTTACACTTCTATGTTATCATTTATTGGCTGACTGTTTGCTTCTTGTGATGTCATCAACATGAGACAAATCCATATGTTGTTTGTGGTTTTGACTACATGGTATACAGCTACGGACAGAATTGACTTTTCGTAGCAGGTTAGGAGAACTTACGAACTTGCAATTTATGCCTCACTTCCGTCCGTAGCTGTATACCATCTAGCCACAACCGTTGTTTGTGTGTATGACTATTTGCTTGCTTCTATTTTGGCCTGTACCCTTTTTTCTCCAAAATGGAACCAATGCAAATCCTAAATTCTTTACTTTAGGGGCAGTTACTACTGACACAAATCTGAGGTCTGGTGACAATTGATTCTCCTGTGGTCACCTTTCACTGACCTTTCTCTTAACTCTCATAACAACATAGAGAAACCACAGGATGTCACCTGATGCACTGAACAAAATAAATTGAGTCTGATATGGCAGTGATAAAGTCAGTGACACTCTTAGCCTGCAGATTAAACCACTGGTATGTCCGACATTTACACTCTAATAACAGGCAGACCTAATGCAGCATTCACAGCATTGCACTACTTGACGGTAGTAAACTGAAGTGTTTGCCTCACATATATCAAATATATGACATATTGTAGTCAAATAAAAGCAGAGGAAAATATTTGAATATATAATGATAACTGTAGCTGTCATCTATTGATATTGAAATAATTTTTTGATGAAATAAGAATATTTGCAAAAGGTGGATCTATTTCTATAGTGTGAATGTGAACTGATGTCCTGTCTCCCTGAGGTATCCTTGTCTCTCCTGTCTCCCTGTACTGTATGTATCCATTTCATCCTGTTCTTCATGTCTTCTGTCCTCAGTGCTGCCTCAGACTGCATGGTCCTACTGCCCTGCTGGTAGTAGTTAGAGTGAAGAAAGACGCCAGTCCTCGCCCCCCTACCTACCTGTCCACCCCGAAACACACTCCCTCACTCCATCCTCATATCCTCTCCTTCTACTCTCTATCACTTTTCTCTTTCGTTCTGTCTATATCTACATCACACTCTTTCTCTCCCTCCTGCCCCTCACCTCCACTCTCCCGGTTCAGCCCATGACTTCTGGGCTACTACCATGGCTTACAGTTCACGCTTTTCATTCTGGCGGCAAAAGGGAAGTCTTGTTTTACCTTTATGTGTTTGCACCGATGCCTTCAGTAGATTACTGCACATTTACTGTTGTCAGCTGAGCTTTATGCTGAAGTGGAAGATTCTCTTCTCTGTCGACAGAGGAAGGATGTTATTGGTAGAGATATGCATGTTGTTCTTGCATGAATAAGCTAAACTAAAGTTCTGGGTTTGATCGGCCTCTCTTGACCCTCCTCTCTTGTAGGTTGAAGTTGAAACCAAGCCAGCCTCAGATGTAAGTGTAACATCGCTGTGTGCTTTTGGATAATAGCATCTAACAATCTAGAAGTAGGTCCCTTAAAGATTTCTTCTCTCAGCCAAGTGGCACGCTTTCACCCGTGTCCTTTTCAGTTTTCAGGGTGTTAGATGGGTTTTTCACAAGACTGTCATCCCTTCAGCCGTTAGTTGGGTATACAATATAGCACCATATTGCCATGCAGTAGTGGTGTCACCTGCAGGTCTTGATGTAGTCACAGAGTAGTCACAGAGTAATAAACAGTACAGGGAGACTAATACTGGGCAAACCGTGAGACAGCCATCCACAGATTCCATCTGAAAGAGGTCTTTATAATGGGGGACCTGTATAAGCCAACATAAACAACATTTATTCTGATGTTGACAATCTGTGAGAAAGGAATTCTTCCCGTCATGGTTTATGATCGGAGGTATTATAGCTTATCTCTGTGTAGCGAAATGAAATATGAAAAGTAGAAACATTGATGTGTATAAATTACTCACATCAATAAAGTCGGACATGTAGTTTGTGTGCTGGTGGATGTTTGACACAGCTGTCCGTCCTGTAGAGTAGACAGCTGCTTGGTAAATAAGACTACCGGATGGCAAACAGCCACTCTAAATAACATAACTATGGCATTGGCTTTGGCCAGTGAACAATTATGGTGCTTAGTTTATGAAACACTATTCTAAAGCTTTGGGTCTCCTATACAGTATCTCTGATATTGGCTCCTTCTTACCTATACCTGTGTGTGTGTCCAGTCTGACGGTGAGGAAGTTGAAACAGAAGCAAGTGGTGACCCACAGCCGGTGACATCATCAAGCAGCGACACAACCAGAAGTGACAGTGCCATGGGAGGCCCTGACCCACCAGCTGCCTCCTCCTCCAGGCAGGAGAGCACAGAGGACCAGGGTCCCACTCAGAAGAAGGTGGTGAAGGTTATTAGGAGGGTGGTGAGGAAGGTAGTGCCTGGGGTGGAGGAGCAGCCTCAAGCCCCCAGCACAGAGCCTCCTAAAGCTGCCCCTATAGCCACATCTGTACCCAAGACTGCGCCCCTCTCTGGCAAGAAGGATGAGAAGGATGACATCTCCAAGGGTCTGGCCAGCCTGATGGGCCGAGGGAGGACCAAGGATCACCGGCCTCGCACCCGCACTCAAGACCGCAAGGAGGACAAAGAGGAGGAGAAGGAACAGGAGGAAGGGAAGGAAGTAGAGCGCCAGGAGCCTCCAGCGGAAAAAGCCACCCCAGCTCCCCCCACCCCAGCTCCCCCCAAATCAAACCCCATCATCCCTCCAACAGGGTTCATACCCACACCTGCACCCAAAGCCAACCCCCTCGCCCCTCCTCCAGGCTTCATCCCTGCACCCAAACCCAAAACCAACCCCCTTGCCCCCCCTCCAGGTTTCATCCCTGCCCCTGTGCCAAAAAACAACCTTTTTGCCCCCCCTCCAGGCTTCATTCCTGCCCCAAGACATAATTCCCTTGCCCGGCCCCCAGGTTTTATCCCTGCCCCGAAATCCGACCCCCTTGCCCCCCCTCCAGGGTTCGTCCCTGCCACTCGCTCATGGGCTGTAAAGAAACCAGAGGTACAGAGTGCGTGCTCTCAGATTGCCTTACTAAAGAGAGTATTACATCATTCAATGGAGCATGTGGTTCTGATGTGTGCACTGAACACCTATTAACCCATTCTGTGTGAAATTAACACAATTAAGAATTATGCCTATGGATTTGATCATACACTATATCTAGAAAAGTGTATAAAATCGAGCACACAGCCACGCAATCTCCATAGACAAACATTAGCTGCCCCTGTCAACTGTGAAGTGGAAACGTCTAGGAGAACAACGGCTCAGCCGCGAAGTGGTCGGCCACACAAGCTCATAGAACGGGACCGCCAAGTGCTAAAGCACGTAGCGCATAAAAATTGTCTGTCCTCAGTTGCAACACTCACTACCGAGTTCCAAACTGCCTCTGGAAGCAACGTCAGTACAATAACTGTTCGTCGGGAGCTTCATGAAATGGGTTTCCATGGCCGAGCAGCCGCACACAAGCCTAAGATCACCATGTGCAACGCCAATAGTCGGCTAGAGTGGTGTAAAGTTCGCCGCCATTGGACACTGGAGAAGTGGAAACGCGTTCTCTGGAGTGATGAATCACACTTCACCATCTGGCAGCCCGACGGACAAATCTGGGTTTGGTGGATGCCAGGAGCATACAACGAAATTCTAGACAATTCTGTGCTTCCAACTTTGTGGCAACAGTTTGGGGAAGGCCCTTTCCTGTTTCAGCATGACAATGCCCACGTGCACAAAGCGAGGTCCATACATAAATGGTTTGTTGAGATCGATGTGCAAGAACTTGACTGGCCTGTACAGAGCCCTGAACTCAACCCCATCGAACACCTATGGGATGAATTGGAACATCGACTGCAAGCCAGGCCTAATCGCCCAACATCAGTGCCCGACCTCACTAATGCTCTTGTGGAAGCAAGTCCCCGCAGCAATGTTCCAACATCTAGTGGACAGCCTTCCCAGAAGAGTGGAGGCTGTTATAGCAGCAAAGGGGGGACAACTCCATATTAATGCCCATGATTTTGGAATGAGATGTTCGACGAGCAGCTGTCCACATACTTTTGATAATGTAGTGTATGTCTCTCCACAGGATCTGTCTTGTCTTGGCTGCAATGGTAGAAATTAAACTGCTGCTTCATTAATTTGCGTCAGCAAAGTGCTAACTGGCTACTAACTGACTCATTTACTTCAAACAGTAGTCTTGCTGCAGTGAGAAAAGTGGAGAAAGGGTAAAAAAGTAGTGAAAACTTAAATAAAAGGTATTATTTCCTACTTCAGCCTCAGTAGTTATAAGGGTCTGGTCATGGCTGGTCCACAGAGAGCCAGGCTGGTCTGAGGCACTGATCCATTACTCATTAACACCAGGCTCTGGGAAACACTATCCAGACTGGCCTAACACTAGACCACTGAGGACAACTACTAATGGCAGCCTTATTAATGAAGAATAACCACTGAACATTGCAGTGAATAATGTACCAAAATGTTGGGAAGATCCTTGTCCAAAATGTGAGGATTTTGTTTAAACTGGAATGGGCTTGAGGAACTCTGTGTGCATATAGGATTTGAGCATGATGTGATTGAGTGTGTTGTCCTTATCAGGAGCATGGTGTGTGGAACACCTTATGTTAGAGGTCACTGACTCTCCTGTGTGTGTGTGTGTGTGTGTGTGTGTGTGTGTGTGTGTGTGTGTGTGTGTGTGTGTGTGTGTGTGTGTGTGTGTGTGTGTGTGTGTGTGTGTGTGTGTGTGTGTGTGTGTGTGTGTGTGTGTGTGTGTGTGTGTGTGTGTGTGTGTGTGTGTGTGTGTGTGTGTGTGTGTGTGTGTGTGTGTATTGATATATCAAGGTGAAGGCAGCTTCTGGTCCCTCTGCCGCCCCTGCTGGGAAGACCTCCTCTGGGAGTGCTCAGTCCCAGCCTCAGGGCACCCCTGGCTCCAAAGAACAGGTGTGTGTCCTGCAGCTGGTATGCTTCTGATTGGCTAGGTGTTGTAGATTTTAGAATATGCAGTGCAATGGTAAATTACAGTAATCTTTTTTTTTTAAGTGACATAATGTAAGCTAGTTTGACTTCTGATATTTATTGGGAATCCCCCCCATTTGATTTAAAATAGCAACCTTTAGTCAGACATTAGATGGATCACAGTACAGTACATTACCTGGGCTTGGTCAAAGGAAATGACACATGTACAAGGGGGCCCCAACATGCATAACAAACTTTTTAGAAGTACCATGGCATCAATAGACTCTGGAGTGGCTGGGTGGGGACTCACCGGTGTTGGTGATGTGACATCCTGTAGGTTCCAGAGCTGGTCCCTACAGACGAGAACCACAGGCGTCTGAGGAAGATCCTCACCGGAGCTGGCTCTACCGTAACTTCACCTCTCTCTTTCAGCCTGTGTGTCTGCCTGCTCTGCTGTGCTATTACCCAGTCTTACCCTGTGATGGGCCTGGCCACCCTGCTGTGCTATTACCCAGTCTTATCCTGTGATGGGCCACCCTGCTGTGCTCCAGCATGGGGACAGGTGCACTGTCTCATGTGGCCCCAATCTGGTGTTGACCACTAGCAACAGGGTTTGAATTATGGGGTGCCCTGTGGCGCTGTAATTGGAACACTGACTAGCAGCATCCATTTTATGTCTTTCAGCTTAGAGCTCAGAGTCTATGTCAGTCACATGGCCTCCTAGCATCATGACTAAGGAGTTCTCCCTAGTCATATGGATAAGGGTTCATATGAATGGAGGTCCCTTGTGGGTCATGTGTGGGTTCATGGTGGGCACTGGGTAGCACTATCTCTCTGCCTGGGAGGAGCCTTGGGTGTGACTTCACAGCTGGGTTTTCAAACTCAAACTTCATGTAAGGCAGTGCTATAACTAACTAATTACAACATGTTTGTACAGTCACAATATAGAATTTTGTCAAGTGAGAAAATTCTAATTATTTTGATATGACATAGTACACACGGCTTTACATCTGTACCTAGACTCCTCTCCTCTCCTCTCTCTCCTCTCTTCTTTCTTTGTCCCTTCTGTTTTCTCAACAGGCAATATCATTACTCAGTCATGTCCTCATTCACATATCTATGTCCTGACATTTATGTATTCTGTCCTTTTGACATTCACTTTCTGACAAATGGGTGTTCATTTCCCTTGAAGTTGATGTCTGTTTTTAACCACTTGGTGAGGATATTGTGTTCTTTGATGTTGGATTGAGACTGAACAGTTGATCCCAGATCACAGCTGTCACATCCACTCTAAAAAACACTCTGTGATCTGTTTTTAATATATCCCTTTCGCTCATCTCCTTGCTCCTCCTTCCCATCTTCTACTGTCTCATCTCTTCTCCCCTCTCCTCTGTGTGTTGCTCTGCTGTCTGCTGCTGTCCTGGTGGCCGTGGCTATCCGGTGGTCTCCTCATAGGTACTATCTATCCCCTGTCACACCGCTCCCCAGGCTGGCCACTCACCCACCGACCTCACACAAGGCCTGGCTGGACTGTGTGCTCGTGTCTCGTGTTGGGGTGTAAGCCTGCTCTCCTTAACTGACCCCGCCGTCCCCTACCCCTGTCTCACCCACCTAGGGTTCTGCCTGCACCCCTTACTCATTCCCCACTATGTTGTTATGGACTTAATTTTTTCCCTATGTCCGTGCAGCAGTGCTGGAAGTCCCAGTAATATGACCTAACCACTCCCACAGAGACAGGCTCTGCTGGACTTAGTAACTTAGACTGGTAAAGCTAGAAGGATTAGCATCTTCTTTCAGTTGTTTTTTTCCACAGCAAACGTGTGGGTGTCAGTTATTTTCTTCATCTGCATGTGTTATCCTACCCTCTACCAAAATTCATTGAAGATACTTGTTACATGGTTGTTGGCATGTTTGAGCATGCAGTATGGACTTCAAAGTTGACCTCTGACCTTGATTAAACCCAACTATTCCTGCCCTCCTCCAGACACAGTTGGATCAGGACCCCGTGGCCCTCCTGCAGGCGGCCCACACGGCCGCCTCTCAACCCAAGGTCTGGCCACTGCTATGCCTGATTGCAATACCCCATGCATCTCTCTGTCCCTTCCCTGGAGTGTTCTGTTGTGTGTAAATCACAGAACCAACATCCTCAGCTGGGATTTTGTATCTGTGATGATAAACCAGTAGAATAGTGAGAAACTCATGAAATACATGACTTATTAAGCCCTTTTTAACTGACGGTGAAGTGAGTTCCTCAGTATTCTACCCTTTCTAGTAGGTTTGCAGTGAGTGTCTATGCTTTACCAGTGATGTGGCTTGCTTTTCAGTATGATTTTCAGATCGTGTTAGAGGAAAACCTAGTAACTCAAATTGCATGATGTGTCCACAGATGAATTGTCATAGGATATGTGTCTTTAGTTTGCTCATATTTTACTGTAGATCAACCACATTCTTCATAAACATTGTGGTGAAGTGATGTGGTACTGATGTGCAGCCAGTCCAGTCATGTGTTGTGTTGTGCTGTGTTATGTTGTGGCGTTATGGAGCATGCTTTATTCATGAGTCCATATCCTGTTATCGTCAGTGAGAGTGGGCTCTCAGTAGTTTGGTTACAGAGAGTGATCTGATGGGAAACACACAGAGTGGGGACCAGGGGCCTGCCTAGTGGGTCATGAGGGGATGCTAGGTGTGGAGTGGGGGGTTTTGGAGGGTGAAGGGGTGGGCAGTTGGGTCAAATGTTGCGTGGGGAAGAAATAACTCCTCGCTTAAGGAGATGGTGAAACCAGAGCTCAGTCCACACCTGTTCATGTTCTCCTGTTCAAAGATGTCAGGTTACTGCGGAGACGATGCCCCCTCCACTGGTGTTATTAATTCATCTAGCTAATTATTCTCTCTGGGTATTCACCTCTGCTCCTGCCTTTGAGCGTTATAGCAGTGTCCTAACCCTGTCTGTCCTCTCTCCTAGGTGAAGTCCGAGGAGCAAATAGCTGCTGAGAAGGCCTGGTACGGCACAGAGAAAGTATGGCTGGTTCACAAGGATGGATTCTCCTTGGGTTAGTAGAACTGAATCACTACGTCATTCACCACAATAGGGGCCAAATTAAAGCATATTACATTTACTTGTAAATCACAGATTCCATTTGTTGATTTATCTGACAGAAAGAGTAAACAAAATGTGTATTGATTGTGCACTATTTTACACTTGCAACCTAGACAAACACAACGTTTGAGATGACTCAGTCTGTGGCTAGTCAGTGGCTGTAGATCATATTGACCCTGTTCTGACTGGTCACCACAGCGACCCTGTTGAAGACGGAGCCAGGCAGTCTGCCAGAGGGGAAAGTCAAGATCAGACTGGAGAGCGACGGCTCGTTGCTGGATGTGGATGAGGATGATGTGGAGAAGGTAAGCCTAAAAGATATATACATGCTGTTTAGCCCCAGCAGTGCACCAAACATTTTCTCATATTGATTTTTTGGCTCATTATCTGAAGTCTGTGATGTATGATCCCCTTGACCTCTGACCCCTGTGTGTAGGCCAACCCTCCATCGTTTGACCGCGTGGAGGACCTGTCCTCGCTGCAGTACCTCAATGAGTCCAGTGTGATGCACTCTCTGCGCCAGCGCTACGGGGGCAACCTCATCCACACCCACGCTGGGCCCAACATGGTGGTCATCAACCCCATCAGTGCCCCCTCCATGTACTCTGAGAAGGTACAGTCCTGGGTGGAGCCTGGGGTTAGCAGGATAGGGGAGGGGATATCATCTAGGAGAGTAGCAAGTAGACCAGAAAGAGCAAGTAGGACTGGATTTGTTTAATTCTTGAGATTTTATATGGTGAGAATGACACTCTCCTCTCCTCTCTCTCTCTCTCTCTCTCTCTCTCTCTCTCTCTCTCTCTCTCTCTCTCTCTCTCTCTCTCCAGGTGATGCACATGTTTAAGGGGTGCAGGAGGGAGGACACTGCACCTCACATCTATGGTGTTGCCCAGTCAGCCTATAGGAACCTGTTGACCACGCGTCAGGACCAGTCCATTGTGCTGCTGGGCAAGAGCGGCAGCGGCAAGACCACCAACTGTCAACACCTGGTCCAGTACCTGGTCACCATCGCTGGCAGCACTGGCAAGACCTTCTCTGGTAGGTGTCGAGGGGAAAGAACATGCAGTAAGTTAGAACACAGTTTAGGGAACAACTTGTTTTTATTCTTCATTTAATAGTCCACTATTTGCCTGATATTTACTTGCAGCATGTATGTACTATTTGGTTTGTTTCTGTGTGTCTCCCAGCGGAGAAGTGGCAGGCGGTCTACACCATCCTGGAGGCCTTTGGGAACAGCTCCACCTCCATGAATGGGAACGCCAGTCGCTTTTCCCACATCGTGTCCCTGGACTTTGACCAGGCTGGCCAGGTGGCCTCGGCCTCCATTCAGACCATGCTGCTGGAGAAGCTAAGGGTGACCAGGCGGCCAGAGGGAGAGTCCACCTTCAATGTCTTCTACTACATGATGGCTGGAGCTGACAGTTCTTTAAAGTAAGCTGTCATCTTCCTCAGACCTCTGTGTAGAGTGAACCTTTACCTAAACCCTTCTCTCTCTCTCTCTCTCTCTCTCTCTCTCTCTCTCTCTCTCTCTCTCGCCTTTCTCTCTCTTGCCTCTCTCTCTCTCTCGCCTCTCTCTCGTCTCTCTCTCGCTCTCTCTCTCTCTCTCACTCTCTCTCGCCTCTCTCTCTCTCTCGCCTCTCTCTCTCGCCTCTCTCTCTCTCTCGCCTCTCTCTCTCGCCTCTCGCCTCTCTCTCTCTCTCTCTCTCTCTCTCTCGCCTCTCTCTCGCTCTCTCTCTCTCTCTCTCTCTCTCTCGCCTCTCTCTCTCTCGCCTCTCTCGTCTCTCTCTCGCTCTCTCGCCCCTCTCTCTCTCTCTCTCTCTCTCGCCTCTCTCTCTCTCTCTCTCGCCTCTCTCGCCTCTCTCTCTCTCTCTCGCATCTCTCTCTCTCGCCTCTCTCTCCTCTCTCTCATCTCTCTCTCTCGCCTCTCTCTCTCGCATCTCTCTCTGTCGCCTCTCTCTCTCTCTTTCTCTCGCCTCTCTCTCTCTCTCGCCTCACTCTCACTCTCTCTCTCTCTCTCACTCTCACTCTCTCTCTCTCGTCTCTCTCACTCTCCCTCTCTCTCGTCTCTGTCTTTCTCTCTCTCTCGCCTCTCACTCTCTCTCTCTCTCTCTCTCGCCTCTCTCTCTCTCTCACTCTCTCTCTCTCGCCTCTCTCGCCACTCTCTCTCTCTCTCTCGCCTCTCTCACTCTCTCTCGTCTCTCTCTCTTTCTCGCCACTCTCTCTCTCTCTCTCTCTCGCCTCTCTCTCTCTCTCTCGTCTCTCTCTCTCTCGCCTCTCTCTTTCTCGCCACTCTCTCTCTCTCTCTCTCGTCTCTCTCTCTCTCTCTCTCTCGCCTCTCTCTCTTTCTCGCCACTCTCTCTCTCTCTTTCTCTCTCTCGCCTCTCTCTATCTCTCGTCTCTCTCTCTCTCTCTCTCGCCTCTCTCTCTTTCTCCTCACTCTCTGTCTGTCCTTTATTTACTTGTGAGTGTCTGTGTTGGTCAGACACTCTGAGTAGCTCTGTCAGGTATAGTCTTGTCATGGTGACTGACTGACAGCTTGTCTCTCCTTGCCTTCCCAGGACTGAGCTGCACTTTAACCACTTTGCTGAAAACAGCGCCTTCGGAATCGTGCCTCAACCCAAGGTAACTCTAGCCAGGGCCCCAAAGACCTTGTGGCAATGACGTTGTGGCAGGAAAGTTTTCTTTGGTTTTGAGTGAATAGACTCACACTATGATTTTTATAATAAAGACAGTCCATATAGACACCTGTTGTTTCTCCCCCCATGCTCACCCAGTCTGAGGACAAGCAGCGGGCCTCCCAGCAGTTCACCAAACTGCAGGCAGCCATGAAAGTCCTGGGGATCAGTGGGGAGGAGCAGAGGGCCTTCTGGCTGGTCCTGGGGGCCATCTACCATCTAGGGGCTGCAGGGGCCACCAAGGGTAAGAATTACAGTACACTACACACCAGGAGCCCACTCAGACACTGTGTCAGATGTTCATTCAGAGGCTTATAGTGTTAATGCAGCTGCATTCTGTATTTAAATTACATGAATCATCTACTACTAACAATGACAGATGCACGTTTTCTGTATTCAACAAAAATATTCTGAATTTACATAATGGAGTTGAAAGTAAAGTAAAGCAAAGAGACACTGGGTCTATTCCAAAATAACAGAGTTCATGATGCTGCAGCTGCCATCTATCTAGGGCCTTTATTTGTTTGTTTCAAGGAGCTTCTCGGGCAGAGAACATTTGTGAAAAAGACAGTTGTGAAGTCTAGAAGCACTGTCAATAATGCCAAGTTTCACTGTCTGCAGGGGAGATGTTAATTGCATTCCTTTACCGATCAGCCATGCGCAACACAGAACCCAAATGGTTGATGTCAGTTTGAGACAATCGGGCAACAACTGAAGAGTTTTAAGTGTTCCAGCTCAGGAGGCAACAAAATCCCAGCCCAACATCAGCCTTAAGCTGACTAAATGCCTTGCCTTGCTCCCAGTGTCTGCTTGCTGCTGTGCCTCAGCAGGGAACAACCCAGTGTGCTTGATTGCTATTTGCCTGACAGCCCAGAACAAGACAGATTGTTTACACTGTAGTAATGAAAACGGATGTGTGTGCAGCTGGAATGTTTATTCACATTGTCTAACGTTGCCTTCTCTGCAGTGTCAGTCATCGAGGAAATTGGTAATGAACCCGAACAAACACCCTTCTGGGTGTTTTTGTATCTTCTACTGTGTTGATCTCCTTTTCCTCTCTTCCTCTGAAGGGTTAATTGATATACTCCAATCTAAATATACACATTTTGTTGGGTTACGATCTGTCAGATGATTGACAAAAAAATCAGTCGGTTGCCACTTGGTGGAAATCAGTTACCACTTGTTGCCCTCTTGTAATACTACAAGATCTTAGTAGTGTTATAGAGAGTTTAGAAATGGGTGAGTTAATTGCAGGTTTGAAGAAACAAACGTCCCCATGATAAGCAGTGCAGTTTGACTAGGTAACACCAGAGGGCAGCATAGACCCATATTCATCATGAGTTGCAGTGTCGATGCAGTAAAGAAGTGCATGACTTTATGCACCTCCTATCAGTAGATCTGACAATGAATGGGAGGTTGATTGGGTGTGCTGACAAGTGTGGGCTGTTTCATTCCTCAACTCTCAGAAGAGGTTTTTCAATAAAGCTCCTGAATGCAGTGTGTTAGTCAGACCCTCTTAAAGCATGCTCATTCTCCCCTGCATCTCGATGTGGCCTTGCTGCTGTTAAAGGGATAGTGCTGTGTGTGTGTGTTTGTGTGAGAGAAGGCTTATAATACACATTTATCCGATCAGTTGATCTGCTCATCCACATGGTTAATGTTGCTCCAACTGTTGTTCTGTTCTAACCACCTGTTCTTACTTACATGTTGCATGCTGCTCCCCTTGCATTGCAGATGCAGACAAAGGTAAAAACACCCTCTCCATATTGTTATGTTCTGCCTCTGTGCTTTTATCACTGTGAGCAGACATGGTGTCATTAGCATTTTAATGAAGTTCTCAGTCTTTCTCTTTGATCGTCTTCACAACTCTCTTGTTTGTCACAACACGGCAGCATGTGACACTGTCATAGGCCGATGAAACAGGGAGATCCCAGCATGCCTCAGTCAGAAGCCCAACTGTTTGATGTTCCCTAGTCAGTCACCCTCTTAAGTGTATGTGAAGGGTTTCTCTCCAATACCGCACTGAAATGAAAACCTACTCATATCCACCTACTCACACACTCACTCACTCACTCACTCACTCACTCACTCACTCACTCACTCACTCACTCACTCACTCACTCACTCACTCACTCACTCACTCACTCACTCACTCACTCACTCACTCTCATCACCCATCCACCAGATTAAAGTCAAACTTGGTTTGCAGACCGAGGCTTGTGTTTATGCAAAGTCATTGTACTTTGGAATGATAGTCCCTGTAATCATTTCCTGTGGATGAAGGACTTGTAGCTGTGAGAAAAATAACATTGAAAAAGTAGCAGCAAAAAGGCTTTTAGCTAATGGGACTGTGGACAAATGAGACAATTCTGGGTTTGTACCATTTGGATGCCCAGTACCGTGAATGTCCTTTGTAGGCTACATTTCACTGTCCTGATGAGGGTATTATTATTAGCTCTTATACCATCGCAGCTGTGTTAGCCTGGGGCAGGGTCGATTTAACCCAGAAATACACCTCCTACTCAGTAACTGTAGTCTCCTGTCGTGGATAGACACTGTATGACCCATGGTTATTGGCAGAGGAGATAATGGTGGTATTTCTGTCCGTCTCAGCCGGCAGGAAACAGTTTGCACGTCATGAGTGGGCGCAGAAGGCTGCCTACCTGTTGGGCTGCACCCTGGAAGAGCTCTCCTCCTCCATCTTCAAGCACCATGCCAAGGGCACCCTGCCCAGAGCCAGCTCTATACGCCAGGGGACAGACGATGCAGCAGGAGAAGCCTCAGGTACGCCTGGGACTACACACATGCACCAGCACCAGCTCATCACCTAGGGGAAACGACACACTTCTCTGAACGTTAAAGCTTATCTTAGTAATGACTACCACATAACCAGAGAGTTATTGATAGGTAGGTATAACAAAAATATATCAGGACAATTTTAGAAGTCCTCTATGCATTGCCCTTGAAATGATAATTGCATTCCATTGATTTTTCCACATGTACAGTACCTCTGAGAGTTTTATCAGAGGTTGACACACAGTTCGAAGGACATATACAGTCAGGGGAAAAAAGTATTTGATCCCCTGCTGATTTTGTACGTTTGCCCACTGACAAAGAATTGAATAGTCTGTAATTTTAATGGTAGGTTTATTTGAACAGTGAGAGACAGAATAACAACAAAAAAATCCAGAAAAACGCATGTCAAAAATGTTATAAATTGATTTGCATTTTAATGAGGGAAATAAGTATTTGACACCCTCTCAATCAGAAAGATTTCTGGCTCCCAGGTGTCTTTTATACAGGTAACGAGCTGAGATTAGGAGCACACCTTTAAAGGGAGTGCTCCTAATCTCAGCTTGTTACCTGTATAAAAGACACCTGTCCACAGAAGCAATCAATCAATCAGATTTCAAACGCTCCACCATGGCCAAGACCAAAGAGCTCTCCAAGGATGTCAGGGACAAAATTGTAGACCTACACAAGGCTGGAATGGGCTACAAGACCATCGCCAAGCAGCTTGGTGAGAAGGTGACAACAGTTGGTGCGATTATTCGCAAATGGAAGAAACACAAAATAACTGTCAATCTCCCTCGGCCTGGGGCTCCATGCAAGATTTCAGCTCGTGGAGTTGCAATGATCATGAGAACGATGAGAATCAGCCCAGAACTACACGGGAGGATCTTGTCAATGATCTCAAGGCAGCTGGGACCATAGTCACCAAGAAAACAATTGGTAACACACTACGCCGTGAAGGACTGAAATCCTGCAGCGCCCGCAAGGTCCCCCTGCTTAAGAAAGCACATATACATGCCCGTCTGAAGTTTGCCAATGAACATCTGAATGATTCAGAGGAGAACTGGGTGAAAGTGTTGTGGTCAGATGAGACCAAAATCGAGCTCTTTGGCATCAACTCAACTCGCCGTGTTTGGAGGAGGAGGAATGCTGCCTATGACCCCAAGAACACCATCCCCACCGTCAAACATGGAGGTGGAAACCTTATGCTTTGGGGGTGTTTTTCTGCTAAGGGGACAGGACAACTTAACCGCATCAAAGGGACGATGGACGGGGTCATGTACCGTCAAATCTTGGGTGAGAACCTCCTTCCCTCAGCCAGGGCATTGAAAATGGGTCGTGGATAGGTATTCCAGCATGACAATGACCCAAAACACACGGCCAAGGCAACAAAGGAGTGGCTCAAGAAGAAGCACATTAAGGTCCTGGAGTGGCCTAACCAGTCTACATACCTTAATCCCATAGAAAATCTGTGGAGGGAGCTGAAGGTTCGAGTTGCCAAACGTTAGGCTCGAAACCTTAATGACTTGGAGAAGATCTGCAAAGAGGAGTGGGACAAAATCCTTCCTGAGATGTGTGCAAGCCTGGTGGCCAACTACAAGAAACGTCTGACCTCTGTGATTGCCAACAAGGGTTTTGCCACCAAGTACTAAGTCATGTTTTGCAGAGGGGTCAAATACTTATTTCCCTCATTAAAATGCAAATCAATTTATAACATTTTTGACATGTGTTTTTCTGGATTTTTTTGCTGTTATTCTGTCTCTCACTGTTCAAATAAACCTACCATTAAAATTATAGACTGATCATGTCTTTGTCAGTGGGCAAACGTACAAAATCAGCAGGGAATCAAATACTTTTTTCCCCTCACTGTAGGTAGAACCGTATCAAAAGAAAAATGGACAGTTAGCCTTTATTTTACCTTGCCTATGGCCTCCCTCCCTCCCTCCCTCACCAAACACACAGAGGTTTCTCCCTCCAGCCACCTCAGTAGCTATATTCCTGGATATGGTAGATGATTGTATCATAGCAGCTCTGTACTCTGAACCTTCCTAGATTACACTGTGCTTTATGGTCAGATTCAGACTTGTCAGAAGTTCTCAGATCAAACCACACAACATCCACATCAATGGCACTGGGCACCTGGTACCAGGGTTTCCCAAACTCTGTCCTGGGGACCCCAAAGGGTGCACGTTTTGATTTTTGCTCTAGCACTACACAGCTGATTCAAATGATCAACTAATCATCAAGCTTTGATTATCTGAATCAGCTGTGTAGGGATAGAGCAAACACCAAAACGTGCACCCCTTTCGGTCCCCAGGACCGAGTTTGGGAAACGCTGTAGGTAAACCTTTCTGACATCGGATAGCTATCTTATCTACTGAAAGGTTTAACAGCTGCCCACTGCCATGAGGAATACATGTGGATGTTGTGTGTGGTTTGATCTCTTCTGACAAGTCAGAGTCTGAACCTTCCTGGATTACACTGTGCGTTGTGAGTAGAATACAGAGCCAGTAGGATACAATAACGTTGTCACACATAAGACATGGCTGTGATTTACCTGTCTTCCTCTAACACCGTCTCTGAGATTCAAGGGCAATAGCACTAGGTTTAGCTGGTTCCCTGCAGTTATCCCATTTCAAATCAAACACTCACTAGAATGAGCAGAGCATTCTGTGCCTCTGTTGCGATGCATGCTGTCTGATCTGATGATGTTGTGAATTTGTTTGTCTCTTTTTGCATGTTCTCCCACCAGGTTCCAAGGCCACAGCCATGGAGTGTTTAGAAGCCATGGCTTCTGGGCTGTACTCGGAGCTCTTCACCCTCCTTGTCTCCCTCATCAACCGGTTAGTCACCACTTTACCAGAGATGGAGGGAGATGAAGCACAGATGCACCATTACAGCTGGCCTCTCTGTTTAGGCTCTGCTGCCTTGTACTTGTTGTCTTGATGAGTTTTCTTTTTTTAGTCTTCCTGTTTGTGTCTCTAACTGTGTGTGTGTGTGTGTGTGTGTGTGTGTGTGTGTGTGTGTGTGTGTGTGTGTGTGTGTGTGTGTGTGTGTGTGTCAGGGCTCTGAAGTCCAGTCAGCACTCTCTGTGCTCCCTGCTCATCGTGGACACCCCAGGCTTCCAGAACCCTCGCCTGGCCAAGCAGGAGCGCGGAGCCACTTTTGAAGAGCTCTGCCATAACTACACCCAGGAGCGCCTGCAGACTCTGTTCTATCAGCGCACCTTTGTACAGGAGCTGGAGAGATACAAAGAGGTATATTAATATGCACATACACTAACACATACATACACACACACACACACACATACACTAACACACACAGTAAAACAAGCTTATATTTTGGGTTCTGATGGGGTATGACAGTTGAACTAAGCTCATGAGGCATTTATAAGTTCTGTTCTACATGAATCATTGGGTACATACAGTATCATTCATTTATAAGTAAAAAAATTGATGTAGCACAGCGTTTCCAAAACTCGGTCCTTGGGACCCCAGGGGGTGAACGTTTTGGTTTTTGGCCTAGCCGACACAGCTGATTCAAATAATTAAAGCTTGTTGATTATTTGATTCAGCTGTGTAGTGCTAGGGGAAAAAAGTACCCCTTGGGGTCTCCAGGACCGAGTTTGGGAAACCCTGATGTAGCAACTGTTGATTGCCCCTTTAAGGCAGGGATCATCAACTAGATTAAGCTGCCGGGCAATTATTTATTGAGTGGATGGTCAGGGGGCCGGAGCATAATTACAAAACATTTGTATACTGCAAATTGACTGCAATAAGCCCAAACAGATAGAGTGTTTGACTAAAACATAATCATTTCAAACCTTGCTTACATTAGTATATGATCACATATATCTCTCTATTATGCGTGGGAATACTTTGGAACAGATTTCCTAAATTAAAATCACTTGGAGCTGATTTGCTGGTGTTTATACAGTATTTTATGTCCAACAATAAAAATAAAAATAAATTATGAATATTTTTTTTGCTCAGAATACTTGGGGGGGGTGGCAAATAAAATCACCTGCGGGCCAAATTCGGATCGCGGGCCGCCAGTTGGGGAACCCTGCTTTAAGGATTCAAATATACATACTCGCATACAATCCATACATCAGCATAAAATATGCACTATTACTGCCTGTAAGCCATGGCAAGTTAGAGCTACATAGAGCTCATGGTTTCCACCCTCTCATCAATAGTGTCACACAGTGAGCCTATATAATGGCCATATGATTGCCATTTCTCCTCCCCTGCCGAGCCCAAAGCGAGGTCACTCATCACTGGCTGTGTGAACTGGGCTGAGCTGCACAGCAGTGGAGCTGCTCGCTCGATGAGGAAGAATAACACCCCTCTCTTTAACTCCCCCTCTTCTCATAGCAGAATACTAGACTATACACCCATCATAATAGGGCTGAATTATCCCTGCGAACACTCTCCTAACTGATGTGTGTCTAATCACTCCCCTTGTAAAAAACACAATGCTTTCACTTTCATAGCCTGTAGCAGTTTAACAGCAGTTTATGAGCAGTTTACAACAGTTTTATTACTATTTATTATGTTATGTATATACTGTAGCTGATAATGAACAAATTCCTATAGTAGACAACTAAATACTTGGCTCCCTTTCTTCAGATCTATGTTGTTGTCATTGGTTACTAATCACCTCCTCTGTCACCCCTCTAGGAGAACATAGAGCTTGCGTTAGATGACATGGAGCCTAACACATCTCTGTCTGTAGCTGCAGTAGACCAAGCGTCAAGTCAAGCGCTGGTAAGGACACTCCTTTAATACCTACAGTGAGGGGAAAAAAGTATTTGATCCCCTGCTGATTTTGTACGTTTGCCCACTGACAAACACATGATCAGTCTATAATTTTAATGGTAGGTGTATTTGAACAGTGAGAAACAACAACAACAAAGAAATCCAGAAAAACGCATGTCAAAAATGTTATAAATTGATTTGCATTTTAATGAGGGAAATAAGTATTTGACCCCTCTGCAAAACATGACTTAGTACTTGGTGGCAAAACCCTTGTTGGCAATCACAGAGGTCAGACGTTTCTTGTAGTTGGCCACCAGGTTTGCACACATCTCAGGAGGGATTTTGTCCCACTACTCTTTGCAGATCTTCTCCAAGTCATTAAGGTTTCCAGGCTGACGTTTGGCAACTCGAACCTTCAGCTCCCTCCACAGTTTTTCTATGGGATTAAGGTCTGGAGACTGGCTAGGCCACTCCAGGACCTTAATGTGCTTCTTCTTGAGCCACTCCTTTGTTGCCTTGGCCGTGTGTTTTGGGTCATTGTCATGCTGGAATACCCATCCACGACCCATTTTCAATGCCCTGGCTGAGGGAAGGAGGTTCTCACCCAAGATTTGACGGTACATGGCCCTGTCCATCGTCCCTTTGATGCGGTGAAGTTGTCCTGTCCCCTTTAGCAGAAAAACACCCCCAAAGCATAATGTTTCCACCTCCATGTTTGATGGTGGGGATGGTGTTCTTGGGGTCATAGGTAGCATTCCTCCTCCTCCAAACACGGCGAGTTGAGTTGATGCCAAAGAACTCAATTTTGGTCTCATCTGACCATAACACTTTCACCCAGTTCTTCTCTGAATCATTCAGATGTTAATTGGCAAACTTCAGACGGGCCTGTATATGTGCTTTCTTGAGCAGGGTGACCTTGCGGGCGCTGCAGGATTTCAGTCCTTCACGGCGTAGTGTGTTACCAATTGTTTTCTTGGTGACTATGGTCCCAGCTGCCTTGAGATCATTGACAAGATCCTCCCGTGTAGTTCTGGGCTGATTCCTCACCGTTCTCATGATCATTGCAACTCCACGAGGTGAGATCTTGCATGGAGCCCCAGGCTGAGGGAGATTGACAGTTCTTTTGTGTTTCTTCCATTTGCGAATAATCGCACCAACTGTTGTTACCTTCTCACCAAGCTGCTTGGCGATGGTCTTGTAGCCCATTCTAGCCTTGTGTAGGTCTACAATATTGTCCCTGACATCCTTGGAGAGCTCTTTGGTGATGGCCATGGTGGAGAGTTTGGAATCTGATTGATTGATTGCTTCTGTGGACAGGTGACTTTTATACAGGTAACAAACTGAGATTAGGAGCACTCCCTTTAAGAGTGTGCTCCTAATCTCAGCTCGTTACCTGTATAAAAGACACCTGGGAGCCATAAATCTTTCTGATTGAGAGGGGGTCAACTACTTATTTCCCTCATTTAAAATGCAAATCAATTTATAACATTCTTGACATGTATTTTTCTGGATTATTTTGTTGTTATTCTGTCTCTCACTGTTCAAATAAACCGACCATTAAAATTATAGACTGATCATTTCTTTGTCAATGGGCAAACGTACAAAATCAGCAGGGGATCAAATACTTTTTTCCCTCACTGTATATTCACATAAGAGTTTACCTGGTTACAGAGTTTGATTGAATAGGGCCCTGCTGTGCTGTCTGTGGCCATGGCAGCTTCATGCTATACAGCAGTACTCTGTCTCTCCACTTTTCTATGCGATTTCTCTTTGATAATGGCACATTCCAGAGCATCATTATCTAAAATCTCTTGGCACTTTGTTCTGTAGTCATGGCACCCTGCCTCTCTCACTGCCCACACAGTTTTTACCGTGTCCTTTGTGACTCACAATGAGTCAGTTGTATGCATTTGCTGAAGATTTTAGAGTTTTCAGTTTAATGTAAACTTTTTCAGTGAGCATAATATACAAATGCTTCCATAGAGGAATCGACAGGGAGAGGGTTGAAGGAAAAGAGAGACATTTCATCCAGTAAACAAAGACTAGAAAACCCACTCAGGTGGAAGAAAAAAATCTGTGTTTTGCTTCACCTCCAGTATGTGAAGTGTGTGCCATGGAAACAGAAATGACAAGGTGTTGACAGTGTCAGGGTTGGCTGTGTAATAAGTTGGTTTGAGTGCTCTGCCTTTTAAGGGGTCCTGGTCCTGCTGGAGCTGTCATCAAAAGCACTGAACCAGTGTATAGCAGATGGCTGCAGAAGACCAAAGCCTTTGAAGGCTGACAGAAACAAAAGAATGGGACAGCACAGCCCACGCTCTTAGAGATCACTCTCTGTTGATGTCGAGACACTAGGATGAAAGCTGACAGTTGGATTTACACTGACACTTCAAATGTTGTCCCCTGACATTAAAAACTCAGTACCCATGGGTTCACTGGGGTCTGTTTGCTTGCTATGAAGGCTTTTAGAGAGACACAGGAACAGGCTTTACTGTGTGCGCGTCGCGTTCCTAACAGAGAGTCTTTATATGGCTTTGCTGAGCTTTTTCTAGGTCTAAAAGGTCATTGCACTCAACAATACTACAGTAGTTATCATTCTCTATTGATAATACAAATGTGCTAACACTAATAATAAGCATTTTCTTCAGAGTCTGTAAGTGGGTATACACTGTATATTCTTGAAATCAGAAAGAGACATTTGAAGAGAAAAGGGGATAAAAGCTCAATTGTGGCCAGCATTCTAGTGATAATTCTTGAAGTGGCCTGTGCAGAGTATAGGCTTCCTGAACGCTCCAGTGCTTTCTGAGCTATTACTCTGATATTAGGCGTAATGAAAGTCATGGCCCACTGTCTCTCTCTGCCATCTGGACCTCACAAACAAAATGACTGCAATTGCTTTATGAAAAAAAGCTATTGTATTTTTTGTGGTTGTTATTTAATAAAAGCATGAATCTGAAAGCAGTGTTTCACTGTGTTGTCAGTGGAATATTTTGGTTCTCAATATGATCAGCTGACTCCTTTACACTATTATGTGTCAGTGTTTTGTGGAAATAGTCGGGAGAGTTGGGGAAGGTGTTGTGCTATTCCAGGTGAAAGCCTTACAGCAAATGTTGGCGAAATTTCCTCAGGCTTACGGAATTATTCCCACAAAGTACAGTTGTGGTCAAAAGTTTAGAAAATGACACAAATACTAATTTTCACAAAGTCTGCTGCCTCAGTTTTGATGCAAAAAAGTATTTGATCCCCTGCTGATTTTGTACGTTTGCCCACTGACAAAGAATTGATCAGTCTATAATTTTAATGGTAGGTTTATTTGAACAGTGAGAGACAGAATAATAACAAAATAATCCAGAAAAACGCATGTCAAAAATGTTATAAATTGATTTGCATTTTAATGAGGGAAATAAGTATTTGACCCCCTCTCAATCAGAAAGATTTCTGGCTCCCAGGTGTCTTTTATACAGGTAACAAGCTGAGATTAGGAGCACACTCTTAAAGGGAGTGCTCCTAATCTCAGTTTGTTACCTGTATAAAAGACACCTGTCCACAGGAGCAATCAATCAATCAGATTCCAAACTCCCCACCATGGCCAATAACAAAGAGCTCTCCAAGGATCTCAGGGACAAGATTGTAGACCTACACAAGGCTGGAATGGGCTACAAGACCATCGCCAAGCAGCTTGGTGAGAAGGTGACAACAGTTGGTGCGATTATACGCAAATGGAAGAAACACAAAGAACTGTCAATCTCCTTTGGCCTGGGGCTCCATGCAAGATCTCACCTCGTGGAGTTGCAATGATCATGAGAACGGTGAGGAATCAGCCCAGAACTACACGGGAGGATCTTGTCAATGATCTCAAGGCAGCTGGGACCATAGTCACCAAGAAAACAATTGGTAACACACTACGCCGTGAAGGACTGAAATCCTGCAGCGCCCGCAAGGTCCCCCTGCTTAAGAAAGCACATACACATGCCCGTCTGAAGTTTGCCAATGAACATCTGAATGATTCAGAGGAGAACTGGGTGAAAGTGTTGTGGTCAGATGAGACCAAAATGGAGCTCTTTGGCATCAACTCAACTCGCCGTGTTTGGAGGAGGAATGCTGCCTATGACCCCAAGAACACCATCCCCACCGTCAAACATGGAGGTGGAAACGATATGCTTTGGGGGTGTTTTTCTGCTAAGGGGACAGGACAACTTCACCGCATCAAAGGGACGATGGACGGGGCAATGTACCGTCAAATCTTGGCTGAGAACCTCCTTCCCTCAGCCAGGGCATTGAAAATGGGTCGTGGATGGGTATTCCAGCATGACAATGACCCAAAACATACGGCCAAGGCAACAAAGGCGTGGCTCAAGAAGAAGCACATTAAGGTCCTGGAGTGGCCTAGCCAGTCTCCAGACCTTAATCCCTTAGAAAATCTGTGGAGGGAGCTGAAGGTTCGAGTTGCCAAACGTCAGCCTGGAAACCTTAATGACTTGGAGAAGATCTGCAAAGAGGAGTGGGACAAAATCCCTCCTGAGATGTGTGCAAACCTGGTGGCCAACTTCAAGAAACTTCTGACCTCTGTGATTGCCAACAAGGGTTTTGCCACCAAGTACTAAGTCATGTTTTGCAGAGGGGTTATTTCCCTCATTAAAATGCAAATCAATTTATAACATTTTTGACATGCGTTTTTCTGGATTTTTGTTTTGTTATTCTGTCTCACTGTTCAAATAAACCTACCATTAAAATTATAGACTGATCATTTCTTTGTCAGTGGGCAAACGTACAAAATCAGCAGGGGATCAAATACTTGTTTTCCCTCACTGTACTCCAGAATGTCATGAAGAGTGATCAGATGAATTGCAATTAATTGCAAAGTCCCTCTTTGCCATGAAAATGAACTTAATCCCCAAAAAACATTTCCACTGCTGTGATGAGTGTGATAGAAAGTGTTTATTCCTTCGTAGACACACAAATGCGCTCAAATAGCGATCAACGAAACAGGCACAGGGGAAACTATCATCCCTGGCAAATACACTGTAACGGTAGATCCAACAATACATAGGCACAGGGGGAAATCTACCCTGGCAACACAATGTTACGAGTAGCTCCACCGAGTTACCCTACTCTCACAAATAACAATCACCCACAAGGACAAGGGGGCAGAGGGAACACTTATACACAGACTAATGAGGGGATTAGAACCAGGTGTGTGTGATTAACAAGACAAGACAAAAGTGATGATTGGGGCGGCAGTGGTTAGTAAGCCAGTGACGACGAACACCGAAGCCTGCCCGAACAAGGAGGGGAGGCAGCCTCGGCCGAAGTCGTGACAACTGCATTTCAGCCCTGCCACAAAAGGACCAGCTGCCATCATGTCAGTGATTCTCTCGTTAACACAGGTGAGAGTGTTGACGAGGACAAGGCTGGAGATCACTCTGTCATGCTGATTGAGTTAGAATAACAGACTGGAAGCTTTAAAAGGAGGGTGGTGCTTGAAATCATTGTTCTTCCTCTGTTAACCATGGTTACCTGCAAGGAAACACGTGCCGTCATCATTGCTTTGCACAAAAAGGGCTTCACAGGCAAGGACATTGCTGCTAGTAAGATTGCACCTAAATCAACCATTTATCGGATCATCAAGAACTTCAAGGAGAGAGGTTCAATTGTTGTGAAGAAGGCGTCAGGGCACCCAAGAAAGTCCAGCAAGCGCCAGGACCGTCTCCTAAATTTGATTCAGCTGCGGGATCGAGGCACCACCAGTGCAGAGCTTGCTCAGGAATGGCAGCAGGCAGGTGTGAGTGCATCTGCACGCACAGTGAGGCGAAGACTTTTGGAGGATGGCCTGGTGTCAAGAAGGGCAGCAAAGAAGCCACTTTTCTCCAGGAAAAACATCAAGGACAGACTGATATTCTGCAAAAGGTACAGGGATTGGACTGCTGAGGACTGGGGTAAAGTCATTTTCTCTGATGAATCCCCATTCCGATTGTTTGGGGCATCCGGAAAACACCTTGTCCGAAGAAGACAAGGTGAGCGCTACCATCAGTCCTGTGTCATGCCAACAGTAAAGCATCCTGAGACCATTCATGTGTGGGGTTGCTTCTCAGCCAAGGGAGTGGGCTCACTCACAATTTTGCCTAAGAACACAGCCATGAATAAAGAATGGTACCAACACATCCTCCGAGAGCAACTTCTCCCAACCAACCAAGAACTGTTTGGTGACGACCAATGCCTTTTCCAGCATGATGGAGCACTTTGCCATAAGGCAAAAGTGATAATTAAGTGGCTCGGGGAACAAAACATCGACATTTTGGGTCCACGGCCAGGAAACTCCCCAGACCTTAATCCCATTGAGAACTTGTGGTCGATCCTCAAGAGGAGGGTGGACAAACAAGAACCCACACATTCTGACAAACTCCTAGCATTGATTATGCAAGAATGGGCTGCCATCAGTCAGGATGTGGCCCAGAAGTTAATTGACAGCATGCCAGGGCGGATTGCAAAGGTCTTGAAAAAGAAGGGTCAACACTGCAAATATTTACTCTTTGCATAAACTAAATGTAATTGTCAATGAAAGCCTTTGACACTTATGGAATGCTTGTAATTATACTTCAGTATACCATAGTAACATCTGACAAAAATATCGCATAACACTGAAGCAGCGAACTTTGTGAAGAGCAATACTTGTGTCATTTTCTAAACTTTTGACTACGACTTTAGATAGTTAGATTATCAAAGCTGGCTTCGCCTCAGGCCTTGGAGTTTGAGTAAGAGTGGGCTGGCTAGCTGTATGTCTTTGCTAAGGTGAGTCAGTATGTGTAGGTTGAAAAGCAAACTGAGGCCCAGTTAGTCAGTTTTTATGTATTTTGGTGAGACTATTGGTTTTACAACCATCCGAAGGACTGAAAATGTGTCAGAGTACAGTAGATGTTATCTACCCAGTGAGGGGTTAGAAGTGTGTCTGACCTGTGTGTTGGTGTGTGTGTGTGTGCCAGGTGCGGACTCTGAGGACTGATGAGGCGCGGGGCCTGTTATGGCTGATGGAGGAGGAGGCTCTGCAGCCTGGGGGTTCTGAGGACACTCTACTGGGACGTCTGTTCAGCTACTACGGCCCTGCTGAGGGCGAGAGCAAAGGTACGGAGACACACACGCCTCACTAAAAAAAGACATCACTATGGTTATACTTCAAATATTATTTATTTTTACTGAATATTTATTTTGATTAAATAGACACTAACCTAAACGTATCACACCTACTATACCTTCCAATCTCATTTTATATTATCCAATCTTATCTTATTACTACTACTCCAAAATAAATCAATAGAGATTCAACAGAGGGGCAGAGATTCACAGGAAACAAATCTCTGCAGCCAACTCTAACACCCGTGGAATGGCTTCCAGTTTCTCTCTTCATCAGAAAATAGCAGCTGGTTGCCTGAGGTCACACGCTGATCGTAGAACTCCCTCCTCACTTTTCTGTAAAACCCAACCTTGCGCTTCAGCTCCATGTGCTTGTGGAACAGCCTGCGCTTCTCCTGCTCAGGCCGGTGCTGGCCATGTTTAGGGACCGGGACTTCCAGTAGCACTCACAATGCCAGATCTCTGAGAAACTTGGCAGGACCTGACTGAAATTCACACATAAAACCAGTTCTATACAGTGAGGGAAAAAAGTATTTGATCCCCTGCTGATTTTGTAAGTTTGCCCACTGACAAAGAAATGATCAGTCTATAATTTTAATGGTAGGTTTATTTGAACAGTGAGAGACCGAATAACAACAAAAAAATCCAGAAAAACACATGTCAAGAATGTTATAAATTGATTTGCATTTTAATGAGGGAAAAAGTATTTGACCCCCTCTCAATCAGAAAGATTTCTGGCTCCCAGGTGTATTTTATACAGGTAACAAGCTGAGATTAGGAGCACACTCTTAAAGGGAGTGCTCCTAATCTCAGTTTGTTACCTGTATAAAAGACACCTGTCCACAGGAGCAATCAATCAATCAGATTCCAAACTCTCCACCATGGCCAAGACCAAAGAGCTCTCCAAGGATGTCAGTGACAAGATTGTAGACCTACACAAGGCTGGAATGGGCTACAAGACCAAGCAGCTTGGTGAGAAGGTGACAACAGTTGGTGCGATTATTTGCAAATGTAAGAAACACAAAATAACTGTCAATCTCCCTCAGCCTGGGGCTCCATGCAAGATCTCACCTCGTGGAGTTGCAATGATCATGAGAACGGTGAGGAATCAGTCCAGAACTACACGGGAGGATCTTGTCAATGATCTCAAGGCAGCTGGGACCATAGTCACCAATAAAACAATTGGTAACACACTACGCCGTGAAGGACTGAAATCCTGCAGCGCCCGCAAGGTCCCCCTGCTCAAGAAAACATATATACAGGGCCGTCTGAAGTTTGCCAATGAACATCTGAATGATTCAGAGGATAACTGGGTGAAAGTGTTGTGGTCAGATGAGACCAAAATCGAGCTCTTTGGCATCAACTCAACTCGCCGTGTTTGGAGGAGGAGGAATGCTGCCTATGACCCCAAGAACACCATCCCCACCGTCAAACATGGAGGTGGAAACATTATGCTTTGGGGGTGTTTTTCTGCTAAGGGGACAGGACAACTTCACCGCATCAAAGGGACGATGTACGGGGCCATGTACCATCAAATCTTGGGTGAGAACCTCCTTCCCTCAGCCAGGGCATTGAAAATGGGTCGTGGATGGGTATTCCAGCATGACAATGACCCAAAACACACGGCCAAGGCAACAAAGGAGTGGCTCAAGAAGAAGCACATTAAGGTCCTGGAGTGGCCTAGCCAGTCTCCAGACCTTAATCCCTTAGAAAATCTGTGGAGGGAGCTGAAGGTTCGAGTTGCCAAACGTCAGGCTCGAAACCTTAATGAGAAAAGATCTGCAAAGAGGAGTGGGACAAAATCCCTCCTGAGATGTGTGCAAACCTGGTGGCCAACTACAAGAAACGTCTGACCTCTGTGATTGCCAACAAGGGTTTTGCCACCAAGTACTAAGTCATGTTTTGCAGAGGGGTCAAATACTTATTTCCCTCATTAAAATGCAAATCAATTTATAACATTTTGACATGCGTTTTTCTGGATTTTTTTGTTGTTATTCTGTCTCTCACTGTTCAAATAAACCTACCATTAAAATTATAGACTGATCATGTCTTTGTCAGTGGGCAAACGTACAAAATCAGCAGGGGATCAAAAACTTTTTTCCCTCACTGCATGTACCTACAGTGGGGAAAACAAGTATTTGATACACTGCCGATTTTGCAGGTTTTCCTACTTACAAAGCATGTACAGGTCTGTAATTTTTATCATAGGTACACTTCAACTGTGAGAGACAGAATCTAAAACAAAAATCTAGAAAATCACATTGCATGACATAAGTATTTGATACATCACAAAGCAGAACTTAATATTTGGTACAGAAACCTTTGTTTGCAATTACAGAGATCATACGTTTCCTGTAGGTCTTGACCAGGTTTGCACACACTGCAGCAGGGATTTTGGCCCACTCCTCCATACAGACCTTCTCCAGATCCTTCAGGTTTCAGGGCTGTCGCTGGGCAATACGGACTTTCAGCTCCCTCCAAAGATTTTCTATTGGGTTCAGGTCTGGAGACTGGCTAGGCCACTCCAGGACCTTGAGATGCTTCTTACGGAGCCACTCCTTAGTTGCCCTGGCTGTGTGTTTCGGGTCGTTGTCATGCTGGAAGACCCAGCCACGACCCATCTTCAATGCTCTTACTGAGGGAAGGAGGTTGTTGGCCAAGATCTCGCGATACATGGCCCCATCCATCCTCCCCTCAGTACGGTGCAGTTGTCCTGTCCCCTTTGCAGAAAAGCATCCCCAAAGAATGATGTTTCCACCTCCATGCTTCACGGTTGGGATGGTGTTCTTGGGGTTGTACTCATCCTTCTTCTTCCTCCAAACACGGCGAGTGGAGTTTAGACCAAAAAGCTATATTTTTGTCTCATCAGACCACATGACCTTCTCCCATTACTCCTCTGGATCATCCAGATGGTCATTGGCAAACTTCAGACGGGCCTGGACATGCGCTGGCTTGAGCAGGGGGACCTTGCGTGTGCAGCAGGATTTTAATCCATGACGACGTAGTGTGTTACTAATGGTTTTCTTTGAGACTGTGGTCCCAGCTCTCTTCAGGTCATTGACCAGGTCCTGCCGTGTAGTTCTGGGCTGATCCCTCACCTTCCTCATGATCATTGATGCCCCACGAGGTGAGATCTTGCATGGAGCCCCAGACCGAGGGTGATTGACCGTCATCTTGAACTTCTTCCATTTTCTAATAATTGCGCCAACAGTTGTTGCCTTCTCACCAAGCTGCTTGCCTATTGTCCTGTAGCCCATCCCAGCCTTGTGCAGGTCTACAATGTTATCCCTGATGTCCTTACACAGCTCTCTGGTCTTGGCCGTTGTGGAGAGGTTGGAGTCTGTTTGATTGAGTGTGTGGACAGGTGTCTTTTATACAGGTAACGAGTTCAAACATGTGCAGTTAATACAGGTAATGAGTGGAGAAAAGGAGGGCTTCTTAAAGAAAAACTAACAGGTCTGTGAGAGCCGGAATTCTTACTGGTTGGTAGGTGATCAAATACTTATGTCATGCAATAAAATGATAATATTTTTTATAATATGATTTTCTGGATCTTTGTTTTAGATTCCGTCTCACAGTTGAAGTGTACCTATGATAAAAATTACAGACCTCTACATGCTTTGTAAGTAGGAAAACCTGCAAAATCGGCAGTGTATCAAATACTTGTTCTCCCCACTGTAAATGCATTCTAAACATACACTGAACAAAAATATAAACGCAACATGTAAAGTGTTGGTCCCATGTTTCATGAGCTGAAATAAAAGATCCTAGAAATGTTCCATACGTACAAAAAGCTTATTTCTCAATTTTTTTGCACAAATTTGTTTACATCCCTGTTAGTGAGCATTTCTCATTTGCCAAGATAATCCATCCACCTGACAGGTGTGGCATATAAAGAAGTCGATTAAACAGCATGATCATTACACAGGTGCATCTTGTGCTGGGGACAATAAAAGGCCACTCTAGAATGTGCAGTTTTGTCACACAACACAAAGCCACAGATGTCTCAAATTTTGAGGGAGCGTGCAATTGGCATGCTGATTGCAGGAATGTCCACCAGAGCTGTTGCCAGATAATTAAATGTTAATTTCTCTACCATAAGCTGCCTCCAACGTTGTTTTAGAGAATTTGGCAGTAAGTCCAACTGGCCTCACAACGCCAGCCCAGGATCTCCACATCCGGCTTCTTCACCTGCGGGATCGTCTGAGACCAGCCACTCGGACTGCTGAAGAAACTGAGGAGTATATTTATATGTAATAAATCCCTTTTGTGGCAAAAAGCTCATTCTGATTGGCTGGGCCTGGCTCCCAGGCCTATGTCCTCCCAGGCCCACCCATGGCTGCGCCCTTGCCCAGTCATGTGAAATCTATAGATTAAGGTCTAATGAATTTATTTCAATTGACTGATTTCCTTATATGAACTGTAACTCAGTAAAATCGTTGAAATTGTTGCATGTTCCGTTTATATTTTGGTTCAGGATAGAATATTGATAATACACAAAAATAAGCAATTAACCAAATACTGGTAAGAAAAAACAATTAGATTCTTACCTTTGATGATGATAGGAAGATATTGATGGCCCTGTACCTTCCATGGTACAGACCGGTTAAATTGCTGGGTGTAGAAGCTCATTTTTTAAATAATATAATATATGCCATTTAGCAGATGCTTTTATCCAAAGCGACAGTCATGCGTGCATACAGTACGTTGTCTGTATGGCTGGTCCTGGGAATCGAACCCACTACCCTGGCATTACACGTGCCATGCTCTACCAACTGAGCTAAGAACTGATCATCTTGGATAGTAGAAACAAGTTGCACGTCTAGTTTTGAGTTTGGTGCCACCAAAACTGATTTTCAAATCAACATTGGAGCCTATCAACCTAACATTCTAACATTCTTAATTCTACAAAAGTTGCTCTTTTCAATTTTGATATCATCATTTTCAAATGTAATTTTATTCTTATGAATAGAATCACCATGGCAAAGAAATAAAATGGGTTTCAAATTAACACTGTCACTCTTATCGACCAAACATTCTAAATTCAAACATTCTACCAACTTTGCTTTGGATGATTTTTATGATTCAGAATTGTCATGACAATGAAAAGGAGTGAATGGATGTGCATCATCAGGTAATGTCAGTTTTACAATGAACCCACCAATACACTAGCCTGGTCCCAGATCTATGTGTGCTTTTGCCTACTCCATTGTGATTGTCAAGCCAAACAATTGCATGACAATTCCATAAGGAGTTGGAAAGAGGGCAGAAACAGACTGGCAGTCAGGCTACCAATACAGTGGCAGAGTTGAAAAATGACTCTAAACACCCAGATGTGTTGTGGTATGCAATTTGCCACTCAGTTTCTATCATTCTTCATTGTAAAATGATGGGGGGAAAGATATACCAGTAAACAGTATTTATTTTCAAAGAATTCTCTGTTTTCTAAATTATCATATTTAAAAATAATTGAAGTGCTAAAACACAAAAATACAGGTTTATAGAAAATATATTGTCTGCTCAAAGGTGACATAATGATTTGTTGTTGTTGTATTTTTCTTCTTTTTCACATTATGTTCATTGCCAGACATACAGCATAGACATCCATACACGCAAACATTGACATACATCATTGTTATCTACTCCTTTTGCCTCTCTACCGGTCAGGTCACACCTTGCTGTTGAAGAGTGAGAGACTACAACACTTCCTGCTGGGCCACAGTCATGGTACAGACTGGGTGGAGTATGACGCCCGTGGTTGGCTGAGCCATGCTAAACAGAACCCTGTCTCGACCAACGCAGGGTGTCTCCTGCAGGACTCCCAAAAGTAAGACGCATCCCACATAACATTTTAGCTTGATGGGCAACACTTGCAACAGACATTTCTGACCATGTCTGATTTGTCGCTCTCCTCTCTAGGAAGAACATCAGTGGTCTGTTTATGAGTCGAGGGGGTGGGGCCACCATCCTGTCAGGCTCCATTGCTGGCCTGGAGGGCGTTTCCCAGCTGACCTTGCGGCGCGCCACCAGCATGAGGAAGACCTTCACCACCGGCGTGGCAGCCGTCAAGAAGAGGTCCCTTTGCATCCAGATCAAACTACAAGTGGTGAGAGGCTAGGGGCCGTCTGCAGGGGCAGGTCTGGTGGAGAGACCGTGAGAGGGAGAGAGATGGAGAGGGCCCCCAATAGCTTATCATATTTCTACTTCTATTCATGTTTCATTATGGGTATATCCAAGTTGTGCTGGGCCACAAGCCCCTCATTTAAATCCTATACACAGGCTGATTCAGTAATAGGAGTCTTAATTAGCATTGCCTAATGCAGGGTTCTTCAATTCCGGTCCTGGAGGGCCGAAAAACACCTCTGCTTTTCATCCTCTCCTAATCAGGGGCTAATTCAGACCTGGGACACCAGGTGAGTGCAATTAACTACCAGGTAGAAATAAAAAACAGAAGTGTTTCGGCCCTCCAGGACCGGAGTTGAAGAACCCTGGCCTAATGTATGCCCTCCCTCTGAGAGAGGTGTTCATACAGCGTTTGGGGCGGCAGGTAGCCTAGCGGTTAAGAAAGTTGGGCCAGTAACCTAAAGGTTGCTGGTTCGAATCCCCAAGCCAACTAGGTTAAAAAATCTGCCAATGTACCCTTGAGCAAGTCACTTAGCCCTTATTGCTACTATAAGTCACTCTAGATAAGATCTTCTGCTAAATGACGAAAATGTCATTTTTATGTTTTTACTGTGTTATAACAGCTTTAAAGGGTAGGAGCTAGGAGCTGTCCCTGTGCAGGGCTTAGGCATTAGATTTCCTGGTCCAGAGTACAATCCTTAACTATACCATTTATTAAAACTCAAGCTGATTATTTGATAAGATTGCTTAATGTATGACATTTGTGAGAGCCACTGTGTGGCGCCTTTGCAAATGATTAAAGAGGTTTGGTCTCTGATTAAATTGGGCTACTCTCTCAGTGCACGGTGAGGCCTTGCCCTATCCTCTAGCCCTCCATCACTGTTACCATTTGAGTCCCAGCTAACCCTTCTCTCCTTCAGGACGCTCTGCTGGACACGGTGAGAAGGTCCAGGGTTCACTTTGTCCACTGCCTGCTGCCCAATGCGGATGCCCTGCGGGCGGGCAGAGGGGAGTTGGAGGCCCAGGGGGAGAGTGGAGACTCTGGCCTGATGCAGCTGGATGTGGCCCTGCTCCGGGCCCAGCTCCGCGGCTCCAAGCTGCTGGATGCCCTCAGAATCTACAGACAAGGTGAGAAGGCTGACAGAACTAGAGGCTGTGGTTGTTAGACTAGGAAGGTCCTGAAGGGTTTGACCTGCCTAGACTGGAGTCTGGTTTCCTTCACAAACTTAGAAGCTCACCTGATCTCTCCAACCAAACAAATCAAACGATTAACACTGCTCTACTGTATGTCACGTAGACTATGTGGTTAGAATAAATATTTCAGTAAAAAATTATAGCTCTATAACCTTGCCCCATGTCGTTGTCTTTACAGGATACCCTGATCACATGGTCTTCTCAGAGTTCCGCCGCCGCTTCGATGTGCTGGCGCCACACCTGACCAAGAAACTTGGCCGCAACTACATAGTGAAGGATGAGAAGAGGGTGAGTCTATTTTTCTGTGTGTGTGTGGAGCATAGAATATGATTCAGCTCAATAGCTGAGGTCTGTAGTGTTAGATGAATAAACTGAAGAGGCCATCTCCTTCCTGGCTGTCAGTAGCCCACTGACAGAGGAATACACCTCTGTTAATCAGAGCCATTGTGATGACCTAATCAACATAGCCCCAGCAGACGCAGAGACAGGAAGGAAAGGCCTTTCTAATTGCACTTGGGTTTAGGGCTGAACAAAATACCCAAAACTTGATACTGCAATATATTGTCTACCCTGGAGGCCGTCTGGCTGGTGGTTTTGCCCTAATGATTTTCTTAGAAAAGGATCTCCCCACTGCAATGGTTTATGTGCGATGCAAATGGTGAGAGGGCCTAAAAGTGTTTTAGTGTGACCCAACCTGTGGAGGGAGAATTGCTAATGAGGGTTCCACTCTGAGGTTAACTATCAATGAGTGTCAATTGTGTATTGGTCCCCTGAAAGAGGAGCCAGGCTGAAGTGAAATGGTGGGGAAAAGAACACAAAAGCTACTCTTTACAGAGGAGTGTGAGAGACTGAGCGAAGGTGGTAAAAAGAGAGAAAAGCAGATTTCCCCTGCGTCAGCGTCTCGTAGCAGGGTTTCTGTGGAAACGGCGTTAGACAAAAGGCCTTCAGTGCTCTGGGCTGCAGCCCCTCTCACAGTGTAATCTAGATGGGGCCTTTCAGGCTGGGGGCTCAAGTGGACCTGTCCACACCACCCATGGAAGGGGAAGGCAGAGAGATACACAGAGACAGACAGTAACACAGAGAGGGAGAGCTGCAGGCGGTGCCCCTCTGCAGAGGCTGTATGTGTTCAAGGCTGCTATGGGGCCGAGACCACCACGGCGCCAGGAGGAACAAGCTTGGAGCAGGTGGATTCTGGAGGACGAGCTGTCTGGTCAGTTTTTGCCTCTCTCCCTGCACATGCTCTGTGTCCTTGAGAATAGGAGAGGAGAGTGTGGGGATTGGGCCGGAGGTGTGAGGAAGAATGCGAAAGGAGTACTGATCAGGATTCTGTCAATCTGTCTGATTAGAGGAGTGGTTGTTGGGATGCTGGGATTGTGTCAGTTGGCAGCTCTACGGGACTGCTGCAGAGGGAGAATCCGGGGGTAGAGGGGCAGGGAATGATCTATGTGTCTGTGTGTGTTTCCAGGCTGTGGAGGAGCTGCTGGAGTCCCTGGACCTGGAGAAGAGCAGCTATCACATGGGACTGAGCAGGGTGAGTACCACTACTACCACAACACATTAAAACACCTCACGCCTTGAATTAGTCACTGGTTAAACTACCTCTGTTCATATTATATTGAGTGAAAGAGGGGTTATAGAAACCCAGAAACCAGATGTTGTCCCTTGCATACAGTAGGTTTCCTCAATTTGTAGCTAAAGAGTCCTCCTTCCAGGTGTTTTTCCTTGAGGAATCCCAGCAAAAAATTCTAAGGAGAGATAACGTTTTTGTAATGTTACCCTTAATGTTCCCCTAATGTTTGAGGGTCCACTTTTCCTTTAGTTAGGGGAACATTCTATCTCTGTTAGCAAACACTTTCTGAGAACCGTTTTAGTATGTGTTGGTGTTTAAGTTAGGAGAACATTCCCTTAATGTCAAACAGAACTTATCTAGAACATGGTTACAATGTTCTCAGAATATACAACGTTAATGTTATAGACGCGTTTCATGGGACGTTGCAAGAACATTCATGTGTCCAGTTTTCTGAGGGTTAGGAGAATATTCAACGTTTCACCAAACATACACAGAACACGGTTTCCATGTTCTCAGAATACAAGATATTAATGTTCTAGACATGTTTTATGAGAACGTTTGCAAGAACATTTCAGTGTATAAGTTGTCAGGACGTCACCCAATTAAACGTTCTCCCCCCAAAAAGGTTTTTTTATCACACATTACGCCTTGTTACTGTTGCCAAGCCCATCAAGGCCCTGATTGGTGAACCACTGATCCATTCACAGCTCTTTTTGTCTGTTGGTTAGGGATACACACACAGTGCATTCAACTTACGTATTTGACACACATAAATGATTACATTGTTCATGTTAATTTATACAGTAATTATTATTCAACATTTGAACTCTCACAACCTTTTGGTTCATGGCATTCATATATTTCTGCTACGCCACCATGTCTGTGTCCATTATCAGTTATTTGGACTATTCCAGGGGTGAAAGCAAGCCGGAATGGTCCGGTATGGACTTCCGGCAAAATAAATAGTGTGGGTACACCATACCGGTAAAACATGAGCCTATCACAATAATGAAAACAGATTCCATGAAAACTGTAGGCTATTACACTATTTATCGTTACGTCATGTCAGTCGCATGAACAATTTGTGAATAGACTTGAAAACTTGTGGAATATGCTCCAAAATGCGGTGTTTCAAATATCACAGATATTTTGCCAAGGCAGAGATAAGTGGCCGAGACCAAGACGCACACGGACAGCAGTGTATGCATCAATTCGAGTTACAAGACTTGTGTAGGAGGCTTAATAACACTTTTTGGTGTTTTATAAGTGATGCCTCTTTGCATTCATAAAATTGCATGGTATGGATGCCAGAATATACACTGCTCAAAAAAATAAAGGGAACACTTAAACAACACATCCTAGATCTGAATGAATGAAATAATCTTAATAAATACTTTTTTCTTTACATAGTTGAATGTGCTGACAACAAAATCACACAAAAATGATCAATGGAAATCAAATTTATCAACCCATGGAGGTCTGGATTTGGAGTCACCCTCAAAATTAAAGTGGAAAACCACACTACAGGCTGATCCAACTTTGATGTAATGTCCTTAAAACAAGTCAAAATGAGGCTCAGTAGTGTGTGTGGCCTCCACGTGCCTGTATGACCTCCCTACAACGCCTGGGCATGCTCCTGATGAGGTGGCGGATGGTCTCCTGAGGGATCTCCTCCCATACCTGGACTAAAGCATCCGCCAACTCCTGGACAGTCTGTGGTGCAACGTGGCGTTGGTGGATGGAGCGAGACATGATGTCCCAGATGTGCTCAATTGGATTCAGGTCTGGGGAACGGGCGGGCCAGTCCATAGCATCAATGCCTTCCTCTTGCAGGAACTGCTGACACACTCCAGCCACATGAGGTCTAGCATTGTCTTGCATTAGGAGGAACCCAGGGCCAACCGCACCAGCATATGGTCTCACAAGGGGTCTGAGGATCTCATCTCGGTACCTAATGGCAGTCAGGCTACCTCTGGCGAGCACATGGAGGGCTGTGCGGCCCCCCAAAGAAATGCCACCCCACACCATGACTGACCCACCGCCAAACCGGTCATGCTGGAGGATGTTGCAGGCAGCAGAACGTTCTCCACGGCGTCTCCAGACTCTGTCACGTCTGTCACATGTGCTCAGTGTGAACCTGCTTTCATCTGTGAAGAGCACAGGGCGCCAGTGGCGAATTTGCCAAACGTCCTGCACGGTGTTGGGCTGTAAGCACAACCCCCACCTGTGGACGTCGGGCCCTCATACCACCCTCATGGAGTCTGTTTCTGACCGTTTGAGCAGACACATGCACATTTGTGGCCTGCTGGAGGTCATTTTGCAGGGCTCTGGCAATGCTCCTCCTGCTCCTCCTTGCACAAAGGCGGAGGTTGCAGTCCTGCTGCTGGGTTGTTGCCCTCCTACGGCCTCCTCCACGTCTCCTGATGTACTGGCCTGTCTCCTGGTAGCGCCTCCATGCTCTGGACACTACGCTGACAGACACAGCAAACCTTCTTGCCACAGCTCGCATTGATGTGCCATCCTGGATGAGCTGCACTACCTGAGCCACTTGTGTGGGTTGTAGACTCCGTCTCATGCTACCACTAGAGTGAAAGCACCGCCAGCATTCAAAAGTGACCAAAACATCAGCCAGGAAACATAGGAACTGAGAAGTGGTCTGTGGTCACCACCTGCAGAACCACTTCTTTATTGGGGGTGTCTTGCTAATTGCCTATAATTTCCACCTGTTGTCTATTCCATTTGCACAACAGCATGTGAAATGTATTGTCAATCAGTGTTGCTTCCTAAGTGGACAGTTTGATTTCACAGAAGTGTGATTAACTTGGAGTTACATTGTGTTGTTGAAGTGTTCCCTTTATTTTTTTGAGCAGTGTATTTTAGTGCAGTAGCCTAATAGTTGGAATAGTAACTGAAGTCTGGACACTGACTATAGGCCTCACATGTATTCTATTACAATATTAACTTCTGCAGAATTAAGTGTTCCTGGCAGTAAAATAATAGACCAAATGTTAATTTTGTCTCGGGAAGAAGAGTGGAGAAATATTATTGATTTCTTTCAACATTTTGAGAGAATGCGAATGCGCGCTTAGGGACCTGTTCTGCAGCCTACATGCAATTTCTTTCAGCAACATAAAAGCTGACAGTATTTTATTTTCAACCACATAAAATATGCATCCTAGACTTAACTAAAATACTTGTAATTTCCTTAAAACTGGTCAATATGATGTGATTTGGAAATATCCCTGGTCCCTAGAGCGAAGCAGAAATTAAAGAGAACTTTACCGATGTCAACTAGATTGTTGATGATGCATTGATCATTCAATCGATTTATGACATTCTGGTGAGCATGGCTTTATTTAGTATTCTAGACGAGCATCAAGTAATGACAGAAGAGAAGCTGCATGTATCTAATTGTAGACAAGTTGACTAACAAATAGCCTACCAAATGTCGGAAATTATAAGCAGAAAAATATCTGAATGAGGCTTAAAACATGTATTTTTTTTTGCACCTCCTGTCATGCCGCTGTCCATGAGTAACGTGCGCAGGTAGCCTACATTAAGTAATTGTTTGACAATCAGTTAACATCATGACTAGTTGTGTTTATGCCACATTAAAAAGTAGGCTAATACATTGAAGTTAAAAGACATATCTTTACTATTAGGCCCATAGACATTCTATTAAATTATTATGAATACTATATGTAATTACTGTATATGATAAAATAACAAAAGCGTGTGCACACATAGGAGGTCCCGTGTACAGAAAGCCCTTCAGTTGCTGAAAAAAGAAAATAAATGATGAAAGAATTGTCAGATTATCTGATACCTGACACGGACATGGTGGCGTAGCAGGGAGATCGGAGTACCATGAACCAAGAGGTTGTGAGTTCAAATCCCAGGAGAGGACATGTTGAATAATAATTACTGTATAAATGAACATGCATAATGTAATCATGTGTGTCAAATATGTAAGTTTAAAACACTGTATGTTAAAAGCACTGTATGTGTGAGTATCCCTTACCTTGCCAAACAAAGAGATATGAATGGATCAGTGGTTCACCAATCAGGGCTTTGATTGACTTGGCAAAAGTAACAAGACGTGATGTGTAATGATTTTTTTTTTTACACAAATGTTCTCGCAACATTCCCATGAAACGTGTCTAGAACATTATCTTAAGTTCTGAGAACATTGTAACCACGTTCTGGGTAAGTTCTATTTGACATTAAGGGAATGGTCGCTTGGAAACATTCCTTGCACATCACATGACAGATGATGCAATCTCTATTGCACTCCACACTGCCCTTTCCCACCTGGACAAGAGGAACACCTACGTGAGAATGCTATTCATTGACCACAGCTCAGCATTCAACACCATAGTGCCCTCAAAGCTCATCACTAAGCTAAGGATCCTGGGACTAAACACCTCCCTCTGCAACTGGATCCTGGACTTCCTGACGGGCCGCCCCCAGGTGGTAAGGGTAGGTAACAACACATCTGCCACACTGATCCTCAACACGGGGGCCCCTCAGGGGTGCGTGCTCAGTCCCCTCCTGTACTCCCTGTTCACCCATGACTGCATGGCCAGGCACGACTCCAACACCATCATTAAGTTTGCCGACGACACAACAGTGGTAGGCCTGATCACCGACAACGATGAGACAGCCTATAGGGAGGAGGTCAGAGACCTGGCCGTGTGGTGCCAGGATAACAACCTCTCCCTCAACGTGACCAAGACAAAGGATATGATTGTGGACTACAGGAAACAAAAGAGGACCCAGCACGCCCCCATTCTCATCGACGGGGCTGTAGTGGAACAGTTTGAGAGCTTCAAGTTCCTTGGTGTCCATATCACCAACGAACTATCATGGTCCAAACACACCAAGACAGTCGTGAAGAGGGCACGACAAAGCCTATTCCCCCTCAGGAGACTGAAAAGATTTGGCATGGGTCCTCAGATCCTCAAAAAATTATACAGCTGCACCATCGAGAGCATCCTGACTGGTTGCATCACCGCCTGGTATGGCAACTGCTTGGCCTCCGACCGCAAGGCACTACAGAGGGTAGTGCGTACGGCCCAGTACATCACTGGGGCCAAGCTTCCTGCCATCCAGGACCTCTATACCAGGCGGTGTCAGAGGAAGGCCCTCAAAATTGTCAAAGACTCCAGCCACCCTAGTCATAGACTGTTCTCTCTGCTACCGCACGGCAAGCAGTACCGGAGTGCCAAGTCTAGGTCCAAAAGACTTCTCAACAGCTTCTACTCCCAAGCCATAAGACTCCTGAACAGCTAATCATGGCTACCCGGACTATTTGCACTGCCCCCCCACCCCATCATTTTACGCTGCTGCTACTCTGTTAATTATTTATGCATAGTCACTACATATTACTTCAACTACCTCAACTAGCCGGTGCCCCCGCACATTGACTTTGCACCGGTACCCCCCCCCCCTGTATATATAGCCTCCCTACTGTTATTTTATTTTACTTCTGCTCTTTTTTTCTCAACACTTTTTAGTTGTTGTTTTATTTTACTTTTTTATAAAAAATAAATGCACTGTTTGGTTAAGGGCTGTAAGTAAGCATTTCACTGTAATGTCTGCACCTGTTGTATTCGGCGCATGTGGCCATTTTATTTTTATTTTATTTTATTTGAACATTACTATGAAAATGTTAGTTAATGATCTAATGAGACTCTTAAGGGAATGTTCTCTGAAGTTGTGGGAACGTTTGTTGTTAGCTAGGATGTATTTGTCACTCTGGGTGAACTGTCTGGCAAGTATTGCCTGCCCTGAAAGTCTCTTGGCTGGGGAGGATGGATCTGAGAGGCATGCCTGCCTTCCAGCCTCACCGTGAGACACACAATCATGTCTCCTTTGTATTCATGTCGTTATGGAGTAATTTCTGGCAGGTGATGGGCTTCGGTGTTGTCTTTCGCCCTGGCACTTGTAGACTAATCACAGTAAACACTGCTTGGCACACTTCTGTTTAATCCCATCAGCTGAGAAGTGGCCCATAGCCAACAAGAAAGTATTGTAATTAAAAATGATAATTTTTTGGGAGACAGCTGTTGTTGCCTTCGGGGTTTGGATATTGAAATGGGCTTCGGAGTAGATTAGCACCAAGATGGTGGTTCACAAAACATTCCAACGGCGTCCTAGCAACAGCAGTGGCCCCAGCAGAATGCCAATTAACAGCAGCACCAAATCTTCTGATGACACTGGGTCCACCACACAACTCTCACTGTGGTAAACACTGCCACAACAGGAAGTCACATGTCTCATGCCACCTTTTGATTTAGTCATTCTGATCATAATATAACGCAGACACCCAGAGATCTCCTTACTAGTGGTTTTCTGATGTAGACCTACAGTATGGACAAACATGACTTTACTGTGGAGCCATTTTCTAAGAGGGTAAAACGAGAAACAGCAGTTTTATGTTGAAGCCAAATTCATGACATTCTCCCTCTAACATTGCATTGCAGTACATTTCAAGTCAATTATGTGACCATTTTGTTTGATTTAAATCAGCTCCATACTTGAACAAATGTGAATATATCTATTTTGTTTGATGATGAACTAAAATGTGTGTACTTTGGTCCCCAGTTGTTCTTCAGAGCGGGGACCTTGGCTAAACTGGAGGAGCAGCGGGAGGAGCAGACCAGACACAACATCACCCTGTTCCAAGCAGCCTGCAGTGGGTACCTGGCCAGACAGGCCTTCAGGAAGAGGAAGGTAGACTACAACACGGCTTCACGTCATAAAGTTATAAGCAGGGAAGGAGACAAAGATGCACTGTGTATGTCAAGGCTATGACTGTGACTGTCCAATATGATCAGAATATGTCTTATAGGTTGAAATTCAGGATTTATTTTCCATGATTTACATTAATAGTTTTTTTTTGTGGAGAGCAGTTCAGTCTTCCTACTGTATATTCCCCCTGTTTCTGAAATATTTTTTAGACTACAGCAAGCTCTACAGTAAGCTCTACAAAACAATATTTTACTATTGATTTAGAAACTTGAATGTGATCTATAATAGAGAGATGTGGTTGCCTAGGAGTCTGTAGAGTGATGGAGCCTCTTCCAGGTCAAATTTTAGAGGTTGTTAGCTCTGCCATAGGACCACAGCTAGCTCTGCTGTAAATCTCAAACTAATCACAACAGGACTTAGTAAATCCATCGGCCTAACCCCTCCCCATCCCACCTCCCCTCACCTTCTACCTGATTCACCCTATCACCATCTGCACCAGGGATAGGGGGGTGGCATGTCCCCCTTAATCACACTCTTATTGATCAGCTCTTTCTAAAAGCAGCCCTATTATACGTGCCAGCATCTCCTTCTCCTCAGTTCTATCTCTCCTTCTCCCTCTATTAATCTCTCGCCCCATGATATGGGGCCATCTCTCTGGCGCTGATAGCATTTTTGCAGTTGATGTATGGAATCCAGCACTCCTCTCCTTCACTGTGTGATTACGCTTTGAGTGAGCAGGCTGCCTTCATCTGGCCTGGCTATCCCTGAACTCACTGGCTGGTACATAACCACCCACAGGACATCACTACACTTACTGGCTGGTACACAACCACCCACAGGACACCACTACACTCACTGGCTGGTACATAACCACCCACAGGACATCACTACACTTACTGGCTGGTACATAACCACCCACAGGACACCACTACACTCACTGGTTGGAACTTTCCTTCACCTCCACACATACTGTACACTACCTACATTTCAGCCATGGCTGTGTACTCTCTTTGTTTCCAGGAAGCATCCATGTGGCTTTAAGCGTTCTGAGAAACGGACATACGCTGCAATATCATCCCAAGGTGGTCTATGGGAATAGTCTTTTAGCTAGTTTTGCGAAAAGCTTAAGTTTTTAGCCTTTAGACATTTTTGTTATCTCTGCTTCTATTAAAGAGTTGTGCTTCTCATAAGCAGCTTTTGAGTAATGGGCATGTGGTGGAAATAGGAACCCGGGAATGGCCAAGGTTTTCTCTTATTAAGTTCAAAGGGCATCGTTCAGAGACTGAGGCAGGCTGAGGGAGAGGAGCACTTTATAATCCACTGGAAAGGGCAGGAAATCAGCACTGAGGAACTGTATGAAGGCTAACTGTACCATTACTAAGTCCATTAGTCGGGTCGCTTTTATTTCTTCTGAATGCTCTCTCCTCTGTTTCTTCCCCTACATTTATCTTTAATAGAAAGATAAGATTAAATTTATTTTTTCTTGTAAAATCTTTGCCTCTGAACTAAAGTTCAGGTTTTCGTGAGGTAAGATGTAGTATGGGTGAGGGCTAAGGTTCTGTGATTTTTTTCTGGTTAGGATTGGTTGTTTCATATCAGTGTATGGAATCAGTTATTTCTATTCCAGTGGAAAATAGAAGTCCAAAGTCTGCCCTGAAAATCACCTGAAAGGCAAATATATGCAGTAGGTAAAGAAGCAGCCCTAGAAAAGTGTAATTGGAGGAATGCGGTGAAGTGGTATATTACTGTGTGAATCAAGTTCCCTCCTTCCCTCCTCCCTCTTTCCTTCCTCCCTCTCTAGCAAGATTAACTGAGTGTCTCTATCCAGAGGCCTGTCTTATAATAATGATTGTATAATGAAACCCACTAGGGCTCTCACTCTGTCTTCCCCGTCCATGAAATTTGATTAGGCTTCCATGATGTCACTGTATGATGTATCCGTTCTCAACAAATGTGCCATGGTTAGATGGAAATCCCCTTGGAGTGTTAGGAATGTGGTCTCTGGCAGCGGCAAACATACTTAAAGCCCATGGTGCTTGATGAGCGGCAGGCCGTGTCATAGAATGTCTTGTAACTTTTGATTGATTCATCATGGTTTCCAGAGCTTTTTGAAGTCATCCCAGCATGACTTCATCAGAAATATATATCTCCCTTTCGAGAAACAATTTCCCTTTTGAAAGTGTGCCTGTCTCTCTCTCTCTCTCCTCTCTCTCTCGTACAGTAGTGGAGGGGGCATATGGAAGACAGGATGTTTTCTTTTGAAACACAGTCCAGTGTTCCGCTGTGTGTTTTCTTTCCTGATGTATACCTCTGGGAGCCGGGGGGAATTGAACAGAGCATCCGATGGGTTTCCTAATTAAGCGCTTGTTTTAAGTCAGGGAGTGCGGTGCTGAGTGGAAGCAGGTGGTGTGGGCGGGTGCTTCTCATGCACCGTCAAGTAGCGCTCAGTCTTCACACACAGCGCACGCATGCATGCACACCACACACACATTCACGCACAGGCACACGCACACCTCAGGCAAGGATAGCGACACACCGAGCCAAAGCTGTTAACCTGGAAATGACATCCACTCCTACCTAGCCCTACACTCTTACAAAAAAGGGTTCCAAAAGGGTTCTTCGGCTCTCCCCTAGATAGCATAATTTTTTCTAAGAGTGTGGATGATTATGTCAGAATCTTGGCCCACGATCCACGTCCTCTCTGCAGACTCACATACAGTAGAAAGACAGACCCTCTCAATATGAATAGCCCTTTGTTTAATCTCGTCTTGCAAGTGGCCTAATCTTCTGTTTGCCTTATTCATTATGGGCTATACATCACAAATGAGTCCTGTTGAATATGTCTGTCTGAGATTTGCTGAATATAGCAGTGTGTTACGGCTTTCATGGTGTAACAAATCCTAATTGGTCATAGAGGCTGACTTCAGGGCGGAATCTACTTGATGCTGGGAATATTGAGTTTTGCCATAATCTGCCACTACTACAGATGCTCATGCACAAGCTGCACGGAAATCATGTAACACTTGGAATCGGCTTCCAAGATGTATTGATGTTTGATTTAATTAATCAAAAGAGCTTCTAGCCTTGGAAAAGGGTCTGCAGCAACCCTCCAGAGAAGGCTGACTGACGAAGCCTGGCTGGTTAGTCGAAGCTGCAACACATGATTATTGGATGTGTACATGTCCATCCATCCTGTATGTCAATAACATGGAGACTAGGGCTAGGGTTTCTCAAGATCAGAAATGGCACGTCATTCAATAGTAAAGAGTAAATCACACTGAAGTTTAGGCTGATAATACTAATCAGATGAGATATTCATTCTCTATAGTTAGTCAGTGCATTGAGTGGCTCTCTGTACTCTCTTTCTGTAGTAGAGCTAGCTCTGCTGCACTGTACCTCCTCTGCACTGTACTGCACTATGCTTAGTGTGCTTCCACTCTCTCCTCTCCTCTGCATTCACACTCTCTCAGCCCAATACAGTACAGTCCAGTACCGTCACACCCACTCTCTTTCTCTGTGGGCTGTGTTTCTCTCTCTGTGTTCTGAGCAGACTCACGACCTGGCCATCCGCTGCATCCAGAAGAACATCAACAAGAACAAGGGAGTGAAGGGCTGGCCCTGGTGGAAGCTGTTCACCACCGTACGGCCCCTTATTGAGGTGCAGCTCACAGAGGAACAGATCCGAGGAAAAGACGTGAGTATCTCTCTCTGTCCTTCTGTCTGTCTGACTATACATGTTAGCCTCTTTAGCCATCCAACCTCACCCACTGCAAATCTGCTCCACATGACTAAAGTAAGGGTTTGCATACTTGTAAATGAGTGATTGTACACACACAACCAACCATGAGTCAAGTCTCCAGAGTTGCTATATGATGTCAGGTGGGAGTGGTGAATATCTCCATAGTGTTGCACAGGATTCCAACATGGCTACCTCTGCTGTAGCTATTTTCTACTGTCTCTTTCCTGTTCTTATAATTGTCATTGTACTGTATGTTCTCTTCCAGGAGGAGATCCAGCATCTGAAGGGGAAGCTGGAGAAGACTGAGAAAGAGAGGAACGAACTGAGACTGAACAGTGATCGACTGGAGAGCAGGGTGAGTCTCCTGGGGCCTTTCTTCAATGCACTGCATTCTGGGAGATGGTGTTTGCCGCAGAAGTAGTATACAGTAACTCAGTCATGCTGCCTTCATTAACCAGAAGCTGTGTCAGGTTATCAACTCAAACAGTCCACCTTTGTTCAATGTTTGACTCAGTCTGTGATAAGAAAAGTAGGCTGAGGATATGACTCTCGGGCTTCATAGGTAGCCTTTTGATGGTGTGTTTGTAGTGTGCTGTGACCGAAGATAGGCCATGGGGCATACACATTAAATACTGTGTGTGTGTTCCTCCAGATCACAGAGTTGTCAGCGGAGCTTGCGGATGAGAGGAACACTGGAGAGTCGGCCTCCCAGCTGCTGGAGACAGAGACGTCTGAGAGACTGAGACTGGAGAAAGACATGAAGGACCTACAGGTACAGACAGACACATGCACACACTCACTCTTGAGTGTCTGTACTTACACTTTTGTGAGCCTAAGTAATAGGACAGGGAAGATGGAGCACAAATGTAACATTTAGTACAGAGAATATTCAATATTCTGTCTACCTCTGTCTACCTCAGGCTAAGTTTGACTTGATGAAGAAGCAGATGGAGTCTATGGAGCTGGAGGTGATGGAGGCTCGTCTCATCAGAACGGCAGAGCTCAACGGGGACATGGACGAGGACGATGATGATGCAGGTGAGTTCTTCTGATGCCTAGAGTCCAGTGGCGGTCAGTGCTGTTTACGATGAGCATGGCCTTATTTCTATTACAGCATATTGGATGACTGTCATTTATATTCCATTCACTCAGTTCAATGTAACAGCGATAGGTTTAGGCTACTACATGATACTCCAATTTTCCCTATACCAATCATGAGGTTTCTACAACCTAGCCTATGAATAAAAGTTTACAACGTAGGTGCACACAAGTCGAGAGACAAATTTGAGGTGACAGACAGTGACATTCAATACCGCCTTGCACACTCTTGCCTGCATCTAGCTGATATAGTGTGTAATCATTAGTCCAACAGTTGCAAACAAGAGTTTCTATTGGACAAATTCAGGTATGTTTATCCCCGTTTTGTTCTGTTTGCTTCCGTTTAAGAAACATTTTTCAACACACTCCTGATCACGCATAAACAGAGTTCACTCTCATAACAGCCACGTTGTATTCCTTCTCTTCCCTTCATTTGTGGATTTCAATGCACAGCACATCAGCTGTATGTGACCAGGCGAAAAAACCTTTCCAAGCCAAACCGCTACACACAGCCTACATCGTTGTCACCATATTAGCTAAAGTAATGTCATAGTTAGCATAACTAATAGAACTAACACGTTAGTAAACCCGCTACAATCATGCACTAACGTTAGTCTACAGTCAGTAAGCAGTTACACTGGTGGGCCCCGGTGGCAATAAATTAGTAATACCAAAATCTTACCTTGACTTAGAAGAGTTCCAGTGTTGTGTTGGAAAGTCATAGCCAGCTAGCTAACATAGCATCCCTCTGTTTGAGCAGGGTGTTTCAGTAGGCTAAACTAGCTAGCTGCATTTGCTAGCTAAGTAAGTGAAACTGAAAGTGACAAAAAATGACAATGTCTCTCTATTTCTCTCTTGCTTCTCCTTCATTTTGGAAGATATTACATTTTTCAAAACTGTTCAACTATTGTCTTTCTCTCTCTTTGAGTCAACTACTCACCACATTTTAATAACTGCAGTGCTAGCTAGCTGTAGTTTATGCTTTCAGTACTAGATTAATTCTCTGATCCTTTGATTGGGTGGACATGTCAGTTCATGCTGCAAGAGCTCTGATAGGCTGGAGGATGTCCTCCGGAAGTTGTCATAATTACTGTGTAAGTCTATGGAAGGGAGTAAGAACCATGAGCCTCCTAAGTTTTGTATTGAGGTCAATGTACCCAGAGGAGGACGGAGGCTAGCTGTCCTCCGGCTACACCGTTTTGCTACCCTACCTAGTGCTGTTGAGGCTACTGTAGACCTTCTTTACAAAATAGCGTGTTTTAATCAGTTATTTGGTGACGTGATTATATTTAGTATAGTTCTATCTAAAAAGGATAACTTTTTAATGTTTTACAATTTAAATTTTTATGAAATTCACTGAGGAGGATGGTCTTCCCCTTCCTCCTCTGAGTAGCCTCCACTGCTAGAGTCTCTTATCCACACAAACCCACTGAATGCATGGTGACTATTCTGTTGTCATTATGGCTGAGTGAAGGAAAGGCATTAGAAATATAAAAAATCTAATAAAATTGTATTTGTCACATGCGCCGAATACAATGGGTGTAGACTTTAACGTCAAATGCTTGCTTACTAGCCCTTCCCAACGATGCAGAGTTTAAAAAATATGTATAATAAAACTAAAAATAGTAGCACAAGGAATAAAATACACAAGAATGGAGCTACTGTATATACAGAGAGTACCAGATGTGCAGGGGTACGAGGTATTTGAGGTAGATATGTACATGAAGGCAGGGTAAAGTGACCAGGCAGCAGGATAGATAATAATAATAAGAGGGGTAACCATTTAATTAACTATTTAGCAGTTTTATGGCTTGGGGATAGAAGCTGTCTCGGAGCCTGTTGGTCCTAGAGCCAATGCTCCGGTACTGTTAGCCGGACGGGAACAGAGTGAACAGTCTATGGCTTGGGTGGCTGGAGTCTTTGGCAATTTTTCAGGCCTTCCTCTGACACCGCCTGATATAGAGGTCCTGGATGGCAGGGAGTTTGGCACCACCCTCTGTGGCGCTTTGCGGTCGAGGGCGGTGCATTATCAGACCAAGCGGTGATGCAACCAGTCAAGATCCTCTCGATGGTGCAGCTGTATAACTTTTTGAGCATTCGAGGGCCCATGCCAAGTCTTGTTTAGCCTCCTGAGGGGGAAGAGGCACTGTCTTGCCCTCTTCACGACTGTGTGTGGGCCATGTTAAGTCCTTAGTGATGTGGACGCCAAAGAACTTGAAGCTCTCAACCCACTCCACTATAGCCCTCTCTACTGGTATGATTTTTATTTTGTATATTATCTTTATTTAACTTGGCAAGAGGAGTTAAGAACAAATTCTTATTTACAATGATGGCCTACACCGGCCAAACCCGGACGACGCTGGGCCAATTGTGCGCCGCCCTATGGGACTCCCAATCACGGCCGGTTGTGATACAGCCTGGAATCGAACCAGGGGGTCTGTAGTGACACCTCAAGCACTGAGATGCAGTGCCTTAGACCGCTGCGCAACTCGGGAGCCAATAAGAGGATACTCACATATTACATAGGAAAGAGTGGGTTGTAAGTTGTATTATGATCACCTGTGTTTTTCAGAGGCAAACAGACACAGCTTAGAAAGTGGCCCATGGTATTTAAAGCTGCAATATGTAACTTTTTGGGGGCGACCCGACCAAATGCACATAGAAATGTGCGTTATAGATCTGTCATTCTCATTGAAAGCAAGTCTAAGAAGCGGTAGATCTGTTCTATGTGCACTATTTCTATACTTTCCCTTAAGTTTCATACAATATTTGTGGTTATGGAAAATATGTTTCACAGCGGTTTAGATGGTACAATGATTCTCTACACTATACTTGCTTGTTTTGTCAAATAAACTGAAATTAGGCGAACTATTCAAATTTTTGCAACCAGGGGCGATTTCTGCATAGTGCATCTTTAATAGTTCCAAACTGGTAATATGAAGGGTATTGTGTGACTCGTCCTTAGTACAATATTTGAGACTACATACAGTAGAAAAAATTGGTCAAAAGTTGCATAATAACATATAGTGCCTTGCAAAAGTATTCATCCCCCTTGGCGTTTTTCTATTTTGTTGCATTACAAACTGTAATTTAAATTGATTTTTATTTGGATTTCATGTAATGGACATACACAAAATAGTCCAAATATGTGAAGTGAAATGAAAAAAATAACAAATAAATAAATAACGGAAATGTGGTGCGTGCATATGTATTCACCCCCTAAATAAGATCTGGTGCAACCAATTACCTTCAGAAGTCACATAATTAGTTAACTAAAGTCCACCTGTGTACAATCTAAGTGTCACATGATCTGTCACATGATCTCAGTATATATACACCTGTTCTGAAAGGCCCCAGAGTCTGCAACACCACTAAGCAAGGGGCACCACCAAGCAAGTGGCACTATGAAGACCAAGGAGCTCTCCAAACAGGTCAGGGACAAAGTTGTGAAGTACAGATCAGGGTTGGGTTATAAAAAAGTATCAGAAACTTTGAACATCCCACGGAGCACCATTAAATCCATTATTAAAAAATGGAAAGAATATGGCACCACAACAAAACTGCCAAGAGAGGGCCGCCCACCAAAACTCACGGACCAGGCAAGGAGGGCATTAATCAGAGAGGCAACAAAGAGACCAAAGATAACCCTGAAGGAGCTGCAAAGCTCCACAGCGGAGATTGGAGTATCTGTCCATAGGACCACTTTAAGCCGTACACTCCACAGAGCTGGGCTTTACGGAAGAGTGGCCAGAAAAAAGCCATTGTTTAAAGAAAAAAAGAAGCAAACACGTTTGGTGTTCGCCAAAAGGCATGTGGGAGACTCCCCAAACATATGGAAGCAGGTACTCTGGTCAGATGAGACTAAAATTTAGCTTTTTGGCCATCAAGGAAAACGCTATGTCTGGCGCAAACCCAACACCTCTCATCACTCCGAGAACACCATCCCCACAGTGAAGCATGGTGATGGCAGCATCATGCTGTGGGGATGTTTTTCCATCGGCAGGGACTGGGAAACTGGTCAGAATTGAAGGAATGATGGATGGCGCTAAATACAGGGAAATTCTTTCAGTCTTCCAGAGATTTGAGACTGGGACGGAGGTTCACCTTCCAGCAGGACAATGACCCTAAGCATACTGCTAAAGCAACACTTGAGTGGTTTAAGGGGAAACATTTAAATGTCTTGGAATGGCCTAGTCAAAGCCCAGACCTCAATCTAATTGAGAATCTGTGGTATGACTTACAGATTGCTGTACCAGCACAACCCATCCAACTTGAAGGAGCTGGAGCAGTTTTGCCTTGAAGAATGGGCAAACATCCCAGGACTAGATGTGCCAAACTTATAGAGACATACCCTAAGAGACTTGCAGCTGTACAGTTGATGTCGGAAGTTTACATACACTTAGATTGGAGTTATTAAAACTCATTTTTCAACCACTCCACAAATGTCTTGTTAACAAACTATAGTTTTGGCAAGTCGGTTAGGACATCTACTTTGTGCATGACAGAAGTAATTGTTCCAACAATTGTTTACAGACAGATTATTTCACTTATAATTCACTGTATCACAATTCCAGTGGGTCAGAAGTTTACATACACTAAGTTGACTGTGCCTTTAAACTGCTTGGAAAATTGTCATGGCTTTAGAAGCTTCTGATAGGCTAATTGACATCATTTTAGTCAATTGGAGGTGTACCTGTGGATGTATTTCAAGGCCTACCTTCAAACCCTACCTTCAAACCCTCAAAATTGTCAGACTCCAGCCACCCTAGTCATAGACTGTTCTCTCTGCTACCGCACGGCAAGCGGTACCGGAGTGCCAAGTCTAGGTCCAAAAGACTTCTCAACAGCTTCTACCCCCAAGCCATAAGACTCCTGAACAGCTAATCATGGCTACCCGGACTATTTGCACTGCCCCCCAACCCCATCCTTTTTACGCTGCTGCTACTCTGTTAAGTATTTATGCATAGTCACTTTAACTCTACCCACATGTACATATTACCTCAACTACCTCAACTAGCCGGTGCCCCCGCACATTGACTCTGCAACGGTACCCCCCTGTATATATAGCCTCCCTACTGTCACTTTATTTTACTGTATATATAGCCTCCCTACTGTCACTTTATTTTACTTCTGCTCTTTTTTTCTCAACACTTTTTTTGTTGTTGTTTTATTCTTACTTTTTTTGTTTTGCATGTGACCAATAAAATTTGATTTGATTTGATTTGAACTCAGTGCCTCTTTGCTTGACATCATGGGAAAATCCAAAGAAATCAGCCATGACCTCAGAATTTTTTTTTAGACCTCCACAAGTCTGGTTCATCCTTGGGAGCAATTTCCAAACGCTTGAAGGTACCACGTTCATCTGTACAAACAATAGTACGCAAGTATAAACACCATGGGACCACGCAGCCGTCATGCTGCTCAGGAAGGAGACGCGTTCTGTCTCCTAGAGATTAACGTACTTTGGTGTGAAAAGTGCAAATCGATCCCAGAACAACAGCTAAGGACCTTGTGAAGATGCTGGAGGAAACAGGTACAAAAGTATCTATATCCACAGTAAAACAAGTCCTATATCGACATAACCTGAAAGGCCGCTCAGCAAGGAAGAAGCCACTGCTCTAAAACCGCCATAAAAAAGCCAGACTACGGTTTGCAACTGCACATGGGGACAAAGATCGTACCTTTTGGAAAATGTCCTCTGGTCCGATGAAACAAAAATAGAACTGTTTGGCCATAATGACCATCGTTATGTTTGGAGGAAAAAGGGGGATACTTGCAAGCCGAAGAACACCATCCCAAACGTGAAGCACGGGGGTGGCAGCATCATGCAGTGGGGGTGCTTTGCTGCAGGAGGCACTGGTGCACTTCAGAAAATAGATGGCATCATGAGGAAGGAAAATGATGTGGATATATTGAAGCAACAGCTCAAGACATCAGTCAGGAAGTTAAAGCTTGGTCGCAAATGGGTCTTCCAAATGAGCAATGACCCCAAACATACTTCCAAAGTTGTGGCAAAAATGCTTAAGGACAACAAAGTCAAGGTATTGGAGTGGCCATCACAAAGCCCTGACCTCAATCCTATAGAAAATGTGTGGGCAGAACTGAAAAAGCGTGTGCGAGCATGGAGGCCTACAAACCTGACTCAGTTACACCAGCTCTGTCAGGAGGAATGGGCCAAAATTCACCCAACTTATTGTGGGAAGCTTGTGGAAGGCTACCCGTAACGTTTGACCCAAGTTAAACAATTTAAAGGCAATGGTACCAAATACTAATTGAGTGTATGTAAACTTCTGACCCACTGGGAATGTGACGAAATAAATAAAAGCTGAAATAAATAATTATCTCTACTATTATTCTGACATTTCACATTCTTAAAATAAAGTGGCGATCCTAACTGACCTAAGACAGGGAATTCATTAAATGTCAGGAATTGTGAAAAACTGAGTTTAAATGTATTTGGCTAAGGTGTATGTACATTTCCGACTTCAACTGTAATTGCTGTATAAGGTGGCTCTACAAAGTATTGACTTTGGGGGGGGGGGGTGAATAGTTATGCACGCTCAAGTTTTCTGTTTTTTTGTCTTATTTCTTGTTTGTTTCACAATACAAAATTATTTGCATCTTCAAAGTGGTAGGCATGTTGTGTTAATCAAATGATACAAACCCCCAAAAAATCTATTTTAATTCCAGGTTTTAAGGCAACAGAATAGGAAAAATGCCAAGGGGGGTGAATACTTTCGCAAGCCACTGTAACTGGCCCATGAATTGGCATATCTTCTATGGATTTACAGGTGTGGAATTAAGATGCCCAGTCAGGCCTTAGTCCTCTCTCTCCTCTGATCTTCTGCGCTGAGTGAGGCGTCATGCTGTGAGTGTATTGTCCTTGAGTCTCTCTGTGCCCGTGAGTCAAGGCGCTCGAATACCCGGCCTCCACAAAGCCAGAGTGGGGAGGTTTCAGATAAATTAGAAAATAATCTTGTGGATCAGAGCCAGTGGCCCCTGGAAGCTGTCATTATGCTATATATATGCAAATGTCTGTTCGTAATGGAAAGCCACAGTGTTCCTGTGTGAAGGGGGAATGGACAGCCTCTCAAACGATAAGTCTGAGAAATGAACCTGGACCTCCCTCTATTCTCCACTGCTTTAGTGTAGATAGTCTCTGACAGCCACAGCTCTGGGCCAAGTTAAAGCTCTAGATTAGATTAGATAGATTAGATGTGTTTATTAGTCACATGCACAGGGTCGCAGATGTAATCGCAGGGTACAGTGAAATTCGTATTCTCCGAGCTCCAACAGTAAAGGTAAAAAAAGAGAAGTCAATGAAATAATAATAATAATAATAATAATAATAATATATACACATTTACAACTGTGTCTATGCTGTTAGGTTCTGCCCTTCCACTATAAAACTCTTACGGATTCCATACTCTGTGTTTCAGTGGTGTCAAGTCCATTTTTAAATTAATCTACTGGTAGTTGATGAACTTCTTCATATGTACTGTCACTGGTCTGTCTCACAGGAGGAGAGTGGCGGCTGAAGTACGACCGAGCCATCCGGGAGACAGAGTTCACCAAGAAGAGACTTCAGCAGGAGTTTGAAGACAAGCTGGAGACAGAGCAGCAGAACAAAAGACACCTGGAGAGAAGGGTACAGCCCTGGTCTTACACTAATGCTTAATTCCATATTGCCCACAAGTGTACTGTAGTGATATCTCATACTGTATGATATTAGAGTACTCATACTGTGTGTGTAGCTGACTGATTTGCAGGCGGACAATGATGAGGTGCAGCGCTCTGTGCAGCAGCTGAAGAAGAAGTGTAGCAGACTGACGGCTGAGCTGCAGGACACCAAGCTGCACCTGGAGGGCCAGCAGAGCCGCAACCACGACCTGGAGAAGAAACAGAGGAAGTATGTACACGCACGCACACTCACACTCGCAGGCACACGCACTATTACACAATGCCAAAGCCTTCATTCACCAGCTCTGGTTATATAACACTGACTATAGAAATAAGAAACCTCCATTTGGACATATACAGCACTAGATGCCTTACCATCCAAAGAGTGAGAAGTGATTAACATGTTTCTTTGTCTGCTGAAATGTCCTCACACTCACTAGCTGACCTACCAAGGAAGCTACTACAAGTTTCTTAATTTCAACAGAGAATAGACTGGCTGTAATCTGTGGAATTGCATTAGCCAAGGGAATGAGTCAGACTTTTAGCACTTGAGAGGTTTGTGCTGTGACAGAATGTGATCTCTCCCCTGGGGCCAATTGAAGATGCTCTGTGGGAGTAATCATTTTCAGCTGTGCAAAGCCGAGGACGGCTCGTCTTAGAGAAGAAAAAGAGAATTAAGAGACCTGACAGTTCAGAACACTTCACAATTCAGCTGAACACTCCTAAGTATAGCCGCCCCAGACAACTGAATAGAACATTATGCTCATGATGAGAATGCTATTGTAAATTAACAGCCCACTCTTAACATTTAAAGGTGAGTGCTGATAATAAGGTTAAAATGGAGGCTATACTGTTTGTAGTAGTCCTCAGTGGGATCAAAGGAGGTGAAATTGTTTCTTATTGCAATGTATTAAGTTGTAAATGATTTAACTCAACAAATGGGCCTGGTTAAATATTTGATCTTAGTCTGAAAGTGTTGTTTCTTGCTTGATCAAATCTTCTGCTTCATTTTGCTTCATAACATCCAACAACATTGGATGAAAATGGTCTGTAATATTTATGATTTTTGGGGTTTGTCTATTAGACCAAACTCAGTACAGAGTGAAGGAGAGGTCTTGAGGCTGTATCAAGGCCTGTCAGTAGTGTAACATGAGCGTTGTGTGTTGCAGGTTTGACTTGGAGCAGAACCAGGCCCAGGACGAGGTACTGAGGGAGAAGAACCTGAGAGAGAAGCTGGGCCGGGAGAGAGACATGATGACTGGGGAGCTGTTCAGTCTGCGCCAGCAGCTGCAGGTACAACCTGGACACAGATGACAGATCATAATGTTATCGTTCCCCCTGGGGAGATCATGTTCTCTATGTCCTCTGTATGTCTGGCCTGGTCCAGGAGTCCTCTGACTATCCCTGTCTCTTTACTGCCCCCTGCCTGCCTGCCTGCCTACAGGACAAAGACATGGAGCTGTGTGCCGTCCAGCTGAAGGTGGAGCAGCTGGATGCGGAGCTACAGGACCTGACCTCCCAGGAGTCCAAGGACGAGGCATCGCTGTCCAAGACCAAGAAGACGCTCCGCGACCTGGAGGCCAAGGTCAAAGACCAGGAAGAGGAGCTGGACGAGCAGGCCGGGACCATCCAGATGCTGGAGCAGGTAGAGGAGGAGGTGAAGAGGGGAGGAACACAGAGTCCATATAGGAGTTGCCGGTCTATAACAGTCTATTTGTGTGTGTCCTTCAGGCCAAGCTGCGTCTGGAGATGGAGATGGTGAGTCTGCGGCAGACCCACTCCAAAGACATCGAGGGCAAGGATGAAGAGGTGGAGGAGATCAGGCAGTCTTGCAGTAAGAAGGTATGGAGGCCTGCTCACACTCAGCACACAACTGTATTTTCCACAGCAGTCCTATTTGTGATTTTATCAGCTATGCATAACCTCCCCACTTTAGAGAAACAACATGCAGACACATGTCAAGTATACAACACAAACAGCTCTGACAGGCACTTCAACAAACACACACAATAATGTGTAGGCAATCGTGTCAAATTACACTACACTCTGAATTCCTATCTTGACTGCCTTAATTTCCCCAATAGCAAAAAGTCATGGCAACCAGATCTGGAAATGACAGTTGACGTGATTTGTTGTCGTTTGGAATGTTTTGATTACATACTTCTATAATTGTATAAATTTTTACCCACAGTAATTTCACATTGACAGTCAGGCATATGGTGCCGCATAGAGTACGACATTGATCTGGCCCTCTACCTTTAGACCTATGAGGACGACATGTGGCCTGATAGATGTGGCACTGCAGTGATGGTCATCTATCAGCCTGTCCCAATGACTGTGTAGTTAATGTCCTGAGTCTACCGACCTTCCTCCTGACTGTCTGTCTGTCTGTCTGTCTGTCTGTCTGTCCATCCTACAGCTGAAGCAGATGGAGGTACAGCTGGAGGAGGAGTATGATGACAAGCAGAAAGTCCTGCGTGAGAGGAGAGAGCTGGAGGCCAAACTGCTGTCTACCCAAGACCAGGTACTCCATCACACTGTCACTGACGTGTGTGTGTGTGCGTGTGAGCACATCTGTGTGCTCACAACTCTAACCTTGATGTGCTCTGGGATATTGATTATTATGGCCTGTAACCAGTATCATCACATCTGGATCCAGTGTAATGTGGTTGTGACTGTGAGGTGAGCTGCTCTGTAGTGGGATCGTTCCAAGAAAATAGTACCTTTTTCATCCCTTTGATATTTGTGCACCAATATTGAGTTTTAAAAGCCTGTTATTTTAAATGAAGTGCCCTTTAATATAGACCACATGGATAATTCAATAAAACAGATTTTTAATATGTCCCTATGTCAACCCTGTGTCATTTCTAGGAAGATATCAACCCACTTAATCCAAACATTTCTCGCAAGTTTCACCATAATTGTAAAGCCCTAGTGATTTTGTTGCTCTGACAGTCATTTCTGAAGATTATTTAATGTGATTAGTGATTAATTTACGTCTGTCTCTCATTTTAAGGTCAACCCTGTTACGTGAATTGAACTCTCGGTTTAATATGGTGAAACTATTAATTTTTAAATATTTTTTTCAAAAGTAACATTGAACATCTAAGAATCAAAGTGTAAAAGTGCTGGTTCTACTGTTTTTGGTCATTTTCTGGTGTTTTGTGGTGGAAAACTGAGCAGGTTGAGCATAACATGTCAACCCTGTTACCCATAGATAGACAGGCTAGAAATGTTTTAGCTATTTCATTTTGTTTGTGAAGCTTGCATTCAATTGCCACTCCCTGTTGCACAAAACAAGCTTCCATTCCCCTTGTCATGAGGGGATTTATGGCTGATTTAAGATTAAATCGTCAACCCTGTTACTTTATTTGGCACTTAATAGGCACTTACTATAGTCATTTTTTTATTGACCCTCTTGAGATGGAAAAACATGTATTTTATGAAGTTGAACATGTGCTATTTATGACAGAATGTTAAAAGAAATATGTGACCCAGTTACACTTCTCAAAAGGCACCAAATTGGTGGAATGACCCAGAGACTGTTTGCGTGTTCTCCTCTAGGTGGGCTGCAGGGACGTGGAGACAGAGAAGAGGCTGAGGAAGGACCTGAAACGCACCAAAGTGCTGCTGGCCGACGCCCAGATCATGCTGGACCACATGAAGAACAACGCCCCCAGCAAGCGAGAGACCGCCCAGCTCAAAAATCAGGTACACCACCCTACATTACACTACATGGTCCATCTTATTAACATCGTGTCAATCAGGTACTTATTTGACATTCTGACAAAAAATCCTGTCAAAATGTATTGCACTTGCTCTCCTGATCAAGGACAGGGTGTTACATTTTGTGATTTCTTAAGATTTCTTATTTTCCCTGACCTTGACCTTCTAATCCCTCTCCCCCCCCCTCTTCCTCCTCCTCCTCTTCCTCCTCCTGTTATATCTCCCTTCACAGCTGGAGGAGTCAGAGTTCACGTGTGCGGTGGCGGTGAAGTCTCGTAAGGGCATGGAGATAGAGATCGAGGACCTGCACATCCAGATGGAGGACGTGGTCAAAGTCAAGATGTCGGTGAGTGAGAGCTCCCTCAGCTGTCCCATCTCACTATGAGAGGATTCCCTACCATTATAGCTACCTAGTGCCGAGTGTGAACTGCACACAGAGTATGGAGTAAGTCCACATCAGTGTGCTGTATTTTAATTTCCTATTTTAATTTAACTATGCTTACAGCCTTATTAAATCAGTCTCGATATCCTTTTTATCTAGGTAAAACATACACCCCCCCCCCCCCCTTATGCCCTCAGAACTGCCTAAATTCGTCATGGCATGGACTCTACAAGGTGTCGAAAGCGTTCCACAGGGATGCTGGCCCATGTTGACTCCAAAGCTTCCCACAGCTGTGTCAAGTTGTCTGGATGTCCTTTGGGTGGTGGACCATTCTTGATACACATTGGAAACTGTTGAGCATGAAAAACCCAGCAGTATTTTCAAACAAACCGCTATGCCTGGCACCTACTAACATACCTTGTTCAAAGGCGCTTAAATCTTTTGTCTTGCCCATTCACCCTCTCAATGGCACACATACACAATCCATGTCTCAATTGTCTCAAGGCTTAAAAATCTGTCTTTAACCTGTCTCCTCCCCTTCAACTACACTGATTGAAGTGGATTTAACAGGTGACATTAATAAGGGATCATAGCTTATATCTATGTCATGGAAAGAGCAGGTGTTCGTAATGTTTTGTATACTCAGTGTAGATGTGACATGAACGGTTTCTATCCATGCAATGTTAATTAAATTGAACAGAAATGCAGATTGATATATTCTAATGAGATGGCTTGCTTGATGACCTTGTTTATTGTAGTGATACACAATCGACACATCCTTTTGTTATGGAAATCATTCCGTATTTGTGAGTACCACTTGTCACCTCTAGGTCAGAAAAATATTGACAGAATCAGCAGCAACAAGAAATGCGTTGTATTATCATGTGATGGCAGGGTGTATTTTGTCTGTGTGTCCTTCTCCCTGTGACAGTGTGTATGCACTCCCACGGCCATCTGTGTGTCACACAGCCAGGTCTTCATAGTGTAGAGACATGGAAGGGAGGTTCAGACATGGAATCTCTGCCACTTTCTACAACACCAAATGACCATGTGTAATTACAGCGCTTCACCACGTTTTTTACGACACAACAAAACCAAACCACAGTGTTATTAAAAACAGCAGTAGTCCTAGTCGTTTCTCTTACTCTCCCACACGGCAGACTCTTTTAGTATGTGTTAAAACACCACCATGAATATGCACAAATCTCTCCGCCATCATTGAAATGATGTTTGTTTTTTCTGGAAATGGCCCATTTCTCGATTATGTGCTAATGGCTTAATTAGCATTGTTGATATTTTTTTGTGCTCATTAATGCGTTCCATAATCACCTCCCCAGGAGAGTGCTTTCTGTGTTTTAGAGGAAATTGCGGGAAGAGAGTGACAGTAGTGGTCCTCTGGGGACAGAGAGTGACCCTGTAGAGCTGCTAATTGCTGTGTTTATGGCTATGAAAGGTATTTTAAATTTCTCCATTTTGGGAAGGCATACTAAGAGGCTGGGTGTCTTTTCCTCCAGCGTAGATCTGATGATCTGCCTTAGGACACTAGTGCCAAGCTAATACATGGTGCATTGGCCACACAGGTCTGTCTGCAGGGCTAAATGACCCAATCAGGTTTGATTCTAGTAAATCACACTAATCCACCACCAGGGCCAGGCCACGGGTAGATATCCATTAGATGACTGGCCAGCTAATGACCATTGATTCCTTTCACTGGCTCTGGTTGAAAAACAGCTTGCGATTAGGTGTTAAAGTTTGCTTCTCTCGCTCACTCGCTCGCTCTCTCTCCCTCTCTCCCTCTCTCTCAGCTTGAGGAGCAGGTGTCCCGTCTGCAGAGGGAGAAGAACGACCTGCAGTCTCGTATGGAAGAGGACCAGGAGGACATGAACGAGCTGATGAAGAAACACAAGGCTGCCGTCTCCCAGGTAACCCTGCCCCTACACAGCCTCTGTTCTGTAGACCTGCACTGGGCGCCAGTATCCGTATGCTTTAAAAAGCTGTTAATGTATTTTCCTATGTGTAGGTGGAACGTATTTGAGACGCTAGAGATAAACAAACCTAATTTTGCATTCAGAAAGGTGCAATCTGTTCCACAGGAGATTACGTTAATTATAATATATTGTCCTGAATACTTGACTGTTGGATATTAATCCACCTCCTAAGGAAAAATACCTATGTTCAAAATACCTATGGAGCATTCCACATAAGAATATCAAGAGTTTCATTCCAAAACGCTATATATATCCATTTTTCAGAAATGTTGGTAAATAGATTTTATTGTTTAAAGAAATTATGAAAGAGATTGGTGTGTTTTTTCACTATCTAATCATGGCATGGGGTTGTTCAATGACAGACATGTATTTGTTTAAAATCTATCACTTGATGGTTTCATTTCAGAGAGACAAATAATCATGTTGTTTTTCAAAATGCTATATATCCGCCTCTGCTAGGTTTTAAATAGTCAAATGTAGCAAATAACTATATATTTTTAAAGAAATGTACAAATGATACATGTGACATCAATATGTAATAAAACAAATAAAACAAATAACTCAATACAGTAATATGAAATCTGTATGTAATACATTTACATTGACATTTTTGTCATTTAGCAGATGCTCTTATCCAGAGCGACTTACAGTAAGGGTATTCATCTTAAGATAGCTAGGTGAAACAACCACATATCATAGTAAAATATACAGGATACGAGCAGCAGGTAGCCTAGCGATTAAGAGCGTTGGACCAGTAACCGAAAGGTCGCTGGTTCAAATCCCAAAAAAATAAAAAATCTGTCTGTGCCCTTGAGCAAGTAAGCGTGTCTGTTAAATTACAAATATTCCATTCAAGCTAAACAATGAATATATAGCACATTTGATTTGATTTGATTTGATTTTTGATTTTTGATTTTGTGATGTGTCAGTCTGCCAGAGACCTGGCCCAGATCAGTGACCTGCAGGCCCAGCTGGAGGAAGCCATGAAGGAGAAGCAGGAGATCCAGGACAAGGTAACTACACACTGCCATGGCTGCCTGCCAGGGGAGCCCCGATTTGCCCCTGCTTGCCTGCCCCCCACCCATCCCCATCTACTCACACATTCACCAGCCGCTCAGAGGACGACATGCCCTCAGCAGAATCATACAGGTTGTCCTACACCTACACCATTACCTTGGCCTTTACCTGGAGCGGTTCAGAGCTCTGTGTGTGCTTACAGCCTGATCTTACCGCTCACTCTGCTTGCTGTAAGGTAGTTTTAAGAGCTGCCACCTAAGGCAGCGATAGATAAATACGGTAGATAGATAGATAGCCATCTAAATCCTGTAGCCCTGCAGTGATTAACAGATCCAGTATGAGAGCAACACTGTGTTCTTTAATGACATGAAAGGCCAGCTCTAAATCCTCCTTCTCTCAGATGCAAAGCTCCTCATTAGGAGCCCTGGTGCATTTTGGGTACTTTTATTTAGTGTATGTCTTTCATCCTCTTATCAGATATGAGAAAAGTCCTAAGACGAAACAAGTTTGCAAAGTATTGATCTTCTTCCCTTCACAAAGCTGTGTAGTGGGATCTGTGATCGTTATTTAGGTCTGTAGAGGCTACTGGGGTTATCCTATCCTCGGCTTATTGGCTATTCACATCAGATAATCCTAGCATTAAAGGCAACAAAAATGCTGGCTAGATTCCCAAAAATTCAGCCAGGGGGATGCTATTCACAATGCAGATGAAGGTAAGAGGTGAATTTATTTATTTTGGGCATAAACATGTATCTGTTGTATGCAGGCCTAGTATTGATTATTGAAGAGATAGAGGGAGGGTTGCATAGGGCAGAGTGGAGGTGTTCAGTGTGGTGTAATCAGTACTTCAGTATGTCACTGTGTGTGTGTGTGTGTTGCCCCCCTCCAGCTGCAGTCCCTGCAGAGCCAGCTGGAGTTCCAGGAGCAGTCCATGGTGGAGAAGTCTCTGGTCAGCAGGCAGGAGGCCAAGATCCGCGAGCTGGAGACCAAGCTGGAGTACGAGAGGACCCAGATCAAACGCCTGGAGGTGAGACAAGTGGGAGGGAGAGAGAGAGAGAGAGAGTGGGAGAGGGAGGGAGTGTGTTTGTGTGAGAGCAAGAGAGAGGGGCTTGTATGTGGGAGGTAGAGGGCAAGCTGTGAGGCCACATTTTGGGTCATTTAACAAATGCTGTGAGGGAAATATATTTTATGACAGCCATACTATCTTTCTCTGGCCAGCTGTAATTTCTGCACACCTGAGCTCAATTGGAATTCTTAGTGACCTCAATTTGACCCTTCTCCAGCTACATTAACCACACCACAAACTTCAAAGTGAAATGTGCTCACTGCTCAGGCACCTATGCTGGACGTCTCAGCTGTGTTCTGATGTTCTGACCCAGTTCCGTCTCCTCGTCCCCAGAGCCTGACGGGTCGTCTGAAGGAGAACCTGGAGAAGATGACGGAGGAGAGAGACCACCGCGGGAACGGAGAGAACAGGGAGAAGGAGCAGAACAAGCGCATGCAGAGACAGATGAGGGACATCAAAGAGGAGATGGCTGAGCTGTCCAAGAAGGAGGCAGAGGCCAGCCGCAAGAAGCATGAGCTGGTAAGGAAGAGGGCATAGTCAGTATAGTACTAAAGTATGGACTGGACTCTCCTTGTTAGGTCGTACAGGGGTAATATCCTCATTTAGGTTGGGCCTGTCTTGGTTTACGGAGTTTGGGGTGACAGTCACTTACTCTGCATCATGATCCATCAGGAAATGGACATAGAGAGTCTGGAGGCAGCCAATCAGAGTCTGCAGGCGGACCTCAAGCTGGCCTTCAAGAGGATTGGAGACCTGCAGGCCGCCATCGAGGACGAGATGGTCGACAGTGACGGCGACGATGACCTCATAAACAAGTAGGTGCCCCTCACTCCCTCTCTTCTTCTGCCGGAGGACAGATTCTCTTTGTAATAAAGTTGTCAGAAAACAACTGCCCGTTATTTAATGTCTGTCCTGGTTTAATCCTCTCCCCTGTGACTGATTCTTTGTTGGTTTGTCCTCATGTTTAGCTGCCTGCTGAGGTCTCTTTATGGGCAGGTTCAGGGTTACACTACCTCTGATCCCCACTGAAGTAAACACTGTTGCCATACAGGGCCTCTGAGAGGGAGTTTAGACTCCCTTTTCCCTTTTAAACAATGGGGTCAGAGAGAGGATGAGTGAGCTGGTATTCTGAATCACTGCCCAAAACCGTGCAGTATGGAAGATGTTCATCAGATTTTCTGCAGCAATTGTTTTTAGCCTTCTTGTCCTCTTTTCGCACACAATGTAGCTCTATCTATCCTGAGGCATACTACATCCCCGGTTGGGTTCTTCTTAATCTGTTGACTGTATTTCTCCTTTTCTGTTTCTCTCTTTTTCCCTTCTCTTTTGTTTCCTCTCCCACTCTTCGCCCAGTTTACAAGACATGGTGACAAAGTATCAGAAACGAAAGAACAAAACGTGAGAACGGACAATGCATTCTTTCTTTTTCGCATGATTGTTTGGTTTCCAGGTTTTAAAATCATCGTCCCACATGAGAGAATGATGCTGTATTAGGGGGACATGCACTTCTGCTGTTTACGATGACATTTTGAGTAGAAGGAACTTAGTTCAAATTACTTTAAGATTAGCATCTCTGCAAACCTACTGTTTGAGGGATGCTCACCGCTGTGGAAAAATCATTTAAAAAATAAATAAAACACAGTCATAGAATACCTGTAGATACTGCATCACTCTCCCATGAAATATCATGAACCACTCCCATTTTTAAACAACAACCATGGACCTTCACCCTGTGTTATGTGACATGCCAATCTACATGCATGCTTTTGAGAACTTCCATAACCAACCAACTAACTCATTTCATTGTGTTCAAGAACATTGTGTTCTATACATTATGACCTATTAATAACAAAAGGTTTAGTCTTTGTTTACTTGTTTACATCTCTCTGTGATGGAAAGTAGGTTTACTCTCTGTAGAGTGTGGTTGAGCTGCTTGTTCAGCAGGGCCTAGCGTGCTTTACTCAAGTCACCGTGCTGTCTTATTCACTTTGGACTTAGACATAAAATAATTTAGTCTAAAGCCCCATAATGAAAGTTAACATTCCAATTCCAGTTTAGCTCGTCATGTTTTGATGGAAGAATGCAAATGTGTGTCACGTGATTTGTATGTGATTTGTAGTTAGTGTCAGCAGTTCATTTTCTCAGCATGTATTATTTGTGTCAGTATTAACCTCTAATTGCTTGTTCCAAGAGAGAACACTTCGCTGCCCTGTGAGTCAATTTCTCTCATTGTTATTCATTCATTTGCCATCAGACAGGCAGCTCATGTGAATCAGCACAGTGCACTGTGTCTGTCTGTACGTCAGCGTCAAGCCTGTGGGTTCCTCACTTAGCTATGCTCAAGAGAAAATAAAGTGAATCACCATGGTTACTTAGGAGCAAATTTGTTCTCCCTTTGATCTGTATGTAATAGCAGCGAGATAAACATTAATGGAATAATTGATTTGCCAGTGAATTGTGAAGGGAATGTTCAGCAGGATTAGTGCTTCTGTTTGATTGTATTTTAGTAATTGCACCAATAAAAGGTGACACTGGTAGGAATGGTTGTTGTGTGCGTGTGAAGGGGAAAAAGAATAATAAATAGGTCTGAAACCTTTGGACATCTTTTTCCAGGTTTCTGAGATGCACTTTGAAACACTAAGAGGGAAGGGTGTGATCTTTCCAGTGCACTCATCATTTTCAGGCAGTTCTTTATCCAATGTACCCTTTCATGGTCATAAGAAGATCACACAAAACATATTCTTAACAGTACAGATCCTTGAAGACTGTAGAGTGTGTGAGTCTGACTGTGTACACAGTGTACTGCAGCACACTGCTCAAATAACATGGATTTAGTGGATCTGTCTCTGCTATAAGCAGTGAGCAGTTTGACCATGATATGAAATGCTGGGACCAAGAGGATGCAAGTGTGGAATACTGTAGACAGGAACCATCAATAGGAGTTTTATGAGGATATACTGTAGGTATGTGTAACAGAGATATACAACCAGTGGAGGCTGATTGTCAGAAGCGATTAATGTCGGGCTTTAAATTCTCTGTGCTTGTTTGCTCCCTGGAGCGTCAGCGCTGCTTAGCCAGTGGTGTGAGGCCAAGGACATAAATTGTGTGTGACACCATTTGCAAAGCACTCGATTACAAGGCGCCTCTGTCTGTCCCACAGCTGCTCCAGTGCAGGTGTTTGTGTGTTTGTGTCTGTGGGAAAGAGAGAATAGTTTTGCCTTGTATGTGGGAGTCAGTCCTTAAACTATCTTTCCCAGAAAGTTCTGTTTGATACATTGAAAATGAGAGAGACCCTAAGTGACTGAGTCTAAAAAGGTAGCTAATGTCGATGTCCACAGACGGCCACCATGTTTTTGGGGATTTCTCACCCCTACTTTGTGCGGCTCTGTACTGTATGCCTCCATCCATTCTGAGCGCACGTCTCTGTCTCTATGCAGGTAAATGGAACTGTGGTTCTGCCCATGCAGAGAGAGGAGGCAACACAACCACTTTGTTCATGGAGACTTGATTGAATGTGTGATATACCGCCTTATTGCTCTCTGCAGTGGGAGGCTTTAATGGCAGGCATGTAAATATGTGAGCAGGGCGATGCAGCCCAGCGGTCATTACCATTAAAGGAGGCTGTCATCTGAGACCTCTTTGAATAAGATGCACTATGTTGGCTCATGATAAGCACTTTGCATCCTGTCCCACAGCCTTGCCAGATAAGCTGGTCAAAGAAGACAGGAAATCTGTCCTTTGCTTTTGGTGTTTATCTCTCGTCTCAAAATAGTGCCATTTGGATTGATGTCAAGTCACAACAGACACTGAAAATTGTTGTTTGGATTGATGCAGAGACTGAAGTTGTTGGTTATGATCCACATTTTTGCTCCTCCTTGACTGCAGTGTGACTTTTCTATCAATGTTCATTTATAGTTCATTCTGGTACTAGAAATTAATGAACACTGCTAGGCTTAATTGTTCCCAGACACGTTTGTCTATTATCTAAGACTTTAGCCCCTGTGGGTCCCCGTCCCCCCCCTCTCCCAACACCTCTTCTACTCCCCCCCCCCCCCCCCCCCCCCTCTCCCTCAGACAAGAGATGCATAATGCAGAGTCAGGGAAGCTTCACCTCCGGGATTGAGGAACAGATGAATCAGGATTGAAATGCACCCTCCGACCTTTCCCAAGCGTGATCTAATATACTTTCTCCTCGGGTTCCCTCCGATATCTGTTTACTGCTTGTTATTGTCAAGGCCAGGGCTAGAGGGCCATCTCATCAGCTCAGCCACAATAACAATCTACATCAACAGGCCACGCTCAGCCACAATAACAATCTACATCAACAGGCCACGCTCAGCCACAATAACAATCTACATCAACAGGCCACGCTCAGCCACAATAACAATCTACATCAACAGGCCACGCTCAGCCACAATAACAATCTACATCAACAGGCCACGCTCAGCCACAATAACAATCTACATCAACAGGCCACGCTCAGCCACAATAACAATCTACATCAACAGGCCACGCTCAGCCACAATAACAATCTACATCAACAGGCCACGCTCAGCCACAATAACAATCTACATCAACAGGCCACGCTCAGCCACAATAACAATCTACATCAACAGGCCACGCTCAGCCACAATAACAATCTACATCAACAGGCCACGCTCAGCCACACGCCACAGAGATCCTAACAGCCTGGCTATGGCCACAGAGTTAATTACGCCTTCATGAGCTCCATTCATTTGCATTCTGCTCCGCTCCGAGGCACCATGACTTGTTTTGCTCATCCGCCCCCATCATAAGCGATTATACATTTAACAGGGGAAGAGAAAGCACTCAGGACTATACACATTCATATTTATGTATGCACCAATATCTAATATCTCATTTTTCTCTCTTTCAAATGAGCCTTGTTCTTGGTTTTTCATCAAACTTACTTTGGCCTAACTTTAGGTTTGTTGCTGATATTTTTTAAATCAATATTCAGGAAGTAGCAGTGTAGTCCAACACTAGATTTTGACTGGTAAACTAGTTTGCGACTGGGTGCATAATTCTAGATCTGTCATTGCTCTACGTTAACAGGATGCTGTTGTCTCCCTAAAGCTTGTTGTGACTGCCTGTCTTTGCATTGCTCAACCCCAGGTTACTGTCACAATGAATGGAACACAGCTGCTGTCTGACTAACTAAATCAGAAAGCTGTTATCTTATGACATTCAAAACATTTGATTTGTCTGTGTGTGGTTCAGCTCTGTGTTGTACTTCCTGTCCAAACCAACAGTTGTCCTCTGTGGTGGATCCTCACTAACCCTCCCAGATGACTCTTGGCTTAAACAGCTCTGCCTCCTGCCAACACCAACAGCAACATAACAACACTGTTTGCTCTCCTTCTGTCTTCCTCACAGTGGTGACGAGTCGGACACGGACTCAGAGGTGGAGGACCGTGTGGACGGGGTCAAGTCCTGGCTGTCCAAGAATAAGGGCTCCACCAAGACCCTGTCAGACGAGGGCAGTCTGAAGAGCTCCAGGTCAGTCTTGTCTTGTCTGTCTGTCTGCCTATCAGCCTCCCCAGTCGACAGCCTCGTCATTATGTTATCTTCCCCCTTCCTTCTGGCTGGGCCCTGATAAAGCAGAGATGGCTTCCTCAATCCCATCCCATTCCTATATGAGTTTACCCTGCTGAGAGCTAAAGAGCCCAGGATTACCTGAGGCAGGTTGGAATGGAAGGGTGAGTATTTCATGAGATTAGGTGTCATCTTTCTGTCTCCCTGTCATCTCTCTAATGACAGCAGGCGGCACGGCAGAGGGAAGAGGGAAACGGGCGCTGTGCTGCCTGTCAGATTTATTGAAGTGGCCCATGGCCAGCTGGCATACCTGCTAGATGGCCCCTCTCTCTGCTCTGCCTGAGATGAATGCATTTCCTCCCCCCTGGCAGACAGCACAGGATAGCCCCAAATAGACCTGCTCTCTTTGATGAGCTTTAGCAGATCGACTCACAACTTAACTTTCCTTATTAGACTCACTTCAGAGGACAAAGTGTCATCAGGAACTTCAGTTAGATGCTTCTGGAATATTTGGGGAATGTTGACAAACTTGACAAGGCTCAGAGATCTGAAAGCCTAAGCATTTCTCATTCTACACTTCAGGGATTCAATCAAATGTATTTCATCCTTCTGAACTTTTAATTTCATTTTCGCTCAAGTCTCTAAATTCTCATCTCTTCTCTCTCTATGTTTCTTTCATGTGTCTCTGTTGATTGTTTCCATGGTGTTCATGTTCCTACACCCTCCTCCTCATGGCATCTCAGATATGCAGTGAATGTAGATGCCAAGGAAGGCAAAGAGGTTAAGGAGATGAAAGAAGGTAGCAAGGAAGGCAAAGAGGGCAAAGAAGTAGACAGCAGATCGGTGTCTGTGATGAGTTCCCTTAGCTACAGGAAGCGCTCCAACCTGAAAGACTCCATCGGAGGCCAGGGGGACGAGAGCTCCCTCTTCAGTACGCTGAAGGAACAGTCCGACACCCCGGACCGCTCCTCCCTACGCAAGGCCAAGTCTAAGTCCACAGACCAGGACGACAGGAAGAAGTCCCAAGATGATGACGACCGTGGTTCGGTCATCTCCCAGGCCTACTCTGAGGCCACCAGCAGGGCCAGGAAGGGTCTGGAGCGCCGCTGGGCCCCACGCAGCCCTGACTTTGACAAGGACTCCATGGTGTCTTCCCTGGCCCCCAGCAGGTCCAGCCGTAGAGCCATGCCGAACATGGATGATGACAATATGTCCACCATTAGCAGCATCACCAGTGTTAGTCGTACCAGCCCTCGTGGCCTGCGACGTAGCACCTCCTGGAAGGATGATGGGCGTAGCGACTCGTACGGGACCTTGGTCAGCCCCAGCATGAGCAGGCGCTCTGGGGGTCGCAGCCCAGGAAGCGTGAGCAAGGCTGACTCCCGTATATCTGTTGCCCGCAGCAGCCGGCTCAGTGAGTTCGGCCTGCGCATGGACGACGATGATGATGATGATGCTCTGAGCACGGCCTTCAGTCAGGGAACCTCTGCCTACAGCCCCCACTCCCTGGGCCGCAGCTTGTCCACCCCAGCCCAGCCTCGCTCCTCTGACGACAACCGCCCAGACACCTCTGACATTAAGGCTGTCACCCACCGCAACTACCTTGACCCTGACCTGGAGAAGGCCATCAACGAGGTCCTCAGCTTCAAGCCCATCAAGTTCAAACGCAGCAAACTGGACGAGTCTGACGACGAGGAAGAGAAGGAGGAAAAGAAAGAAGACGAGGATGACCGGAACAGTGTGAAGGGGGATGACGAGGGTCTGGGCCGTAGTGCGTCCAGCTTGCGTCGCTCAGCTTCTGGCTCGGCAGTGGACTACAGCACCAGGTCCTCCAGCAGTTTCAGCTCCCACAGCACCACCAGCTCCAGCTCCCGCAGAGGCAAGGCCAAGAAGAAGAGGTCCTCAGACAGCTCCTCAGACTCAGACGACCGCCACAGCAGGAAGAACTCCAAGAAGAAGGGAAAGAAGTCCAGGAAGGGCTCCAGGAAGAAGGAGAGCGAGTCTGAATCCTCCTCTTCTGAGTCCTCCTCCTCCTCCAGCTCGGCCTCCACCGTCTCCTACCGCAGCTCCAACAGTGTGAAGAGAGGTCCAGCCCGCCCTGCCTCAGATGAGGAAGAGGCCGCTGAACAGAGACCCCCCAGTAAGAAGGATGAGAAGAAAAAGAAGAAGAAGATGGACAGCATGGTGATGAAGTATCTCTACAAGCCTGATAGTGACTAAAGCCCCTGGCCAGCAGTAGGTGATGCCTGGGAATGGAGTGAAAGCATGGTGTGGCTCTAACCAAACATGTAGCCTTGGGTTGACTTTATAGCATTATTACCATTAACACTTTAACCTGATTTGATTACTTATTTATTCATTTGACATAAACACAAGTTTATTCCATAAGTGTTTGCCATTGTGTGTATCCAGGTTGATGTGAAATACCACTTAATTAATAATGCCTTTCTTTCTGAATTGTAATGTTGACTCATGACCATTGCTAGATGAGGCATGTGTTGTGTTGCCAGGTTCCCGTCTCTAAGCAAATAAAACAGGACACATAATTGTCTCTGCATGTTAACCCTTTACACTCGTGGGAATTGGGCTAAATTGAGATGTTTCTTACAGAAGATATATGAAAATGCATAAAAATGGTAGCATTTGAAAGGAACAGTTGAAAGGGGAAATTATTAGACCAAAGGTGAGGACACACCAGTTCATCTGACACAAGACTAAATCCAAATATTACACTGTTGATTTTATGTGCATTTTACATTTACTGTACTTTTTGCCGCATTTGTTGGTAAAGAAATCTGAAAATACTCTGGATACATTGAGTAACATGATAAGAATATTCCTGGAAAATGTGAGGTAGGTGCAACATAAGACAAAAAAATGACAAGGGTTTGAGTGAGAGGACAAACTGGGGTCTCCAAGTGGCCACACAAATGTGCACAGTTCCTAAATAATTTCAATGCACTTTTATTACTCAAAGAAGAGTCTTCAACTATAAGGTGTTTTTTTTTAGCTCTCCTAGCCATGCCGTTGAGGAACTAGAGCAAGCACACTTGTAGTAGTTTTGTTTGGAACACAACCCTGCATCCCCGCCATCACACAATTACTGTTTTCGCAATCCAAAAACGTTCCATTATAAATCGCAATCTGGGTCAGGTGGGTGTCATTTGAAAGCCTGTTCTATTGCCAACATGACTAGCTAAGTTATAAAATACGGTATTACAGTGTTAGGCTTTCACTGTGAAATTCAGGGAAACAGATCACATTTTCTTCACAATAGACAAACATGAACATTCTGTTCAGAACAACCCAGGGTATGACGCCATGTCATCTTGTAACTGTACATTAAACATAGTGATCATGAACGTTGACACTGTATATGACATGAGTTTTATGATTTGGAAATGTGAAGTGCACATTTGGATTCACGGGTGTTTGGCTTGCTTGTATGACATCAAAGCGGTATTTATTATAATCCACAACATCTCATCTTTCAAAATACATAGAGTCATCTTAATTTATAGCGTTTCCCTCACTCAGACAACAAAAAATGTGCCCCCCAAAAAGTTGCCAAATTAGCGGGAGGGATGGGGGCAATGTCTTGTCGCGCGAGGTGCTCAAGTTCAGAACAGCTGTCAGTGACAACCCATACAGCGCTGTGATGCGCAGAGCAAGAGCTCTGATGTCATGTACAGTATAGCATGTTAATGTTCAGCCACTGCGTTCAAATGTAGGTGTTTATCAGTGCCTAAATCTGCCATTTTCAACCCGTATACGGGTACGAGTGTAAAGGGTTAATAGAGATTTCTTCCCTGATGGTGAGGTGGTGATGGTGAGGAAGCTAACTGCATGTTGGTGTACATATCAATAGACAACCATCCATCTAGCACGGCCACTTTAAATGTGCTCCCTCCGGGCCTCAACAAGACATAACTGTTGACCTGATTGAACATGAACACTGATTACTTCATTAGCATATATCCACCATGTATTTAATATGCTAGATTGAGGGGAACCAGTAGGTCAGTTACTTCAACAGCATGACAATAATAATAGAAACAAGTGGGCAGAGTCACTTTCCTGCAGAGTCATCATGCTACACTACATGGCCAAAAGTAGATGGACACCCCTTCAAATTAGTGGATTCGGCTATTTCAGACATCTGTTGCTGACGGGTGTATAAAACCGAGCACACAGCCATTCAATCTACATAGACAAGCATTGGCAGTAGAATGGCCCGTACTGAAGATCTCAGTGACTTTCAACATGGCACCGTCATAGGATGCCACCTTTCCAACAAGTCAGTTCCTGAAATGTCTGCCCTGCTAGAGCTGCCCCGGTCAACTGTAAGTGCTGTTATTGTGAAGTGGAAACGTCTAGGAGCAACAACGGCTCAGCCGCGATTGGTAGGCCACACAAGCTCACAGAACGGGACCGCGAGTGCTGAAGCACGTAGCGCCTAAAAATGCGCGTCTTTCCTCAGTTGCAACATTCACTACCGAGTTCCAAACTGCCTCTGGAAGCAACGTCAGCACAATAACTGTTCGTTGGGAGCTTCATGAAATGGGTTTCCATGGCCGAGCAGCCACACACAAGTCTAAGATCACCATACGCAATGCCAAGCGTCGGCTGGAATGCTGTAAAGCTCGCCGCATTTGGACTCTGGAGCAGTGGAAATGCGTTCTCTGGAGTGATGAATCACGCTTCACAATCTGGCAGTTCGACGGACTAATCTGGCTTTGGCGGATGCCAGGAGAACGCTACCTGCCCGAATGCATAGTGCCAACTGTAAAGTTTAGAGGAGGAGGAATAATGGACTGGGGCTGTTTTTCATGGTTCGGTCTAAGCCCATTAGTTCCAGTGAAGGGAAATCTTAACGCTACAGCATACAATGACATTCTAGACGATTCTGTGCTGTGTACAGTTTGGGGAAGGCCCTTTCCTGTTTCAGCATGACAATGCCCACGTGCACAAAGCGAGGTCCAAACAGAAATGGTTTGTCCAGATCGTTGTGGAAGAACTTGACTGGCCTGCACAGAGCCCTGACCTGAACCCCATCGACCACCTAATGCTCTTGTGGCTGAATGGATGCAAGTCCCTGCAGCAATGTTCCAACATCTAGTGGAAAGCCTTCCCAGAAGAATGGAGGCTGTTATAGCAGCAAAGGGGTGGACCAACTCCATATTAATGCCCATGATTTTGGAATGAGATGTTCGACGAGCAGGTGTCCACATACTTTTGGTCATGTAGTGTATATTCACTGTACCACTGCTTTGTCCTTGTTTCATCATGTTGTTCAAAGTCAACTTTGAAGCTCTGCTTTATCCCAGAAGCAGGGTTATGACAGCCCAATCCCAAACCCTAACCATTCCGACCTTGAACCTTTTCTATTTTCACTCTGTCCTTCCACCTCACCATATGGCTATTATGAAAGCTTCAAGACAAATGAATACAACACTGGAAAAAACTTCCACATTCTGACTTTGAAAACCTTTACTGTTTTTTGTGCATGAAACTAGTGGTGTGGATCTAGTAATGTTGAAGTGTTTTGGTTTGTTTGGCCCTTGGCAGCCATGCATGATCTTTGCTCCAGCATTGATTGATACATTGAAAGAGGTAATTGTGCTGTGTTCCTATTGGAGCAGCTTATACTGCTGACCCTGGCCCTGGCCCCTGGAGGAAGATGGAGGAGTCAGTAGGCTTGATATGTGACCTGTGACCTCTGCAAATCTCAAGCATCCATAGTGTTCAGGCAGGGTTCAATTCAACAGGGTTTCTCCTATATAAAACCCTCTCTCTCTTCTCTTCTCCTCTCCTCTCTCCTCCCACAGCCCTCCTCTGTACCGGAGACACCTCAGTGAAGAGGACAAGGAGAGGGGTTCCAACAGACACTCCCTGAAGGAAAGTGACAGTGATAGCAAGCTGGCAGAGTCCACAGCGTAACAGAGACTAATGCCACATCTCTCACTACCACCACCATCCTACACATACACACCAGAGACAGATATAATGCTTTAGTTAATAAAAATACCCCTCCCCCATGCCATCCTCATTTGAACATCAGTGAGCAATGCTAGCTAGCACCAGAGGCAAGAACAGGGGAAGGTCAGAGTGCACATACTGTAGAACTCACCGTGGTTCAATATAAATGGAATGTGGCATAGCCATTTTCGTTTGCTACTAAGAGCTTTGAAGAATTCTTTACAGAGTGATGTGGTGAGCCCATTGACTCTCACACCATAGTGTCCACCTCAGCTCTGCAGCTTTGAAGCAATATAAGTATAGAGCTTATCATATTTTAAGAGATATCTGTAGAGCTTATCACCACTGGCTTATTTAAGAGAACTGCTTTTCATAGGCTAATTTATGCTCCCGCTGTCATCAGTTGTTTTAGGACTGGAGAGCTTGTGGTTTATTCAAATGACTGTAGCAGGCTCGGTCTAAGACTCCCTTACAACGTGACTTCTTACTGCAGGCCCATACGCCTGACAGTCCAGCATATCCTCCTTACCACTTAGAAATGCCATTGTCTCCTCTACATGTGTTTTGGACTGTTTCTGGTCATGCGCTTCAAGGAATATTTAGCCAATATCAGTAACTAGAAGAAAGAAAGACATTAGTATTTATCTTGCTTCGAGACTGTTTTGTTTTTCTATCAATGTTTGAAAGTATGGTTCTTAGTGAATGGGAGGGAGAGCTACTTTGAGGAGAAAAGGATTTATGTCACATGCCTTGGATCTGCTACTTTGCATACAGTAGTTCATGCTGGAATGGTTTTGTCCTGGCTCGTTTAAAGCTCAGCCATGCTTTTGTCTCCTCGTGCCTCGTGTCATGTCTGTTGGTTTTAAAAGGGAATGTATTTACTATCTGTTATGACGGGGGGCTTTCTAGGGATCATCTTCTGCTTCTTCATCTATCAAGATACACATGCACTGGATATCAGAAAAATAATCTGTTTTAATATGAGACAAATTGCCTAAGTGCTTAAGCCCCCCTTCCCCAATGGGGAAAAACATGTAAAAACAGAAGTTCTAATGTATACTGAACAAAAATATAAAGACAACATGTAAAGTATTGGTCTCATGATTTCATGAGCTGAAAAAAAAGATCCCAGAAATGTTCCATACGCACAAAAAGCTTATTTCTCTCAAATCTTGTGCGCAAATTTGTTTACATCCCTGTTAGTGAGCATTTCTCCTTTGCCAATATAATCCATCCACCTGACAGGTGTGGCATATCAAGAAGTTGAATAAACAACATGATCTTTACACAGGTGCACCTTGTGCTGCGCACAATAAAAGGCTACTCTAAAATGTGCACAACACAATGCCACAGATGTCTCAGGTTTTGAGAGAGTGTGCAATTGGCATGCTGACTGCAGGAATGTCCACCAGAGCTGTTGCCAGATAATTTAATGTTAATTTCTCTGCCATAAGCTGCCTCCAACGTCGTTTTAGAGAATTTGGCAGTATGTCCAACCGGCCTCACAACCGCAGACCACGTGTAACCACGCCAGCCCAGGACCTCCACATCCGGTTTCTTTACCTGCGGGATCGTCTGAGACCAGCCACCCGGACAGCTGATGAAACTGAGGTGTATTTCTGTCTGTAATAAAACCCTTTTGTGGGGAAAAACTCATTCTGACTGGCTGGCCTTTCTCCCCAGTGGGTGGGCCAATCTCCCAAGTGGGTGGGCCTATGCCCTCCCAGGCCCACCCATGGCTGTGCCCCTGTCCAGTCATGTGAAATCCATAGATTAGGGCCAAATTAATTTATTTCAATTGACTGATTTCCTTATATGAACTGTAACTCATTAAAATCGTTGAAATTGTTGCATGTTGCATTTCTATTTTTGTTCAGTATAAAATCTTCTGAGATTCCTGGAATAATTGTCTCATGTAGGATACACTGTATCTGTATTTGGCCTTACTGAGTGACAATGATATCCTTTAAATTAACGTGACCTTATGAATTTTCATTAATAAATATGCAAATTATGTATCTCTATGTAGTGTGGGGAATGGTGTGTGTGTCTGTGTGTGTGTCTGCGTGAGTGTATGTACACAAAAGTGTATATCCGTGTGTGTTCGTGTGTGTATGTGTGTATCCATGTTTCTGTTGCTCCTGTCTGTTCATGTGCATTTGAAGGAAATAAGTTTCAAGTGTGTGGGACAGACTATTTGCATATCTTTTCTTGTTTTCCCATTTCCAGTTTTTTTATGCATTAGATATGAATATAATATGGAACACTGGACACTTTGTCAATTCTTCTGAGTAGTGATTTGTTAAATAAAAATATGTATGTTAAATGTATGTATGTTTGCATCTGAAGAGGCATTGTTGGCTTTACACAATATTAATATATAAAACGTTTGAAGTTATTGTATATTCGTCGTAGCTTTTCAAACAGGTTTGTTTATTTTCATTATATTGAACAATTGACCACTTGTGATAGGAATGCTTTTTTTTCCATTAGATTGAATGTAAATAAATGCAGGGGTTTGTTTACAGTAACATTCTGTCTTGTTATTGTGTGGTGGAATGGTAATACGGTCCTAGTTTGTAGCTGAATTAATCATCATATGGAAATGTTTGGATGGAAATAAGGATGAGTTATTTATTGAAAACAGCAGGAACATTTGACTAATGTGCTTGACTGAAGTTTTTTTCCTCATCTCCTCAAGTGCATCACTTGATCATACCATCCATCTTCCCCCTGTAGAGGGAAAACAAACACTTTATTGAAATGAATAATTACAACCAGACACAACAGCAGCAAATGTTGTGACACTGTTGTTAACTATGCAACTAGATGGTCTTACATTTTGCTTACCGGTATAAGCTAAGGGCTCTATTCAATCAGATCCGCGTTAGCCAACATCCGCATGAGGTGTCAGAGGTGGAACTGCATTAGAGCTGTCAAATCCACAAGCGGCTTTTGGCATTTTACCTAAAGCGGACATTTCCATTGGCTGTATAGAGTCGCATTAAGATAAATCCCATGCAGCCTTGTTTGCGAGTTTAAACACTGGACTGTGAGCTAATGTACATGTAGGCTAATCTAGCCTATACATCGATTAGGTTGATAGAAATTAGTATTATTTTGTTGAATGATTTTCAATTTGAGCGTCATTATTTCTATATAGCCTACACTCTCATTCTGAACTTCTAATGTGAGTGGGACGGGTGTGGCTTTGTGACAATGATCAAGAGCAGCTGCTCACCAATTTGACAGCTCCGAAGCAGTTACACCTCCGACACCACCAAAACATCAGCTATGCGGGTGTCGGCTATCGCCGGTTAATGCTTGATCTGATTGAATCTAGGCCTAAGCTTGGTACAGTGTCAACAACAAAAAGCAATCAATAAGAAACAAACTTGAAAATCAGGCATCGTGTTAGAGAAATGAGGCTTACATAGATGCTAAGTAACTCTGGACTATAACTCACTACATTTGTTGACATTCAGCCTAACTTCAATTGTATCCCCTGTTTAGTATCTAGAATCCCCCATCAACCCAATCAGTAATCCTCTATTCCTCACCACGAACCGTTCTGTGCTGCCCCATACGAAGGGGAGATTTCTAGCATGAGTCTGGGTGGCTGCGTGTCTCTCTTTACTTAAAGCCTTTCCACTGAGTGGCAGATTAAATTCTCCTCCTGATTTCACTTCTTTGGCGGTAACGTTGTTACACGACCCAGTGGAGCGGGGAGGCGTCAGCCTAACAAAGGCAGGCAGCGCTGCATTTACTGAGCTCTTTAGTTGTTTACCATCACTTTTATTGGAATTTCACTCGCTGTCGTGCCCCCCCCCCCCCCCCCCCCATAGCTCTCTGTTGCAATGAGTCGATATGCTGCCACACCGTGTTACATGGGCCACAATATTCAGTGACCTTGCATTTGACTCTGCTGTTGACTCTGCTGTCTAGACTATTCTGTCCAAGTTCACCCAAGAGATTGGGTTCATTCATCCTAAAGTGTGATGCCACTGAGTGATAGGGGATTAGTTTTTCACCCAGCAGGTGTTGACGTGTTGCGTTCCATTTGATCAGGGGACATTTCCACATTTTGACCTTGGATGGAGCCCCCTCTCTCAGGCAGTACGGCCTGTCAGGGTACAGGCAGGCAGAGCAGGGGATGTGTCTGAACACAGGCCTCATTCTCTGTGATTAGTGCACACAGTTTTCTGCAGGCAGCCTTCTGTCAATAACACAATGATTGGAGACACTGGGATACTGCCTGCAGGGACCAGGTGAGGAAGCTGCATTCATTTGCAATTCTGAGATGAAAAGACTCAGCAGAGTGTGCTGCTTTGGGCGCTTCTCTTTGTTTGCACATATCATTTCCACTCTAATGAACACTGAACAGTCGTGGGCCTTTGTCAGAGGGCTCAGAGGTAAGCTCAAACAATATTTACATTTTGCATAGGTCCTTACAGGGCCTGTGGAACAATACAAGCGTTTTCCTTCTGTGTGTGTGGAACTTAGCATGAAAGTGATTCAATGATATCGTAGAGGAAAAATATTTGATTTCCTTTTTTCTTACCACACAGCTATATCCAAGCTGACTGTGAGCCAGAAACAGAATTATTGAAACCTTTTGGAGTGGAAAAAAGCAAAAGCTGTTATGTATATTTACAGCGCATTCTGAAAGTATTCAGACCCCTTGACTTTTTCCACATTTTGTTACGTTACAGCCTTATTCTAAAATTGATTAAATTGTTTTTTCCCACTCATCAATCTACACACAATATCCCATAATGACAAAGCAAAAACAGGTTTTTAGAATTTGTTGCAAATTTATTACAAATAAAAAAATGGAAATATCACATTTACATAAGTATTCAGACCCTTTACTCAGTACTTTGTTGAAGCACCTTTGGCAGCGATTACAGCCTTGAGTCTTCTTGGGTATGACGCTACAAGCTTGGCACACTTTTATTTGGGGAGCTTCTCCCATTCTTCTCTGCAGATCCTCTCAAGCTCTGTCATGTTGGATGGGGAGTGTTGCTGCACAGCTATTTTCAGGTCAGGTTCAAGTCCGGGCTCTGGTTGGGCCACTCAAGGACATTCAGAGACTTGTCTCGAAGCCACTCCTGTGTTGTCTTGGCTGTGTGCTTAGGGTCGTTGTCCTGTTGGAAGGTGAACCTTCGCCCCAGTCTGAGGTCCTGAGCGCTCTGGAGCAGGTTTTCATCAAGGATCTCTCTGTACTTTGCTCCGTTCATCTTTCCCTCGCTGAAAAACATCCCCACAGCATGATGCTGCCACCACCATGCTTCACCATAGGGATGGTGCCAGGTTTCCTCCAGATGTGATGCTTGGCATTCAGGCTAAAGAGTTCAATCTTGGTTTCATCAGACCAGAGAATCTTGTTTCTCATGGTCTGAGAGTCCTTTAGGTGCCTTTTGGCAAACTCCAAGCCAGCTGTCATGTGCCTTTTACTGAGGAGTGGCTTCCGTCTGGCCACTCTACCATAAAGGCCTGATTGGTGGAGTGCTGCAGAGATGGTTATCCTTCTGTAAGTTTCTCCCATCTGCACAGAGGAACTCTGGAGCTCTGTCAGAGTGACCATCGGGTTCTTGGTCACCTCCCTGACCAAGGCCCTTCTCCCCTGATTGCTCAGTTTGGCCGGGCGGCCAGTTCTAGGAAGAGTCATGGTGGTTCCAAACTTCTTCCATTTAAGAATGATGGAGGCCACTGTGTTCTTTGGGACCTTCAATGCTGCAGACATTTTTTGGTACCCTTCCCCAGATCTGTGCTTCAACACAATCCTTTCTCGGAGCTCTACGGACAATTCCTTCGACCTCATGGCGTGGTTTTTGCTCTGACATGCATTGTCAACTGTGGGACCTTATATAGACAGGTGTGTGTCTTTCCAAATCATGTCCAATCAATTAGATTTACCACAGGTGGACTCCAATCAAGTTGTAGAAACAGCTCAAGGATGATCAATGGAAACAGGATGCACCTGAGCTCAATTTCGAGTCTCATAGCAAAGGGTCTGAATACTTTTTTTCACTTTGGCATTATGGGGTATTGTGTGTAGATTGATGAGGAAAATGTTTTATTTAATCCATTTTAGAATAAGGCTGTAACAAAATGTGAAAAAAGTAAAGGGGTCTGAATACTTTCCGAATGAACTGTATCTGACTAAGTACATTCAAGAGTATTGATGCATCATAGACTTTCCCTTTAAAAGGTATGATGAACAAACTTTCAGATCTGTAATACATTCAGTGATACAGTATTTTTGTTGCATTTTCATGTAACTGATGCTGAAGGGAAATATTGTTTGAATTTAGACTTTTTAATATAGCTCATGCATTTGTCCCAAACTGGCCAGGTCTGTGATCTTGAACTCCATATAAAAAAATTCTAATCAGAAGGTAAATATTTTAGCACTGTGAGCCCCCACACTGTTCTTTCTCTCTCAATTCTCCCCCTCCATTAGCATAAGTGCACCAGGCCTCTCTACCTTAAAATAAGGTGTTGTCAGTTACCTGTTGACACAGTGCATTTACTATGCCTGTGTTTTAATTTCAAACTTCTCTGCTGTATAAATCAAAAGTAATCTAGGCCACCACGAAATATGGCGTTGAAAAGTTGGAAAGAAACCATTAAACGTTGCATTTCTGTTTCCCTAAAAGCAGCCATGAATCTCCCTTTGTCAAATTCTGTTTGGATGGAGGACAGGAGTGCAGCTAGATAATCGATGGTGGAATTAGAAAAAGTAGCAAAACAATTGACTGAATAATATATGCTAAGAGCATTAGAAGTCACAGATCTGATGAGTTTCTAAATGCTTTTCATTTCATGCTGAACACAGAAAAGCAGAACCATAGACCAGAGTTTGAAATGTGTTGCAGGTGCTATTCTGAATGTGGGTGTTTTGTTATTCGTTTTATCTTATGTGTTGCCTTTTTCAATTGACACACAAACATGACCCCATTTACTCAACCACAATTTCAACTTGGCTAGCTCATTGCAGAGATCCAATTGTTCCAAAAAAATAAAAAATCCAACTGTAACAATTGAATGCAGCAGAGTGCATGAGGTGTAAAAATGGCCCAAGTGTGAAGTCACCCCTGACAAATGGATTTGTCTGGAGAATGTCTCATGTAAATGGTGTAATGTAATTCTAGCCTCCTTCTGTCCTCTGAGGTGCTGTATTCCCCTGGTTACTCAGCATGGAGCACCGCTCTGGCTCTGGCCCAGCCCCTGCTCCTGCTCCTGCAGCCTCTACTGCTGCTTAGGGACAGGCATGGATTTAGCCCTGTGCTGCTGGTGTAATGGCCTTTTAATGTGGCCATTGTCTGGCTCAATCAATAAAATTCATTTCCAGCTCTGTGAATAAATATCCTGGTGATCACTGTATAATTTCCCCATTGAAACTGATGAACTGTGGTCATTGTGTGACTTGCTGATTAGTGATGAAAATGTTTACAGAGAGAACAGGTACTATGGAACATTACTGGGTTAGCTGTTATCTGCCACGGCAGAAAGACTAATGGCTCCACAGCTGATGGCGTTTTAACAATGTGTTTGCTTTATGAGGGGGATTGTCACTACAGGGAGAAACACTGGGGTGAAAATAAAAGGGAGTGCCAACCTATAGATAAACAACACATGTTTCAGGTTTCATCATCTACATGAATTATTATCTTGATTTATAATGCAGCTCTGATAAAGTCAATGAGTAGATGCCTTGTTTGTAAATCAAACAGTAGTCAATATGGTATGTGCATCATTCACAAAGAGGTGGTATTGGCATCATACACACGTGGATACTCCACTTTCATAACAATGTTCACATTCAACCTTTTCAGTCAGTCTGTACTCAGATGAACCATAATGGATCAATACTTACTTCTGATTCCAGTTGTTTACTTTGTGATTATGTGTATAAAGAGGATTTGGGATTGGACTGGAACCGCTGGATTTTGAAAGGTGAGAGGTCATAGGAGGGCATCTGTCCAAGGCTCAGCTCACACAGCACCTTCCCAACGACTGGGCCAAACTTGAAACCATGACCTGGGAAAAGAAAGAGTTCAGTGACCTTATGTCAGTCTAAAATATGTGCATATAATACAATGTCTAAAGATAAATCTGGGTAGAACTTAGTATGTAATTTACGAACAAAAGGCTCTACAGAATGAGAACATTATGTGGTAGACCTTGAATTGTTTCAATTACTATAATCAGGTAATAGTATTTTTTCGCACTTCATCAATTTCTCACTTTTTCCCATCTCACAATTTTCTCTAAGAATAGCTGTTCAAGCAGATGGGTGATTGTGCTGTCTGCCCAAAATACATTAATCTTATTGAGGTGAGAGGAGGTCATTGGTAGACCTGGGGGAACAGATCCTGGCCGTGACAGGCATGCAGTGTCACAAAGAGATTGGGAGGGAGGGATGGAGGGGAAGGAGAGAGAATGAGAGAGGAAACACAATAGGGCCAGCAGAATCTCTTTTGTCTGATCCTGTCGGTGTGATTACTATTCTGCCCTGCTGTCAGTGATGGTAGACATAAGGTAGCACAACCCAATAATTAAGAGTCGAGGTACAGAAAATTCCTTCCTGAAATTTGGCGCTACTATATCTTTATAATTTACCATTGCACACCAGTATAATATATTTCATATTTTGAAATGACAGTGTGGTATAAAGTTTCAGATTAATTAGTCCTGAACCTAGCATGTAAGCCATTTAGATGAGTGCAATATAAGTGGTTTAAGTGCAGTATGACAGTATTAAACTGTGAACACGGTAAACAATATGTGGGTGGTATAAAAGAATCAAACTAATTAATAGTGATAAATGGTGACCCCGTCCATTGCTCTTAATGCCTTATTAAAGCACTAGGAGGCTGAAAGAACAATAGAGCTAAGTGTAGCAGACTGCCGGTTCTTTTTCCAGTTGTGTAGTTACATGTAAGACAATGCACTGCAAGATGAATAGCTTTGGCACCACGCCAGGGCTGTGACAGAGCATGGTGGAGTTCCTAACCCCCAAGTTGTACGGGTTGTAGCTATAAACTGATTAAGAGCATAAACTAATTACACGTTTAATCGCAGAATTCATTAGCAGAAGCCAAGTCTCTCCTGGTCTGAGTGAATGGCCTTCCAGTCTGGATTAGTACACTCTACCAATATCAAAAGGGAGGCAGCCAGGCTACAAAACTGGCTTTCAGCTGAGGGGCCTGCAGAAACTTACACTAGTTGCCATTTGGCTGTAGATTTTAGTGATATGGTCTCTCAGTGCTGAAATGTGCAGATACAGTTGAAGTCGGAAGTTTACAAACACTTAGGTTGGAGTCATTAAAACTTGTTTTTCAACCACTCCACAAATTTCTTGTTAACAAACTATAGTTTTGGCAAGTCGGTTAGGACATCTACTTTGTGCATGACACAAGTAATTTTTCCAACAATTGTTTACAGACAGATTATTTCACTTATAATTCACTGTATCACAATTCCAGTGGGTCAGAAGTTTACATACACTAAGTTGACTGTGCCTTTAAACAGCTTGGAAAATTCCAGAAAATGATGTCATGGCTTTAGAAGCTTCTGATTGGCTAATTGACATCATTTGAGTCAATTGGAGGTGTACCTGTGGATGTATTTCAAGGCCTACCTTCAAACTCAGTGCCTCTTTGCTTGACATCATGGGAAAATCAAAAGAAATCAGCCAAGACCTCAGAAAAAAATTGTAGACCTCCACAAGTCTGGTTCATCCTTGGGAGCAATTTCCAAACGCCTGAAGGTACCACGTTCATCTGTACAAACAATAGTACGCAAGTATAAACACCATGGGACCACGCAGCCGTCATCCGCTCAGGAAGGAGACGCGTTCTGTCTCCTAGAGATGAACGTACTTTGGTGCGAAAAGTGCAAATCAATCCCAGAACAACAGCAAAGGACCTTGTGAAGATGCTGGAGGAAACAGGTACAGTGGGGAAAAAAGTATTTAGTCAGCCACCAATTGTGCAAGTTCTCCCACTTAAAAAGATGAGAGAGGCCTGTAATTTTCATCATAGGTACACGTCAACTATGACAGACAAAATGAGAAAAATATTTTCCAGAAAATCACATTGCAGGATTTGTAATGAATTTATTTGCAAATTATGGTGGAAAATAAGTATTTGGTCACCTACAAACAAGCAAGATTTCTGGCTCCCACAGACCTGTAACTTCTTCTTTAAGAGGCTCCTCTGTCCTCCACTCGTTACCTGTATTAATGGCACCTGTTTGAACTTGTTATCAGTATAAAAGACACCTGTCCACAACCTCAAACAGTCACACTCCAAACTCCACTATGGCCAAGACCAAAGAGCTGTCAAAGGACACCAGAAGTTCAAACAGGTGCCATTAATACAGGTAACGAGTGGAGGACAGAGGAGCCTCTTAAAGAAGAAGTTACAGGTCTGTAAGAGCCAGAAATCTTGCTTGTTTGTAGGTGACCAAATACTTATTTTCCACCATAATTTGCAAATAAATTCATTAAAAATCCTACAATGTGATTTTCTGGATTTTTTTCTCTCAATTTGTCTGTCATAGTTGACGTGTACCTATGATGAAAATTACAGGCCTCTCTCATCTTTTTAAGTGGGAGAACTTGCACAATTGGTGGCTGACTAAATACTTTTTTCCCCACTGTACAAAGATCGTACTTTTTGGAGAAATGTCCTCTGGTCTGATGAAACAAAAATAGAACTGTTTGCCCATAATGACCATCGTTATGTTTGGAGGAAAAAGGGGAAGGCTTGCAAGCCAAAGAACACCATCCCAACCGTGAAGCACGGGGGTGGCAGCATCATGCTGTGGGGGTGCTTTGCTGCAGGAGGGACTGGTGCACTTCACAAAATAGATGGTATCATGAGGAAGGAAAATTATGTGGATATATTGAAGCAACAGCTCAAGACATCAGTCAGGAAGTTAAAGCTTTGTCGCAAATGGGTCTTCCAAATGGACAATGACCGCAAAGTCAAGGTATTGGAGTGGCCATCACAAAGCCCTGACCTCAGTCCTATAGACAATTTGTGGGCAGAACTGAAAAAGTGTGTGCGAGCAAGGAGGCCTACAAACCTGACTCAGTTACACCAGCTCTGTCAGGAGGAATGGGCCAAAATTCACCCAACGTATTGTGGGAAGCTTGTGGAAGGCTAACCGAAACGTTTGACCCAAGTTAAAAAATTTAAAGGCAATGCTACCAAATAATAATTTAGTGTATGTAAACTTCTGACCCACTGGGAATGTGATGAAAGAAATAAAACCTGAAATAAATAATTCTCTATACTATTATTCTGACATTTCACCTTCTTAAAATAAAGTGGTGATCCTAACTGACCTAAGACAGGGAATTTTTACTAGGATTAAATGTCTGGAATTGTGAATAACTGAGTTAAAATGTATTTGGCTAAGGTGTATGTAAACTTCCGACTTCAAATGTGTACAGTGCACTTATCCACATTTTATCTACAAGTGTAAATCAAGAAAATTAAGAGTCATTGTTGAAGCACATGGAGGGTTGTTTTGAGTACTGAAAATGTGTCTCTGTGTTCTTTCTTCAATAATGTTTAGAGTCTCTCTGAGAGTTTGCCACATGCTTTCATTCTAAATCCAAACTGGATTGCTGAACTTAACCTTGTGTTCCACCCTCACGCTCAATTGAGTCACTCAACAGAACATTGTAATCCTAATGTCATGAGTGTTGTTATAATTAACACATTCAACAGTTGTTGTTGATAGCCTCTATCGGCACTCTGAAAATAGCCAATACTAATGATATTGATGGTTTAGTCAGATGGCTAAGTCGATAGTTAGATTCGTGAGGATTAATCCATCTAGTGAATATTTCAGCTCTGTGTTACTGTAGTACAGAGATGGCAGCAGTGGCGACCCGTTATTCAGGGCAGTTTTTTGCCTGTTTTGCATGTTATTTTGGCATTAATATGTGTCACATATCAGTTTGCAAACAATGTAAAAAATAATAATATTGAGTTAATAAAGCCGCATACAAACACAGTCTCATTTTTGCTTTCTTGAGTAAGGCAGCTCCAAAATGCAGGTGTTTCAGCCTAGCTCACTGCTTTCAAAATCTACGGGGAGAGCTAGAAAATGCAAAGCCCTTGGGTGCTGCCATAGAGTTACATTAGAAGTGCCCATCCAAGAAGGCTCAAGGTCATTAGCCACAGATAAAATGACGTCAAATCACGTTATATCTACCGTAGCTTTGATTGGTTGTGCACCGCCCATGGGTCTCCCGGTCACGGCCGGCTGCGACAAAGCCTGGACTCAAACCAGGATCTCTAGTGGCACAGCTAGCACTGCGATGCAGTGCCTTAGACCACTGCGCCACTCGGGAGTCACTTTTCACGAGCCACTTTTCAATCCTTGTCATATTTAGAGAAATAATAGATAAAACGTATCTGTGCTCATCGGCCATTGGACATAAACTTTACACAACAAGTTGGAAATTGAGTGGTTTGGAAGGAATCAGTGGCTATCTGCAAGCGTCACAAAGCAATCACTAGCCTGCTATTCAGTGGAGAGGGTGTGTGGTCCAAGTCTGGGTTTAAGGGTCTCTTTTCCAAGGAATGGGCCAAAAACGGTTGAATACACTGCCCATGCTGTCAATCCAGCATGACTTCTGCCGTGTTCAAAACAACTGGAAACTTGGAACTGGGAAATCTCAGACTTCAGTGAGTTCAAGATAACTTGGAACTCGTGGTCCTCTGTAGCTCAGCTGGTAGAGCACGGCGCTTGTAACGCCAAGGTAGTGGGTTCGATCCCCGGGACCACCCATACACAAAAATGTATGCACGCATGACTGTAAGTTGCTTTGGATAAAAGCATCTGCTAAATGGCATATTATTATTATTATTTAAAAAACGAGCTCCGACTGGGAAAATACGTTTTGAACGGTCATCCAACTCGGAATTCCAAGTCGGAACTCGGGCCTCTTTCTAGAGCTCCGACCTGAAGATCACTGACGTCATGATTCAACCTTGTTTTTTTCAGAGTTCCCAGTTGTCTTGAAAGCACCATAAATCCAGAGAATGCCAGACTTTGATGACAAAGTTTGATGACAAAATGTGCGCATAAGGACCGCCGCGCCACCTTCCTGCTCAAGTGAGCACAGCACAACAAGGTGAGTCCAAAAACGTCTTGTATGCTGCTGCATAAATGATGTAATATGCCAGGGAGATATGTATACTGTAGCTAAGAAAGTAATACTAAGTGTATGTTGGGTAGTAAGCTGTTAGTAGCCCATGTGCCTCAACCTAATAATTTGGTCCCTTTCCCCTTCATAACTTAGCTTACTGTTCTGACTTGGTGGTGCACATGTAGCCTATAGCATGTTTTAGAGAAATGTCATCATCGAATATAGTAAGAGTTTTCATTGTCTGCTTATATGCTCCCTTTATTTATCCTACGGTTCTGACTTGGTGTACAGGGAGAACACTGTAAGAACGGCCCATGTTCTGAATTCTGTCTCTGTACATTTCAAAAGTGCTGAACAAATAGTTATTGACTACGTCCGTCCTAGCTCGCTCATTAATGTCTTAATCGAAATTACGGATTGCCTCTTTTCCGCTCGTCGTCCCCTTATGCCATAGTTGGTACATCTCAATTGTCAGTAGAAACCACATTTGTTTAAGCAAGTCAGCCATATCAGCTATGTTTTTTAAAAAGGCAGTAAATGAGGCTGATTTAACTGTTTCGCTGCCAGACAAGGCTCCGCTGATAGCCAGGTGTAACAGTGGTAAGGATTCAATCCATGGTGCTGAAAAGAAAGCTTTATGTAGGCCTTAGCAGTTTGTGGGCACCGTTTGTCACTGTTATAGTGCAATTATTGTATTGTTTAGTGTTGTGTAGTGGCTTTGCTGGCATGCATCTAAAAACCAAGATTTACATGCTACAATCGCCACTGGACGGCAGTAGTCTGACTGACCGTGTACAGGCAGCTCTCCACCACATTTGGCTCTGGCTCCAGGCCTGGGAGGTAGTGGGACACAAACTGGGACAGGAGATGGACGTCCGTCCTGTCTGTCTGTCGGTTCCTCTCGTCGGGTTCCGTCTCACTGCCCATGTGGTAGCAGATCTGAGGAACACAAGGACAATACCACTGCTGAAGCATAGAGACATTCTGAATCTCTCATCATGGAGGTGTGGACGTGTGCATGATGACTTAATGACATGGGTTGGTTGGTTTGATATTCTAAAGTCTGATTAAGGGTAGATAGTGGGGTTTGTCTGATAGCTAAATGCAATGCCTGTGTATCCTTAGGGATTTACCCTGAAACCCTACAAATAGCGTCCTCTGTGTATTCATTCCTCACAATAGGGATCTGATTACAGTGTGAAGGAATGCTGCTTTCAGCCTATCCCTCCACAGGACAGCAGTCATTTTGTCCAGGGAAATGGCATTCTAATAGTTGCTGCATTATTCAGTGTTAGTAAGTGATACTTTCTGTATCCAGGCAGTGTTCTTCACCTTCATCAGGCCTGGATACTCATTGGAGGGGAGGCCATAGAAGTGGTACTGCGCTCCCTCCACTCCCATCTGGACGAAGCAGGGGAAGCGGCTGTTGATGCCATATGTGCCCGGGACCTTCTCCTTCCAGTAGAACACATTAATCTTCACCACCTGGCCTCGGCAGCACAGCACATAAGGGCAGACACATTTAACAGACTTTCCTCAGAGGGAACGCACCCTCCCTCCCTATACAGCTTCCTCTGGAGTTACCTGTGCTGTAGTTAGCTGGTGTTTCTATGTTTTGAGGGTGACATTTCAACCAAAGGATTATGTCATCATGGTAACCAATTTTCAACATAGACAAACCTTGTATAAAATATGTTGAATTTGTACCTTTGAAACAACGTTAGATCTTCTACTTTATATCCACTATCAGGAAAAAAAATGATAGGTTGGGTAGCACCTCCTACTGGAGAATTGATCTATCTACAGCTATCCATTTGGTCTCCCATCCAGGGTTTTAACCAAGCCCAGGTTTGATATTTGTCACTGACTGCTACCAATGTGCTATCGTGAGAATGAGTATTGAGAAATTATCATTAACTAAATAGATTCACTGTTGCTATCGAAGTCATTCCAAAGTGTAGCTTTAAGAGAGCAAATGAAATGTAACCATACTTTGTAAGTCATAATGCTACTGTTATTTTACTGCTGCTCTTTAATTATTATTATTATTTAATTTTATTTTTTTACTTATCTATTTTTTACTTAACGCTTTTTTTTTTTAAACGCCATTGTTGGTTAAGGGCTTGTAAGTAACCATTTCACTGTAAGGTCTACACCTGTTGTATTCAGCGCATGTGACATATACAGTATCATCAATACTTAGGCCTAAATACAGTAGCACTTGCGAAGTCATCAACAGCTATTGTTTTAAATTCAACCCAGGGTTCAACTAAAAATAGACAATACATACTGTATAGGCCTAGGGTTTCGAGCTTTGGTTGATTTCTAATTTAATCTTCAAATTAATAATTTTTATGTAAGATTCACGCCTCCATCTCAACCAAAAATCTAAGTTAAAGAATAGGACTAAATCAAATCAAACTTTATTTCAAGTGCATTTAAAGTTTGATTTGATTTAGTCCTATTCTTTAACTTAGATTTTTGTTTGAGATGGAGATGTGAATCCGACATATCAATTATTAATTTGTAGACAAACTGGAATTAAATCCAGACTAAGTCAGTGGCACAAAATATACATCTCCTTCAAATGTTGATATTTGGTTGCATTGACAACCAAACACAGTTCAAGATTACTTTTGCAATACAGTAAATAGCCTAAAGTTAAGTCAATCTTACAAACAAATGTAACAGTATTTATTCAACCTTAAAATGAGTAACACACCCATGGCCACATTTTGAGTTTACTGTGACTTTAAATGTCTTCTTATGTAATCATAGAAAGCATGCATGTTCAAGATAGCATGCAAAGGTCACAGGTCTGTGGAGATCTTCACAATATTGCAATAATAATTTGCGCAGAATCTCGAACAGCATTGATCACTTGCACTTTTGATGTAATCTCAACAGGTTATTTGGTTGTGCTATTAGATGATGCACAGTGATAACACATTAAGTTGTATTTAAATACACAATATCTGACATTGGATTCCCATTTCAACCTTCTTGTGCTTTTAAATGGTTGAAAGCAAAGTGATAACACATTTAGATTATAAACCAAAAATCAGACATTATTTTTCAATTAGAATTGATCACCGTCTCAACCAAATATTTCCCAAATGTCCATGTTCCATAGTTTCCTGTAGTTACATTCATGTAGTCAACCTCTCTGTATGTTCAAGCCCTTGTGACTCGAATTGTCTTATGTTTTCCCTAGATGAAGGGTCTGTTCTCCTGCAGTCAGACCTGAGAGATGTGATTATAAATCATCTCAGTTACAGAATTATAGAAAGTGTTTTCAATCATGACCCTGCTGAGAGTAAGGGAGGACAAGTAGAGTTATTTATTCTGGAGACGGACCGGCTGTGTCCCGCAGAGCCTGTTACCGCCCTGTGTCTGACCCGGCAGTGTCTGTCAGAGACACAGACCGCTATAATTCACTGATTTTGGCCTCAGGAGGGTGATTTTTTATTTATAATAAAAAAAAGGAAATATGCTCCAGGAAAAGTACAGGTTAAAATAGATACAGAATCGTGCTCTTCTTACCTGGCAGAGGTCCTTGAGTTGTGTGGTCCACACACAGTGGAATGTTTAAATACAGAAACACGCTTACGTGGAGTTAAATTGCCCCCATGTCAGCTTGGTGTGTCAGTGAATGGCAGAATGGGTGAATTAAATGTCAGCCGTTATATACAGTACACTACTTGACCAAAAATATGTGGATAGCTGCTCGTCGAACATCTCATTCCAAAATCATGGGCATTAATATGGAGTTGGTCCCCCCTTTGCTGCTATAACAGCCTCCATTCTTCTGGGAAGGCTTTCCACTAGATGTTGGAACATTGCTGCAGGGACTTGCTTCCATTCAGCCACAAGAGCATTAGGTGTTTGATGGGGTTCAGGTCAGGGCTCTGAGCAGGCCAGTCAAGTTCTTCCACACCGATCTTGACAAACCATTTCTGTATGGACCTCGCTTTGTGCACATGGGCATTGTCATGCTGAAACAGGAAAGGGCCTTCCCCAAACTGTTGCCACAAAGTTGGAAGTACAGAATCGTCTAGAATGTAATTGTATGCTGTAGCGTTAATATTTCCCTTCACTGGATCAAAGGGGCCTAGCCCGAACCATGAAAAACAGCCCCAGACCATTATTCCTCCTCCACCAAACTTTACAGTTGGCACTATGCATTTAGGCAGGTAGAGTTCTTCTGGCATCCGCCAAACCCAGATTCGTCCGTCGGACTGCCAGATGGTGAAGCGTGATTCATCAATCCAGAGAATGCGTTTCCACTGATCCAGAGTCCAATGGCTCCATTACATGAAGCTTCCTGATGAACAGGTATTGTGCTGACGTTGCTTCCAGAGGCAGTTTGGAACTCGGTAGTGAGTGTTGCAACTGAGGACAGATGATTTTTACGCGCTATGCGCTTCAGCACTCGGCGGTCCCGTTCTGTGATCTTTTGTGGCCTACCACTCCGTGGCTGAGCCGTTGTTGCTCCTAGACGTATCCACTTCACAATAACAGCACTTACAGTTGACTGGAGCAGCTCTAGCAGGGCAGAAATGTGACGAACTGACTTGTTGGGAAGGTGGCTTCCTATGATGGTGCCACGTTGAAAGTCACTGAGCTCTTCAGTAAGGCCATTCTACTGCCAATGTTTTTCTATGGAGATTGTATGGCTGTGTTCTCGATTTTATACACCTGTAAGCAATGGGTGTGGCTGAAATAGCTGAATCCACTAATTTGAAGGGGTGTCCACATACTTTTGTATATATAGTGTATGTACTGTATGTACTGTATGTCAGTGGAAGTTGAAGGCCAATCTGTATTTGGTTTTGTTGGAGAGAGATGTCATAACAGGGGGTTCAGCTGCATAGCTGGATGTATGTTTGTAAGAGAGGTGAAGCTAGCAGGTACAGCTGCAGGAAGTCCTAGGTCTTTGTGTCGTACAGTGAGGGGGAAAAGTATTTGATCCCCTGCTGATTTTGTACGTTTGCCCACTGACAAAGAAATGATCAGTCTATAATTTTAATGGTAGGTTTATTTGAACAGTGAGAGACAGAATAACAAAACAAAAATCCAGAAAAACGCATGTCAAAAATGTTATAAATTGATTTGCATTTTAATGAGGGAAATAAGTATTTGACCCCCTCACAATCAGAAAGATTTCTGTCTCCCAGGTGTCTTTTATACAGGTAATGAGCTGAGATTAGGAGCACACTCTTAAAGGGAGTGCTCCTAATCTCAGTTTGTTACCTGTATAAAAGACACCTGTCCACAGAAGCAATCAATCAATCAGATTCCAAACTCTCCACCATGGCTAAGACCAAAGAGCTCTCCAAGGATGTCAGGGACAAGATTGTAGACCTACACAAGGCTGGAATGGGCTACAAGACCATCGCCAAGCAGCTTGGTGAGAAGGTGACAACAGTTGGTGCGATTATTTGCAAATGGAAGAAACACAAAAGACTGTCAATCTCCCTCGGCCTGGGGCTCCATGCAAGATCTCACCTCGTGAAATGTGCAACCAGAGGAAAAAAAACTCTAGACCACCTTTACTCCACACACAGAGACGCATACAAAGCTCTCCCTCGCCCTCCATTTGGCAAATCTGACCATAACTCTATCCTCCTGATTCCTGCTTATAAGCAAAAACTAAAGCAGGAAGCACCAGTGACTCGGTTAATAAAAAAGTGGTCAGATGACGCAGATGCTAAGCTACAGGACTGTTTTGCTAGCACAGACTGGAACATGTTCCGGGATTCTTCAGATAGCATTGAGGAGTACACCACATCAGTCACTGGCTTCATCAATAAGTGCATCGATGATGTCGTCCCCACAGTGACCGTACGTACATACCCCAACCAGAAGCCATGGATTACAGGCAACATCCGCACTGAGCTAAAGGGTAGAGCTGCCGCTTTCAAGGAGCGGGACTCTAACCCGGACGCTTATAAGAAATCCCGCTATGCCCTCCGACGAACCATCAAACAGGCAAAGAGTCAATACAGGACTAAGATTGAATCGTACTACACCGGCTCTGACGCTCGTCGGATGTGGCAGGGCTTGAAAACTATTACAGACTACAAAGGGAAGCACAGCCGCGAGCTGCCCAGTGACACAAGACTTCCAGCTAAACCACTTCTATGCTCGCTTCGAGGCAGGCAACACTAAAGCATGCATGAGAGCACCAGCTGTTCCGGATGACTATGTGATCACGCTCTCCGTAGCCGATGTGAGTAAGACTTTTAAGCAGGTCAACATTCACAAGGCCGCAGGGCCAGACGGATTACCAGGACGTGTACTCCGAGCATGTGCTGACCAACTGGCAAGTGTCTTCACTGACATTTTCAACATGTCCCTGACTGTCTGTAATACCAACATGTTTCAAACAGACCACCATAGTCCCCGTGCCCAAGGACTCTAAGATAACCTGCCTAAATGACTGCCGACCCATAGCACTGACGTCTGTAGCCATGAAGTGCTTTGAAAGGCTGGTCATGGCTCACATCAACACCATGATGCCAGACACCCTAGACCCACTCCAATTTGCATACCGCCCCAACAGATCCACAGATGATGCAATCTCTATTGCACTCCACACTGCCCTTTCCCACCTGGACAAGAGGAACACCTACGTGAGAATGCTATTCATTGACTACAGCTCAGCATTCAACACCTTAATGCCCTCAAAGCTAATCACTAAGCTAAGGATCCTGGGACTAAACACCTCCCTCTGCAACTGGATCCTGGACTTCCTGACGGGCCGCCCCCAGGTGGTAAGGGTAGGTAACAACACATCTGCCACACTGATCCTCAACACGGGGGCCCCTCAGGGGTGCGTGCTCAGTCCCCTCCTGTACTCCCTGTTCACCCATGACTGCATGGCCAGGCACGACTCCAACACCATCATTAAGTTTGCCGATGACACAACAGTGGTAGGCCTGATCACCGACAACGATGAGACAGCCTATAGGGAGGAGGTCAGAGACCTGGCCATGTGGTGCCAGGATAACAACCTCTCCCTCAACGTGACCAAGACAAAGGAGATGATTGTGGACTACAGGAAAAAAAAGAGGACTGAGTACGCCCCCATTCTCATCGACGGGGCTGTAGTGGAACAGGTTGAGAGCTTCAAGTTCCTTGGTGTCCACATCACCAACGAACTATCATGGTCCAAACACACCAAGACAGTCGTGAAGAGGGCACGACAAAGCCTATTCCCCCTCAGGAGACTGAAAAGATTTGGCATGGGTTCTCAGATCCTCAAAAAATTCTACAGCTGCACCATCGAGAGCATCCTGACTGGTTGCATCACCGCCTGGTATGGCAACTGCTTGGCCTCCCACCGTAAGGCACTACAGAGGGTAGTGCGTACGGCCCAGTACATCACTGGGGCCAAGCTTCCTGCCATCCAGGACCTCTATACCAGGCGGTGTCAGAGGAAGGCCCTCAAAATTGTCAAAGACTCCAGCCACCCTAGTCATAGACTGTTCTCTCTGCTACCGCACGGCAAGCGGTACCGGAGTGCCAAGTCTAGGTCCAAAATACTTCTCAACAGCTTCTACCCCCCAAGCCATAAGACTCCTAAACAGCTAATCATGGCTACCCGGGCTATTTGCACTGCCCCCCCCCCCCACCCCATCATTTTACGCTGCTGCTACTCTGTTTATTATTTATGCATAGTCACTTTAACTCTACCCACATGTACATATTACTCCAACTACCTGTTGTATTTGGCGCATGTGGCCAATAAAATTTGATTTGATTTGATTTTGAGTTGCAATGATCATGAGAACGGTGAGGAATCAGCCCAGAACTACATGGGATGATCTTGTCAATGATCTCAAGGCAGCTGGGACCATAGTCACCAAGAAAACAATTGGTAACACACTACGCCGTGAAGGACTGAAATCCTGCAGCACCCGCAAGGTCCCCCTGCTCAAGAAAGCACATATACAGGCCCATCTGAAGTTTGCCAATGAACGTCTGAATGATTCAGAGGAGAACTGGGTGAAAGTGTTGTGGTCAGATGAGACCAAAATCTAGCTCTTTGGCATCAATCAATCAATCAATTTTATTTTATATAGCCCTTCGTACATCAGCTAATATCTCGAAGTGCTGTACAGAAACCCAGCCTAAAACCCCAAACAGCTAGTAATGCAGGTGTAGAAGCACGGTGGCTAGGAAAAACTCCCTAGAAAGGCCAAAACCTAGGAAGAAACCTAGAGAGGAACCAGGCTATGAGGGGTGGCCAGTCCTCTTCTGGCTGTGCCGGGTGGAGGTTATAACAGAACCATGCCAAGATGTTCAAAAATGTTCATAAGTGACAAGCATGGTCAAATAATAATCAGGAATAAATCTCAGTTGGCTTTTCATAGCCGATCATTAAGAGTTGAAAACAGCAGGTCTGGGACAGGTAGGGGTTCCATAACCGCAGGCAGAACAGTTGAAACTGGAATAGCAGCAAGGCCAGGCGGACTGGGGACAGCAAGGAGTCACCACGGCCGGTAGTCCCGACGTATGGTCCTAGGGCTCAGGTCTCTCAGTTGGCTTTTCATAGCCGATCATTAAGAGTTGAAAACAGCAGGTCTGGGACAGGTAGGGGTTTCGTAACCGCAGGCAGAACAGTTGAAACTGGAATAGCAGCAAGGCCAGGCGGACTGGGGACAGCAAGGTGTCAGCATGCCCGGTAGTCCTGGCGTATGGTCCTAGGGCTCAGGTTCTCAGAGAGAAAGAGAGAACGAGAGAATTAGAGAGAGCATACTTAAATTCACACAGGACACTGGATAAGACAGGAGAAGTACTCCAGGTATAACCAACTAACCCCAGCCCCCCGACACATAAACTACTGCAGCATAAATACTGGAGGCTGAGACAGGAGCGGTCCGGAGACACTGTGGCCCCATCCGAAGAAACCCCCGGACAGGGCCAAACAGGAAGGATATAACCCCACCCACTCTGCCAAAGCACAGCCCCCGCACCACTAGAGGGATATCCTCAACCACCAACTTACAATCCTGAGACAAGGCCGAGTATAGCCCACAGAGGTCTCCACCACAGCACAAACCAAGGGGGGGCGCCAACCCAGACAGGAAGATCACGTCAGTAACTCAACCCACTCAAGTGACGCACCCCTCCTAGGGACGGCATGAAAGAGCACCAGCAAGCCAGTGACTCAGCCCCTGTAACAGGGTTAGAGGCAGAGAACCCCAGTGGAGAGAGGGGAACCGGCCTGGCAGAGACAGCAAGGGCTGTTCGTTGCTCCAGAGCCTTTCCGTTCACCTTCACACTCCTGGGCCAGACTACACTCAATCATATGACCTACTGAAGAGATAAGTCTTCAGTAAAGACTTAAAGGTTGAGACCGAGTCTGCGTCTCTCACATGGGTAGGCAGACTGTTCCATAAAAATGGAGATCTATAGGAGAAAGCCCTGCCTCCCGCTGTTTGCTTAGAAATTCTAGGGACAATTAGGAGGCCTGCGTCTTGTGACCGTAGCGTACGTATTGGTATGTACGGCAGGACCAACTCGGAAAGATAGGTAGGAGCAAGCCCATGTAACGCTTTATAGGTTAACAGTAAAACCTTGAAATCAGCCCTTGCCTTAACAGGAAGCCAGTGTAGGGAAGCTAGCACTGGAGTAATATGATCAAATTTCTTGGTTCTAGTCAGGATTCTAGCAGCCGTATTTAGCACTAACTGAAGTTTATTTAGTGCTTTATCCGGGTAGCCGGAAAGTAGAGCATTGCAGTAGTCTAACCTAGAAGTAACAAATGCATGGATTAATTTTTCTGCATCATTTTTGGACAGAACATTTCTGATTTTTGCAATGTTACGTAGATGGAAAAAAGCTGTCCTTGAAACAGTCTTGATATGTTCGTCAAAAGAGAGATCAGGGTCAAGAGTAACGCCGAGGTCCTTCACAGTTTTATTTGAGACGACTTTACAACCATCAAGATGAATTGTCAGATTTAACAGAAGATCTCTTTGTTTCTTGGGACCTAGAACAAGCATCTCTGTTTTGTCCGAGTTTAAAAGTAGAAAGTTTTCAGCCATCCACTTCCTTATGTCTGAAACACAGGCTTCTAGCGAGGGCAATTTTGGGGCTTCACCATGTTTCATTGAAATGTACAGCTGTGTGTCATCCGCATAGCAGTGAAAGTTAACATTATGTTTTCGAATAACATCCCCAAGAGGTAAAATATATAGTGAAATTCCTCCTCCTCGCCGTGTTTGGAGGAGGAGGAATGCTGCCTATGACCCCAAGAACACCATCCCCACCATCAAACATGGAGGTGGAAACATTATGCTTTGGGGGTGTTTTTCTGCTAAGGGGACAGGACAACTTCACCGCATCAAAGGGACGATGGACGCGGCCATGTACCGTCAAATCTTGGGTGAGAACCTCCTTCCCTCAGCCAGGGCATTGAAAATGGGTCGTGGATGGGTATTCCAGCATGACAATGACCCAAAACACATGGCCAAGGCAACAAAGGAGTGGCTCAAGAAGAAGCACATTAAGGTCCTGGAGTCGCCTAGCCAGTCTCCAGACCTTAATCCCATAGAAAATCTGTGGAGGGAGCTGAAGGTTCGAGTTGCCAAACATCAGGCTCGAAACCTTAATGACTTGGAGAAGATCTGCAAAGAGGAGTGGGACAAAATCCCTCCTGAGATGTGTGCAAACCTGGTGGCCAACTACCAGAAACGTCTGACCTCTGTGATTGCCAACAAGGGTTTTCCCACCAAGTACTGAGTCATGTTTTGCAGAGGGGTCAAATACCTATTTCCCTCATTAAAATGCAAATCAATTTATAACATTTTTGACATGCGTTTTTCTGGATTTCTTTGTTGTTATTCTGTCTCTCACTGTTATAATAATATGCCATTTAGCAGACGCTTTTATCCAAAGCGACTTACAGTCTTGTGTGCATACATTTTTACGTATGGGTGGTCCCGGGGATCGAACCCACTACCCTGGCGTTACAAGCGCCATGCTCTACCAATTGAGCTACAGAGGACCAAGGACTGTTCAAATAAACCTACTATTAAAGATAAAAATTATAGACTGATCATGTCTTTGTCAGTGGGCAAACGTACAAAATCAGCAGGGGATCAAATACTATTTTCCCTCACTGTATGTATTTATGTGTGTCCTCATAGTTGTTACATGTTTGTATAACATAAACTGTGTGTCTGCGTGTGTGCCTGCATGCGTGTGTGTGTGCCAGTGGCGATTTTAGCATGTACATCTTGGTGGGGCAAACACAATTATTTATTTTTTGATGCATGACAGCAAAGCCACAACAAAACACTAAACAAAACATTAATTGCACTATAACAGTGACAAATGGTGCCCACAAACTGTTAGGGCCTACATAAAGCTGTCCCAACAGCAGAGCTTTCCTTTCAGCACCATGGAGTGAATCCTTACCACCGCTACACCTGGCTATCAGCGGAACCTTGTCTGGCAGCGAAACAGTTCATTCAGCCTCCATTTCCTGCCTTTTTAAAAACCATAGCTGATATGGCTGACTTGCTTAAACAAATGTGGTTACTACTGACTCCTTGTGGATTTGTGTAAGTCGATAAGAACCGCATTCTCCTTCAATAATAATGAACGCCAAAATGAGTTTTGACTTTGAACCATACACAAACATTATTACATTCTTGTTCAGTAAATTCATAATGTGTATTCTTATATCATTAACACTTAGCTCTAAGGATAAGCAAGTGCAAGCAAATGAGCTGTGATGAGGTAGGCCTATTCGTTCAGCACTTTCAAAATGGACACAGACAGAAATTCAAACAGATGTTGAGGCCTTAACTTCACCACAGAGAGAGAGAGAGAGAGACTTGGTTAGCCTACCATTTGAAGTACTTTATTAGGCCTATGTGGTCTAAAAAGAAAGGAAAATACAATCGTGAGGATCCACTTTTATATACAATATACCGACACATTGCAAAACAACCCTCGCTGGAATTGAGCGAGCTAAAATGGACGTAGTCAATATAATATTTGTTCAGCACTTTTGAAATGTACAGTGACAGAATTCAGAACATGGGCCGTTCTTACAGTGTTCTCCCTGTACACCAAGTCAGTACCGTAGGATAAATAAAGGGGGCATATAAGCAGACAAAAAAAGCTCTTACTATATTCGATGATGACATTTCTCTAAAACAGGCTATAGTCTACATGTGCACCACCAAGTCAGAGCAATAGGCTAAGTTATGAGGGGGAAAGGGACCAAATTATTAGGGTGAGGCACATGGGCTACTAACAGATTACTACCCAACATACACTTAGTATTACTTTCTTAGCTACAGTATATATATCTCCCTGGCATATTATTTATACAGCAGCATACAATAAATGTTTTGACTCACCATTGTTGTGCTGTGCTAACTTGAACAGGAAGGTGGCGCGGTGGTCCTTCTAGTGGGCAAATTTTGTCATCAAACTTTGTCATCAAAGTCTGGCATTCTCCGGATTTATGGTGCTTTCAAGACAACTGGGAACTTGGAAAAAAAACAAGGTCGAATCATGACATCAGTGGACTTGAAATTCCGAGTTGGATGACCGTTCAAAATGTATTTTCCCAGTCGGAGTTCCCATTTGTCTTGAACTCACTGAAGTCTGAGATTTCCCAGTTACGAGTTTCAAGTTGTTTTGAATGTGGCAGAAGTCATGCTGGATTGACAGAATGGCCAATGTACTCAACCTTTTCTGACCCATGGTGTTGCGTGTGAATGTTTATCCTTTTAAGCTTGGAAAAGAGACCCTTTCAGACAGATGTTTTAAATCCTTAAACCCAGACTTAGCAGGCAGGGGAAGCAAAATAGTGATTGCTTTGCAACTCTTGCAGTTAGCCCCTGATTCCTTCCAAACCACTCATTGTTGAATTTGCAATTTACAACATGTTGTGTAATGTTTATGTCCAATGGCTGATGAGCACCGATACGTTTTATCTATAATTTGATTGGAAATTATTTGCCACTAGATTGCCGACGTGATTCATGATGATGACTGCTTGTCTAGCTTGCTAGCTATTTTGAAAGTATGATGTTGACATGATCAGTCCAATCAAAGTTACGGTAGATATAACGTGATTTGACGTCATTTTATCTGTGGCTAATGACCTTGAGCCTTCTTGGATGGGCACTTCTAATGTAACTCTATGGCAGCACCCAAGGGGGCTGGAACTGCCTAGCTCTCCTTGTAGATTCTGTGGTGACGTAGTTTCCCCATGAGTGACAGAACACTGAGCCAATCACGGCGCAACTAGAGAAGATTACCAACTCCTACGCTCTGTATTTTTCGCTGGCTGCCCCTCCACCACAGAAAGCACTGAGCTAGGCTGAAACACCTTCATGTTGGAGCTGCCTTACTTAAGAAAGCAAGAAAGAGACCATATTTGTATGCGGCTTTCTTCAATCAATAAATGTGTTTTTACATTGTTTGCAAACTGATATGTGACACGAATTAAAGCCAAAATAACATGCAAAACAGGCAAAAAAAAGAAATATATATATATATATATATATATATATTTTTTTTTTGCTATACAGGTGGGGCTCAGAATGACGGGTCTTCACTCGTGTGTGTGCATACGTGTGTGTGTGTGTGTGCGTGTGTGTTTGTGTGACTGTACCTGTAGTGGTATTTGTAGTCCAGTATGGGCCATCAGTGTGTTGGCCCAGGGCCCAGCTGTAATAACCAGGCTCTCTGCCCTGTAGACCCCAGTTGCTGTCGTCACGGTGACTGTAGAGCCAGGCTGGATGTCTGTAACCTTATCTCCATCCTTTATCACTCCTCCCACACTCTGGAACACTCTCTGGGAATGCATGCGAGAGATGTAGAAATTAAGGGAAAAGCCTTTCTTACTTCCCTTAGCAGTCTAATGTGACTCTAGAAAATTCATGGAGGAGCCTGAATGAGATTCATACCTGAGTTCCTGTGACTGTTATTTCAATCCATTATACCAAGAGGTCTGAACCTCTCCGCAAGGTCACTAGGTGTTGTAAGAAGTTTGCTTCAAGGGCCCTTACTGTACCTGTACTGTCCTGAGGGCCCGGTCTGCATACAGGACCCCAACGGTGGTGTCTATGAGGGCCCTCTCCCCAGCCAGCAGGTTGACCTGGGGGAGCCTCTGGCTGAACACCTCTGGTCCCAGGGTCTCTGTGGGAACCTGGTTCCTCTCCAGGATGCTCCTGAACAGCTGGAAGTCCATGTCATCCTCAGGGCCCTTCACCAGGATACCAGTACGCCTGGGAGTGGGATGGGAAGAAACAAATTAAGTCCTACGGGTGTGTTGATGTTTGTGTATCATCAAGAGGAAATGTTACTGTTACTAGAGGCAGTTATTAAAGCATCCTGCTTACAGTGCCTAGTAAAAATAATGACATGGCATACATGGAAACTGCAGTCTCCATTTGAAAGACAATATGTACATGAATAAACCATCTATAATAAGACGCTTTCTTACAAACTCAGTCTTTGTGTAACATACAGTGCATTCGGAAAGTATTCAGACCCCTTCCCTTTTTCTACATTCTTTTTCGTTACAGTCTTATTCTAAAATTGATTAAATGAATTTTTTTCCTCATCAATCTACAAACAATACTCGATAATGACAAAGCGAAAACAAGTTTTTAGAAATTTTTGCTCAGGTGCATCCTGTTTCCATTGATCATCCTTGAGATGTTTTTACAACTTGATTGGAGTCCACCTGTGGTCAATTCAATTGACTGGACATGATTTGGAAAGGCACACACCTGTCTATATAAGGTCCCACAGTTGACAGTGCATGTCAGAGCAAAAACCACGCCATGAGGTCAAAGGAATTGTCCGTAAAGCTCAGAGACAGGATTGTGTCGAGGCACAGATCTGGGGAAGGGTGCCAAAAAAGTTCTGCAGCATTGAAGGTCCCCAAGAACACAGTGGCCTCCATCATTCTTAAATGGAAGACGTTTGGAAACACCAAGACTCTTCCTAGAGCTGGCCGCCCCGGCCAAACTGAGCAATCGGGGCAGAAGGGCCTTGGTCAGGGAGGTGACCAAGAACCTCATGGTCACTCTCACAGAGCTCCAGAGTTCCTCTGTGGAGATGGGAGAACCTTCCAGAAGGACAACCATCTCTGCAGCATTCCACCAACGACCCTAAGCACACAGCCAAGATAACGCAGGAGTGGCTTCGGAACAAGTCTCTGAATGTCCTTGTGTGTCTCAGCCAGAGCCAGAACTTGAACCCGATCGAACCTCTCTGGAGAGACCTGAAAATAGCTGTGCAGTGACAGACCATCCAACTTGACAGAGCTTGAGAGGATCTGCAGAGAAGAATGGGATAAACTCCCCAAATACAGGTGTGCCAAGCTTGTAGTGTCATACCCAAGAAGACTTGAGGTTGTAATTTCTGCCAAAGGTGCTTTAACAAAGTACTGAGTAAAGGGTCTGAATACTAACGTAAATGTGATATTTCAGTTGATCATTTTTAATAAATTAGCAAACATTCTAAAAAACAGTTTTTGCTTTGTCATTATGAGGTATTGTGTTTGGATTGATGAGGATTCTTTAAAAAAAATCCATTTTAGAATAATAATAATAATAATTTAACAAAATGTGGAAAAAGTCAAGGGGTCTGAATACTTTCCGAATGCACTGCACGTTACCATGAAAGCATAAAGTGAAAAATAAATTAAACACAGCCTCTAAAATAAATGAAATGTTGAATCTATGAAAATAATGTGTTGATGTACAGTACCAGTCAAAAGTTTGGACACACCTACTCATTCAAGGGGTTTTCTTTATTTTTACTATTTTCTAAGTTGTAGAATAGTAGTGAAGATATCAAAACTATGAAATAACACATATGGAATCATGCAGTAACCAAAAAAGTGTTAAACAAATCAACATTTATATTTGAGATTCTTCAAAGTAGCCACCCTTTGACTTTATGACAGCTTTTGTCATAAATTATTATTATTGGTGTCCTTTAGCAGCAGCAATTTGACCATAAAGGCCTTTACAAAGTCTCCTCTGAACAGTTGATGTTGAGATGTGTCTGTTACTTGAACTCTGTGAAACATTTATATGGGCTGCAATCTGAGGTGCAGTTAACTCTAATGAACTTATCCTCTGCAGCAGAGGTAACTCTGGGTCTTCCGTTCATGTGGCGGTCCTCATGAGAGCCAGTTTCATCATAGCGCTTGATGGTTTTTGCGACTGCACTTGAGGAAACTTTCAAAGTTCTTTAAATTTTCCGGATTGACTGACCTTCATGTCTTAAAATAATGATGGACTGTTGTTGCTCTTTTCTTATTTGAGCTGTTCTTGCCATAATATGGACTTGGTCTTTTACCAAATAGGGCTATCTTCTGTATACCACCCCTACCTTGTCACAACACAATTGATTGGCTCAAACGCATTAAGAAGGAAAGAAATTCCACAAATTAACTTTTAAGAAGGCACACCTGTTAATTTAAATGCATTCCAGGTGACTACCTCATGAAGCTGGTTGAGAGAATGCCAAGCGTGTGCAAAGCTGTCATAAAGTCAAAGGGTGGCTACTTTGAAGAATCTCAAATATAAATGTTGATTTGTTTAACACTTTTTTGGTTACTACATGAATGTGTTATTCCATGGTTTTGATGTCTTCACTATTATTCTACAATGTAGAAAAGAAAAACCCTGGAATGAGTAGGTGTATCCAATCTTTTGACTGGTACTGTATGTACTTGGCTAAGATTATGTTAACACAGTAGGCCTTTCCAGTGGCAATCAGCGGTTGAAACAATAACAAAGCTAACTCCCCTCCCCTGTTTCGGTAAAAAGCTGAGGGACGTGGCTGGAGAAATATAACCACTCTCAAATTCATAGACAGAGCTGTGGATGGACGGACAGACCATCCATGATGTCGAAGTTATAGTTTTAACCATGTTTTGAGGCTATATAGTGTTTGTTTACATTTACTTTGTTTACAAACATTGGAGTAAAACAAGCTTATATTTTGGGTTCTGATGGGGTAAGACAGTTGAACTAAGATCATGAGGTATTCATAAGTTATATTCTTCAAGAATCAATGGGTACATACAGTATAATTCATTTATAAGTCCAAAAATGGATGTGGCTACTGCAGACTGCACCTTTCGGTGAAGGTATGGGTGTGGTTGGAGGCCTGTCCAACCAACAGGTGCCATCTTGAAATATTCTGCATTCATAACAAGTGGGAAATTCGGAAAATACTACTTGTGAACTGGGCGCAACAAGAGTTCTGTTTTTCCTGTGTCTTGTATCATATTGTACAACAGCTGATGAAACTAACACTGTAAAAGTGTGAAAGAATCTGATCAGTGTTATTTCCTGATAGTTGCTGGTTGAAAATACAATCTACACAGCAGGTTTTGCATGGGTGGAGTTTCAGCTTGCCCGGTAAATAAGTTAATAGACCAATAACAAAGAGTTCCAAACCTCTCTGCCAATAACAGCTTTTAGGTGCCCTCCCCCTCCCCACTCAGACCACTTTCAGACTGTCCTAGCAAAATTCTTGTTTAAGAAAGTTTTTTGCTAAAGAGATATTTTTGTTTCTTTTTGACAATTTGAATGGAAAACTATTACAGTAAGGTACTTAACTGTTACCAGAAATGATTTGATATTGATATAAAAACGTCTGCATTGGGCCTTTAACCACAGTGTGTATCAATCCACCAGAGTGGAGGGACCTAATAGGAGGGATATGTAACCTGAAAACTAGCTGTTATTGGCAGAGATGTTTGGAACTCTCTATGTTTTGATCTATTTATGCCGCGTTCAAGACAACTGGGAACATGGAAAAAAAGCTCAGAATGGGAAAAATCGCTTTGAACGATCATCCAACTCGGAATATCAAGTTGGAAACTCGGGCCTCTTTCTAGAGCTCCCAGTTTCCGACCTGAAGATTGCTGACGTCATGACCTCTTATATTTCAGAGTTCCCAGTTGTCTTGAAAGCACCATTACTACCTTTTGATGTCACCAGGCAAAACTCCTCCCATATTAAAAGGGCTTGTGTGGATTTTCACACTTTTACATTGTTAGTTTCATCAGCTGTTGTACAATATGATACAAAACACAGGGAAATTTTTTTGTTTTGACTGCACTGGGCCTTACTCATAGCTTCTGGAAGGTTTGTAGAAACATAGTAAGAGAGGAAAGATAAGTTTGAATGGGAAGACAATGGGTGTGAAAATGTTTTACCTATTACATTTCAGACTCAACGCCATAAAAACTAACCGAGATAGTTTTTTGTAAAAAATGTAAGAGCCCTAATTGAATACAGATTTAGAAAATGTGTCAGGTCCACCCTCTGTGTCACAATGGGCTAAAACAGGGTCACATAGGGTGTTTTTGGTAGTTTTACAAATGTTCATGGTATCAAAAGTATACACCTCACACACATGGCTCAAATTGAAGAAGACACTTGTACCATGTCAGATAATGAGTTGAAATGTATTTAAGTTTGAGTTTATATCCCAATATTACATTTTATATGCAACACAGAAGATTAAAACATAAAAATCCCTTGTTTGTTTTTTGAGGTGTACATTAAGAGAACTATTCAAAAATGGTCTGTTGGTTGATATTCCCCTTGGGTAATTCCCCATCATCTTGTCAACATGTGCTAAAAAATGAATTGAGAGTCTTAGCTTTCACAATAGCAGATAACTCCAACCATTCAAAAGTTAGAGACACATTTGTAGGAAAAAGACAGAAACCAATCTGTTTGTCACAACTGCTAATTCGCGGATATTGGAGGTTCCTCATTTAATCGTGGTTCTATGAACGAAGCAGCGCATTCAGTGGATTGAAAATCATTGGGGAGGGGATGACAAAATATCCCCCCCCCTGGAATATTGGGGGGTACGTGTCCCACTCACTCTGAGCAAGGGAACACAACCTTCGTTTGCTGTTTGCTAAGACGGATTTCAGGCCTCATTTCTCCCATATGCCACTATTCTGGTGGAAAGATAGACAGAATATTTCAGAGCCATCACCTTCCATTGGACCATCCCATTCTGTTGGAATTACTTTTTTTTGTCTTTTTTGGTCCCCCCCCATTGGATTATAAATATTTATTTGATTTAGACTTGGACTCAAACAGTCAACCTGTGGTTCTTGTGGGAAGGTTTTCAGTTACAATGTGAATTTTCTCAATGCACTTTTGGCTCTTACAGAACTATTCATTTGTTGTTGATGTTTGAGTCCTTCTTTTGTTGTTTATGCTGAACCCCTATGGTTTTCCTATCAATACCATTATTATTGTACTGGCCAAGTTCCTCAATCTCAAAGTTTGTGGTTTATGGAGAGGGCCATGTTGTGCAGGAGGGCCACCCAGGGATGGGCTGTAGGTCTCTGAGTGGCTGCCTTTAATTGAGTGGTCTGGGTGAGGGATGGTCTCTGGGGCGATGTATGACTGCTGTTTTCTCTGGTGCAGGCGGCCCACTGTGATGCATGTGCAGCACCACAGCCAGGAGACTGCTCCATTCATCAGCACCCCTCCCCCAACCCCCTGAGCTGGGTGGGTGTAAATATGATCTGCACCCCAGTGCGGCCTGCCCGGCCTTGAGTGATGGGCACAGTGTCCGGGGGCTGCCCACAGGCATAGCACTCATCTATCCTCCTCACTGAAGGATCCATTTGGCCGGTGAAATACAATCCAGGAACCTGGTTTCGCTCATCCAGATTTACACAGCTTCCCCTCCTCTATCTTTCATTATCTCAATGGTTTTTAAAGGTATAGGCCAAGGCCATCCCTGCAGTAAGCCCCACGCCTCAGCACTTATATCATCCTGTATATGACTTATACTGCACTGAGGGAGATTCATGCTGGGGTTCAAATGCAGTTTGGAAGTCATTGTTTTTATTGCTGGTTTTGTAGTGTGTCATTTCACTCCCACACTAACATAGCTTCACCAGAACCCTGATAGGTCAGTGAGCTTGAAAGGTGTCCTATCAGCTTTGGTTTGTCTAAGCCAATGAGAACCGGCTCACGGTGACATAAGTGAATGCTTTCCTGTCATATCTATTAATGTAAATTAACATAGTGAGTGAAACTAGTCCAGGCTCAGTTCAGGGCACTCTAGGCATAACAGTATAATGAGGACAGGCTTTCCTTCTACATAATGTTTTATTAAGAAAAAGTAGCAGCGTACCTGAACAGTGTGACATTAGCCTCAGCCTCCAGTTTTGCCCAGAGCTGGTAGCATTCCTCCATCATGTGGGTGTAAAAGTCCTGTTCATAAGTCTTCCGGATGATCCTGGTCTGGCCATGGGAACTCCCCCAGGAGTGGGGCAGGAGGAACTGAAGAATGACACAGCATAATGCCCTTTTGGCTCTATATTACAGTGTATGGTTCTTATTGTAGTCTGTGGTGCTCAATGGCCAGTGATGAGGAAAAGGTATCACTGATGAACTGATATTGTTTTGTAGCTTTGTGCTTATCCTGCAATGATAAATGTTTTATTCTTACTGTATGTTACTGTCAGTTGAGCAATGTCAGATGTGTACACATAAGTTTAAATATTAGGCCATAGACATGATGAATACAACTCAGTGATTTAAAAAGAAACTAGTGAAAACATGTATTCAGCGTGTTATTGTCTTGCAAATGATCCATTAATCATGAGGCACAGAATATTTTATTTAACTCATCTGCACACCTTCTGCTGTCTGCAGTGAAGGTTGGCTGTTATTGCAGGTGAATGTGGCCTTCATTGAAGATGACCTTCCTCTTCCATTGTTTGGCTATCCACTTAAATAGCAACATCGACCAATGTTTTTTTTATCAGTAGCAGAACATATTGATAGCTGCTGCCTTACAAACAACTGGTGTTGTACGTGGGTTCATTCTCTGCGGATGTCTCCCTTTTAGCTCCATCAAACCTGTTGTCTTGTTTGACCTGACTTCAAAGATGTTCTCACTCCGATTGAAGGCTCAATACATTAGTTCACTTGCAGAAAACTACAAAACTGGAGTCACTGGGTGGATATGGATAATGAGTTAGTTACACACCTGCTCCAGTAGAAGAGTTTTCTTGTTATTTTTTGCCAGGTGATAGGCGGTGAAGGAGCCTTGTATCTCTGCTCCTATAACGATACAGTCGTAATCATGCTGGTCGGACATTGTCTCTGAGACCTGGTAGTGTAGTACAACACACAGCACTGCTCGGTAATGACTGTTTACCTCTCTATTCACCGACTGTACCTCTCCACCTCCATGGTCCTCTAGCCAAAGTTCTTCCATTATTTACAAATCAGCCTGTCAGACTGGCTACTGCTGACCCTTTGCACCACAGCACACTTTGGGTAATAGGAGGGTCATTTACAAAACTGAGCCTTATAGACAAACAACCATATATCTATTTTTTTGTATTTGTATAAACAATCTAAATCATTTGGAGTTAGAATGTTACACATCACCTGAAAGGACACAACCTCTACTGCAGGGTTCCCCAACTGGCGGCCCGGGGACCGAATTTGACCTGCAGGTGGTTTTATTTGGCCCCCCAAGTTTTCTGAGCAATTAATTTTTAAGTTAGGAAATATTTTCCCAAGTATTCCCACTTATAATAGAGAGACTGTCACGCCCTGACCTATAGAACTCTAGTTAGTTTGGTCAGGGTGTGAATATCATGTGTGTGTTTTCTATGGGGACATTCTATGTTTGTATTTCTATGTTTGGCCGGGTGTGATTCCCAATCAGAGGCAGCTGTCGCTCGTTGTCTCTGATTGAGGATCATACTTAGGCAGCCAGTTTTCCTGCCTGTGTTGTGGGATCTTGTTTGTGCTCGGTGAGTTTGGCTTGTGTGTGTATAGCCTTCCGACGTCACGTTTCGTTGCCTGTTGTTTTGTATGTTTATTCGGTTTAATAAACATGGATGCATTTCACGCTGCGCCTTGGTCTGACCCGTTCTTCAACGACCGTGACAGAGACACATGATCATATACAAATGTAAGCAAGGTTTTAAATGATTATGATCAAATATTATTATTACTGTTTGGGCTTATTTTTTTAATTTGCAGTCTACAAATTATTTGTAATTATGTTCCGGCCCCCCGACCATCTGCTCAAGACAAAATCGGCCCGCAGCTGAATCTAGATGATGATCCCTGCTGTACTGTCTACTTCGATGTCTGTACACAACTCTTGACGTTACAGTCAGCAGATAATGACATTTGAAAACATGACTAATCTGAAAATGTAAAAGGCACATACAGTATATGGTTCTTGGTCTGTAGGGCTCAACTGTTAGGGATGATATGGTAGTGATACTGTATGTAGACGATCATAGAACATATGGATTTGACTGGATTCATCTGAAGAAGAAACTGTCAGAACATAAAGAATAGTTTTAGAATATGTTATGACACCGTGAACATTGATGTTATCTTTGAATAACTAATTTGAACTATAATGTAGTGACGGCTCCTTTTAGAGGCCGTCTCTCTCTGACACAACTGATTTGTCAAGAGACAAGATGATCACTGTGATTCTCTTAAATCTTCAAAACAGTGAGATGTTATTTCCCACCCAGTGCTAGAACGTCACAATGATTGTAAATCAAAAGGGCACTCGTATTATTTTCCATATAGACCTACATACACAACTCTCTTTACTTCATGCACTTGCAATCACCACTCTCACAGCATTAAAGATACAACAGACCAGGTCAGCATGTTTATGATCATCAACATGTTGAGATTTGCACCCTACACATTTGCAGTCAGCACACAAATGAAGAAATACATTGTGCATCGCGCACCAGAACAAAAGATATGCATTCCAAATGCTCCAGTCTAATTAGAACTCAAACAGGTGATACAGCAGTGTCAGCATGCAGATGCGCTTTGTTTTATTCATGAGACGTCACTAGACGCTTTGGTTGTTGTTTAGTGCTGTTGTTGTTCCCCTGTGCAAATTGCAGGGTTTGCACACATTGGCTCCATCATCAATCACACACTGCTGACTGCACACACACACACTGATATGACACCTTGGCATTCCAATTAGTTCCACAACTAAGTATTCACCATAGAGGTGAGTAACAAGTAGAACATTGGCTGGCTGGCTGTACTCTGACATCAAACTACCAAGTTGCAAACTCTAAAGTGTTTACCCGACTGTTTGCTTGATTGCAGCTTCACTGTAATGTGAGAGTGAGTGGATGACAAAAACAATAACAAGCTCTCTTTTTGATATATCTAATTTGGTTTCAGGTACAGGAAAAGAGGCAAGAACTACAGGCCACAGCTTTCTGATTCTCACATGGGAGGAGAGAAACAACACACACTCATGCACACATACACATACGCACACAAGCACGCATGTTTATGCACACACGCAGATGCGTAGTGGCACACACACTCCAAGGGGGGCACCAGTGTGTGCTTAAAGGCCCAGTGTAGTCAAAAACGTGATTGTCCTGTGTTTTATATATATTTCCACACTATGAGGTTGGAATAATAGTGTGAAATTGTGAAAATGATGATAATGCCCGTTTAGGTAAGAGCTGATTGAAAAGAACGCCTGAAGTGTCAGCCTGTTTTGGTGGGATGGAGTTTTGGCCTGCCTGGTTAATAGACCAATTAGAAAAAGAGTTCCAAACTGCCAATAACAGCTAGTTTTCAGTTTTCCCCTCCCCACTCAGACCACTCCTAGAGAGTCCTAGCGAATTTCTTGCTTGAGAAATTGCTCTTTGCTAAGAAGCTATTTTTGTTTCTTTTTGACCATTTTAATTGGAGAAAAAAATTACAGTAAGGTATTTAATTGTTACCCAGAAATGATTGATATTGAGATGAAAACGGTTGCATTGGACCTTTAAAGAGCACAGGCACCCTGCTGCTCCTCCAAAATCACCATCTGCCAGCTGAAAGTTGACTCCCTGAGAGCATTTTATCCAGGCTGGTAGTATGCCCGCTCACCCTCCCATTCTGTGGATTTTACCTCGCCTTCTGAATAATGCAGTTTAAAGGGTAGCTCTATGAAATATAGTCATGGTTTTGTCCCAGAGAACCGCTCAACACTGTATATATTTGAGGTGCTATAAACGTTGTCTTCAATCTATTTTCCTGTGTGCTGCAATGCGTTCTACATGCTCAGCTAAACTTATTTATACAATATATAATATATAAACCAATAACCATGTTTCCTTTCCCAGATTATTTATTCAGTGGTATAGCTCCACCAGATTAGTTTTGTCCCTGCACAAAACCTATGTCCCTGGGAACTCCTATACTAGCCTGTAATCAAATAGAAATCATTCTTCAGTCATTTTATTAGTTGTTGGGGCTCATACAGTCGATTCAGAGTAATAATTGACCCAGCTCACTTTAGACTGAAGAAAAACAAATCACTGTTCTAAAATGTACATAGTGGTCAGGTGAAATAAACATAAATACATGTATATTATATATAACAGCTCCTATAGATAGAGGAAATCCAAACCGGGGCGTATACATTCGAGGGAAATGTAACTGTTAATCCATGTCCCCATGTGTTATTAAACATGGCGCTGAGAGCTCCGGCTCAACCAACCAAAAGTGACTTAATTACCTTACATTTACAAGTCACACTATTTATTTCTGGTCATGTTTAAATATAAGCCCGGCCTGTTGAATATTCATGTCCCTCCCTTGCTTGCACACAGGTTAATATTTGTCTGTGTCTGATGAATAACTAAAGACTGATGAATAATGGATGTGCCTGGGCCTGCCTGGTTTTTACCAGCATTGGGTCTGCTTGGCTGTATCTGGCTGTGTCAGATGTGTCAGGTGTCCCTTCTGCCAGCTAGTGGAAGTGACTCCAGGGATCAAGTGTCTCTCTATGTCTGACACTGGTGCTGTACAGAGATCACGATTCACTATCTACTCAGTTTTTTTGCACTTTTACGCAGTCAGCATTGCATAGCATGAGGACATGGTCTGGTTACTGGAGCTGAGCTTATTGAGACAGGGACATACTGTACTGGAGGAAGTCTTAAAATGCCTCTTTTAAATGCTGTTTTAAATGAAATAGAAATGAGTCTGTTATCACTGTATTTAATACAAGGCACCATGCATCAACCTGATGTGTTTTAAAGTTCGGTCTCCTCTTTCCTTCCATGAGCAGCCTGCGTGTGTTTGGCTCCTGCGTCGGCTCCATCTGTGTTGTAGTCCTTTGACAGAGTGATTATGGACGTTTGTGTCAGTGCATGGAGAGGGGTTTGGCATGGCATGTGTTGCTCTACAATCATTGTATGGAAATGATGAGATCCGCAATTGGCAAATGAATGTAATTTGATGACTATAATTGGAGTCATGGAATAGATCATACGAGTATTAAAACTAACTGCATATTAAGACTCATTCAGTACAGTATGTTGGCAAATGTAGTAATGCAAATCACATACATTCCAATGCACACAAAACACAGGTTCTTCATACAATCTTATAGGCAATTTATATCCAATACATTGAAATGTTCTGCATCCAACAATATCAATTAGCTCCAATTAATTGAAGTGTACACGGATGTACATCTCTGCATCTTGCCTACCTATGTGAAGGCATATGCTCCCAGCATGGTAGGTCTGACTGGCCCAGCCTATACTCACTCTAATTGGTAAAGGAGATGACGAAACTGCACCTCTGGAGGAGTTAGTTTATCAGGCAAAAGAGCAGGATGATTGGCTCAAGGTTTATCTTGCTTATCAGCAGTGGCGTTTTTAGCATGTAAGTCTTGGTGAGGCAAACAAAAAAATAAATAATTGCATTATAACGGTGAAAAATGGTGCCCACAAACTGTTAGGGCCTACATAAAGCTGTCCCAACAGCAGAGCTTTCTTTTCAGCACCATGGAGTGAATCCTTACCACCGCTACAACTGGCTATCAGCTGAGCTTTGTCTGGCAGCAAAACAGTTCATTCAGCTGCATTTACTGCCTTTTAAAAAAACATAGCTGATATGGCTGACTTGCTTAAACAAATGTGGTTTCTACTGACAATTGAGATGTACAAACTATGGCATAATGGCACGACGAGCGGATAAGAGGCAATCCGTAATTTAGATTAAGACATTAATGAGCGAGCTAGAACGGACGTAGTCAATATAACTATTTGTTCAGCACTTTTGAAATGTACAGCGACAGAATTCTTTAGAACATGGCCATTCTTACAGTATTCTCCCTGTACACCAAGGCAGAACCGTAGGATAAATAAAGGGGGCATATAAGCAGACAATGAAAGCTCTTACTATATTCGATGATGACATTTCTCTGAAACAGGCTATAGGCTACATGTGCACCACCAAGTCAGAACAGTAAGCGAAATTAAGAGGGGAAAAGGGACCAAAGTATTAGGGTGAGGCATATGGGCTACCAACAGCCCACTACACAACATACACTTAGTATTACTTTTTTAGCTACAGTATACATATCTCCCTGGCATATTACATCATTTATGCAGCAGCATACAATACATTTTTGGGACTTGTTGTGCTCACTTGAACAGGAAGGTGAAGCGGCTGTCCTTCTTGTGGGCACATTTTGTCATCAAACTTTGTCATCAAAGTCTGGCATTCTCTGGACTAATGGTGCTTTCAAGACAACTGGGAACTCTGAAAAAAAACAAGGTTGAAACATGACGTCAGTGATCTTCAGGTTGGAGCTCTAGAAAGAGGCCTGAGTTCCCGACTTGGAATTCCGAGTTGGATGACCGTTCAAAATGTATTTTCCCAGTCGGAGCTTGTTTTTTTTCTTCAAATTCTCAGTTGTCTTGAACTCACTGAAGTCTGAGATTTCCCAGTTCCGAGTTTCCAGTTGTTTTGAACATGGCAGAAGTCATGCTGGATTGACAGCGTGGCCAATGTCCTCAACCTTTTCTGGCACATGGTGTGTTGCGAGTGAATGTTTTTCCTTTTAAGCTTGGAAAAGAGACCCTTAAACCCAGACTTCGACCACACACCCTCTCCACTGGATAGCAGGCTAGTGATTGCTTTGCAAAGCTTGCAGTTAACCACTGATTCCTTCCAAACCACTCATTGCTGCCCCACCTGCCCTGAATGAGGGGTCGACACTGCTTATCAGTTAGTTCAGTTGAGCAGCTTTGCTTTACTGAACAAATTCTGAGAGCCCTTGGTTGTAGAAGTGTGAACACTGAATATCTAGTGTTAGGGGAAGTACCGTTACCAACCATGTTTACTTTAAGTTGTTGATACTACACTGAGTGTACAAAACATTAGGAACACCTTCCTAATATTGAGTTGCACCTGCTTTTGTCCTCAGAACAGCCTCAATTTGTTGGGGCATAGACTCTACAAGGTGTCAAGTTGGCTGGATGTCATTTGGTTGGTGTACCATTCTTGATACACACGGCAAACTATTGAGTGTGAAAAGTCCAGCAGCGTTGCAGTTCTTCACACACTCAAACCGGTGCGCCTGGCACTTACTACCATACCCCGTTCAAAGGCACTTAAATCTTTTGTCTTGCCCATTCACCCTCTGAATGGCACACATACACAATCCATGTTTCAATTGTCTCAAGTCTTAAATATCCTTATTTAACCTGTCTCCTCCCCTTCATCTACACTGATTGAAGTGCATTTAACATGTGACATTAATAAGGGATCAAAGCTTTCATGGAAAGAGCAGTTCCTAATGTTTTGTACAGTCAGTGAATATTTCTCAGTATAGTCATTCTGTATGTTATTGACCACGCCCATACCAGTGAATTTGACACATAATCCATATTTGAATTGTTGCGTTGATTACATAGACATAACTGTGCAGTGATTAACCACTCTGAAATAACATAAACAACACATAAGCCAGAATCAAGAACAGCTTTATTGTGACCTTCAAAATAATAACACAACACATTGAAGGGTAAAACATGTTTTATGAAAACATCTTTAATGATTGATTTATTACAGTTCCCCCTCGCTCCCATGTGAACTGGGTTTACTGTGATAGTAATCATGGGGGTACTGTTATAGCAGTGGTTTTCAACCTGTGGTCCGCAGACCACTGGTGGTCCGCAGAGGTACTGCAGGTGGTCAGCAAAATTTCTAACAGATTTTTTATCTTCCAAAGAATAATAATCCTCTCAAGCTCTGTCAGGTTGGATGGGGAGCGTCGCTTTATAGCTATTTTCAGGTCTCTCCAGAGATGTTTGATCGGGTTCAAGTCCGGGCTCTGGCTGGGCCACTCTAGGACATTCAGAGACTTGTCCCGAAGCCACTCCTGTGTTGTCTTGGCTGTGTGCTTAGGGTCGCTGTCCTGTTGGAAGGTGAAACTTCGCCCCAGTCTGAGGTCCTGAGCACTCTGGATAAAGTTTTCATCAAGGATCTCTCTGTACTTTGCTCCGTTCATCTTTCCCTCAATCCTGACTAGACTCCCAGTCTCTGCCGCTGAAAAACATCCACACACCATGATGCTGCCACCACCATGCTTCACCTTAGGGATGGTGCCAGGTTTCCTCCAGACGTGACGCTTGGCATTCAGGCCAAAGAGTTCAATCTTGGTTTCATCAGACCAGAGAATCTTGTTTCTCATGGCCTGAGAGTCTTTAGGTGCCTTTTGGCAAACTCCAAGCTGCTGTCATGTGCCTTTTACTGAGGAGTGGCTTCCGTCTGGCCACTCTACCATAAAGGCCTGATTGGTTGAGTGCTGCAGAGATGGTTGTCCTTCTGGAAGGTTCTCCCATCTCCACAGAGGAACTCTGGAGCTCTGTTAGAGTGACCATTGGGTTCTTGGTCACCTCCCTGACCAAGGCCCTTCTCCCACGATTGCTCAGTTTGGCCGGGCGGCCAGATCTAGGAAGAGTCTTGGTGGTTCCAAACTTCTTCCATTTAAGGATGATGGAGGCCACTGTGTTCTTGGGGACCTTCAAAGCTGCAGAAATGTTTTGGTACCCTTCCCCAGATCTGTGCCTCGACACAATCCTGTCTCTGAGCGCTATGGACAATTCCTTCGACCTCATGGCTTGGTTTTTGCTCTGAAATGCACTGTCAACTGTAGGACCTTATATAGACAGGTGTGTACCTTTCCAAATCATGTCCAATCAATTGAATTTACAACAAGTGGACTCCAATCAAGTTGTAGAAACATCTCAAGGATGATCAATGGAAACAGGATGCACCTGAGCTCAGTTTCGAGTCTCACACCAAAGGGTCTGAATACGTATGTAAATAAGATATTTATATTTTTTATTTTAATACATTTTCTAAAAAATCGAAAAAACTGTTTCGCTTTGTCATTATGGGGTATTGTGTGTAGATTGAAGAGGATTTTTTTTTTTGTTAATTCAATTTAGAATAACAAAATGTGAAACTGTATATTAACGCAGTAGCAGTGCTATACTTGTTAATGATCCGTAATAAATAATTAATACCATGATCGTGAGGTCTGGATCGCTTCAAGAAGACTTCATAATGTACACATCTTAGTGTTACCAAAAAGGGAAAGTCTGTCTGAGAGTGGACCAGTGATTCAGACTAGAGCTCTGCTGCTCAAAAGGCAGTCAGCTCCTCTGTGACTGCGAGTGGAAAACAGCCATTGAATTGAGCAAAGTGAGGAGAGCAATGGGCAGAGATGAAAGTTGAGTAGGGGAAACAAAAAGTGGCGTGAGCTGCATTTGACTGAGTGAGTCAGAGCCTTCACTTCCTGGTCAGAGTGAGAGTGTGAGCTCTGTTAGCCCATTCATACGTGGTACTGAAGGCCTTCAGACGTACTGTGGTCAGTGTGTGTCAGCCTCTCTCTACTCCAGGCTGCTTCAACTTAGCATCTAATTAGGAGCTGTGGATATCAGGGGCGTCATGCACCCCAAAAATCGGAGGGGGCACAAAGTATGTGAGGATGGCTGGTGGGTGGTCCTGAGGGGGACTAGGCCCCCCGCCTGGAAGTTGGAGAATTTAGAATGTTTCAAACACCTGAAACAGCTTTTCCCTGCAATCTAGAGCTGTAATCATTATGCTTAATTCTATGTAAAAAAATATTTTTTCTGCATATCTTAGCATACCTTTTTTTTTAAAGAAACAAAATATGCTTCTCTGCTACAATCTGGGTAAAATATTGAAAGGGATGAGAGTCTAATTCAGTACATTTAGTAATTGATTGCTTTTCTAAAATCTACCAACCTTTCCAGCTGGCATGCCAGCTACGATAGTAAGACAAGCTAGCTACTTGATTGATACCCTCAAAAGGCTTCTTGGTAGCTAGTTGGGAGATTGGGAACATACAGTATCTGGGCTATCTTAAGCCAACTTCATAAAATGGATAGCTGGCTAGTAGTATTACAGAGAAACAACAACAAAACATTTAACCAAAAAAATCAATATTTTAAAATACAAAAATATGGGCATGACGCCTCTGGTGGATATGTCTGGGTTGATCCTCTGATACAGAATGACATGAGGAAACACATTTGGACCCAACAGATACTCTGTATATCAGACTATGATAAGATGGCGGTGGGGGGTGGGGGGGATTCTGTGTAACTGTAAGGCTGTCGTCACCTGTCAGGTACATTGGCCGCTGGCCTTGAGATGCCCGGCTGATGTCTGAGCGCGATCAAATTGATAAAACGCTGCAGCCTTGGAGCCGTGTTCTGTCTCAGTGTTCTTAAAGCCATGAGACACAGTCTGACTAATACAAAGAGAAGGAGGAAGAGGAAGAGGAGAAAGAGGAGGAAGATGCAGATGATGAAGAGGAGGAAGAGGAGGTAGAGGGGAGCACCATGAGAGTAAAAATGACATTTTCAATATGAGAATGAAGTAGAAATAATGTTAAAGGACAAGATGTCAGGGTACTGACTATCCAAATGGCTGTGTGTGTGTGTACGAGTGGGCACATGAGAGCATCTGCGTGCGCGGGCACATGATGGCGTGTGTACAGATGTAGGATCTTAATTTGATCACCATATTGCAGAACTTTCCTGGAACGCATGAGGTTTAAAAGGGCTCCTTTACGAAAAATGTATCAACCCCTACAAAAATGTCTATGAATTATAATCCAAATAATAATTCACATTTCCTGTTGCTGCTGATTATTTTCCTGCTGTAGCAAACTGGCTCAAATTAAGATCCTACACCTATATGTGCTTGCTCTGTAATCAGCCTGTCAAAGGCACAAAGGCTGTGTGAAGGGCATGTCTGTATGGGTGGGTATTTCATCATAGAGGCCCTTAATATACCATGGCTTGTTATTGCCATGAACAGCTGACTGCCCTGCTTCAAAGACCTCTTTGTAGATACAAACAACATGGAAGTTCTGTCAGTATTTCATACAATATGTGGCATGGAGTTCTAAACAAGAATGTCATTTTATACTGTACATTTCTGTAAATGCAATGTGTCATGTTTTACTTGCTACATTATAATAATTACTTCTGGCAAGAGAGGTTAGATTTACTTACAAGTAAATGCATTAAAAAAAGAAACTTTAGGGAAAATTAGGGCTGTGGCTGTCATGAAATTTTGTCAGCTGGTTATTGTCATGCAAAAGTTTGCTGGTCTCACAGTAATTGACTGTTAATTAACATAAACACGTTTACCATCTCCAGGTCTCCAGGCATACTGTACAAGCCCTTGGAACATCTACATTTAAAAAAGTCTACTACATTTATTTGATATACTTCATCACAATAAATACATTATTTATTTTAGTCAGGTATAAAGAAACATTATGATATGAAGAAAATGTATTTCAGAAGAACAGAATATGAGTTGGCCTACTGCATGTTATTTGGTTATGTGCCATGCCATAGGATGTAGGCTTGTTCATTTAGCAGACCAGATATGCTTATAAGTCTCGTGCCAGTATTTTATATTATATGATTTTATAGTAAGAAGAATATAACTGAACTTAGCTGAATAAAATACAAAGGATATTTTCCCCAACATATATGCTAGATTTAGAGCTATTTGGCAACTTCAGTTGTGAATGATACAAACTTTAGAATGTCTTAGAAATCAACACATACAGTGCATTTGGAAAGTATTCAGACCCCTTGAATTTTTCCATATTTTTTTTTTACGTTAAAGCCTTATTCTAAAATTGATTAAATCGTTTTTTTCCCCCCTCATCAATCTACACACGATACCCTATGATGACGAAGCAAAAACAGTTTTTAGAAATGTTTGTAAATGTATAAAAAATTAAAACTGAAATATCACATTTACATAAGTACACCTTTGGCAGCGATTACATCCACGAGTCTTCTTGGGTATGATGCTACAAACTTGGCACACCTGTATTTTTGGAGTTTCTCCCATTCTTCTCTGCATATCCTCTCAAGCACTGTCAGGTTGGATGGGGAGCGTCGCTGCACAGATATTTTCAGGTCTCTCCAGAAATGTTAGATCGGGTTCAAGTCCGGGCTCTGGCTGGGCCACTCAAGGACGTTCAGAGACTTGTCCCGAAGCCACTCCTGCGTTGTCTTGGCTGTGTGCTTTGTGTCGTTGTCATGTTGGAAGGTGAACCTTCACCCCAGTCTGAGGTCCTGAGTGCTCTGGAGCAGGTTTTCATCAAGGATCTCTCTGTACTTTGCTCCGTGCATCTTTCCCTCGATCCTGACTAGTCTCCCAGTCCCTGCTGCTGAAAAACATCCCCAACGCATGATACTGCAACCACCGTGCTTCACCGTAGGGATAGTGCCAGGTTTCTTCCAGGTGTCACGCTTGGTATTCAGGCCAAAGAGTTCAATCTTGGTTTCATCAGACCAGAGAATCTTGTTTCTCATGGTCTGAGAGTCCTTTAGGTGCCTTTTGGCAAACTCCAAGCGGACTGTCATGTGCCTTTTACTGAGGAGTGGCTTCTGTCTGGCCACTCTACCATAAAGGCCTTATTGGTGGAGTACTGCAGAGATGGTTATCCTTCTGGAAGGTTCTCCCATCTCCACAGAGGAACTCTGGAGCTCTGTCAGAGTGACCATCAGGTTCTTGGTCACCTCCCTGACCAAGGCCCTTCTCCCCCGAATGCTCAGCTTGGCTGGTCAGCCAGCTCTAGGAAGAGTCTTGGTGGTTCCAAACTTCTTCCATTGAAGAATTATGGAGTCCACCGTGTTCTTGGGGACCTTCAATGATGCAGAATTATTTTTTTGTACCATTCCACAGATCTGTGCCTCGACACAATCCTGTCTCTGAGCTCTACGGACACCTTCGACCTCATGGCTTGGTTTTTGCTCTGACATGCACTGTCAAATATAGGACCTTATACATGTCCAATCAATTGAATTTATAACAGGTGGACTCCAATCAAGTTGTAGAAACATCTCAAGGATGATCAATGCAAACAGGATGTACCTGAGCTAAATTTCGAGTCTCATAGCAAAGGGTCTGAATACTTATGTAAATAAGGTATTTCTGTTTTTTATGTTTTATAAATTAGCAAAAAATTATAAAAACCAGTTTTTCGCTCTGTCATTATGGGGTATTGTGTGTAGATTGAGGAGGAAAAAATGTAATTTAATCCATTTTAGAATAAGGCTGTAACACAACATAATGTGGAAAAAGTCAATGGGTCTGAATACTTTCCCAATGCACTGTATATGGGCTGTATGATGCAACTATAGGCTATTGATCATTTGAGTAAGTTGCAAAAAAAGCTTGCGCTCTGTTCCTTGCCTCGTGCTTCACACACTGTTCTTTCATCAATTGATCATATTTTCACCCACTATTTTCACCCACTATTCTCAATTTAACCTTGTCTTTACTAATATGTAAAATTAGTTTTGATTTAGAATTACCCATTATCAAATGGGCAGGAACAGGGGCAGGGGATAAAATACATGTCATCTGTATGAACTATTTTCCGCCGGTTGGTTTTTCAATCATACCTGGTAGGCTACTCCAGTTACTTCACTCCATGCATTAACCACTGTTTGAGGAGCATGCAGCCTCTTTCTGCGTGACAGGTGATTTTCTGCCCAAACCCTGTTCCTGCAGCTATCCAGTGCTTAATTTCAGAAAACAAGTTAAATCTGTTCGGGAACATAGATAGCAACATGTTTTCACAACAAAGCATATCTCACTAAACTTTTGACAGCCACTCTCTTAAGGCAGGCACCTCTCTGATTCAGAGGGGTTGGGTTAAATGCAGAAAACACATTTCAGTTGATGCATTCAGTTGTACAACTGACTAGCTATCCCCTTTCCCTTTCCTTTCCCTTTCCCTCTCTGGGAGCTCGAGCAAGGAATGAAGGAGAGAGAGGAGGAGATGGAAAAGCATGTTGGTGAGATATTCTGTAGCTAAAGGTAATGTGTCAGCCTATTAATTATGAAATAATGAAAAAATGCCCTAGGCTATTCAAAATCAAATACAAATTCCCTATAATTGTAGGCTAACTATGTAAGCCGCCCTGCAAAATCAATGAACCAACAGCATCACCTAGGCCTATATGTTCTCTCCAAGACTCATGGATAGAAAGTTTGGAGCATAGCATAAGGTAGGCCTAACCAGTCCATCCAGTATGCATAATAATACAGTTCACACTCAAAGGCAATTACTGGAATTTGTTTAATTTTGGAGTATAGGCTATACCAATTATGTACCAATCAGTTTATTTTGTAATGTTTTTCTGCCATGCATAATATGCTGTAGGCTATTTATTGTATAATGGCACAATCATTGTTTTAATTCAGGTAATTTTTTTTGGGCTTGCATAAGCTCTAAGCGCATGGGTGTTTTGAATTAATCTTCACCTTAGAAAGCGCTGTCAATTTCATTGTGTTAGGCTTTGAAACAACATCCACAATGACCATGTTTTCCACTCAGTTTCAATCTGTTGTTGAACTTCTTTCTTCAAATTGATCAATCACATTGAGGTGAGTTTTAAAAGCACAATACTGTTTTTGATGTGATTTTCAATTGCATTTGCATTGATGTCAGAGTGGTTAGAGGGACAATAGAGCCCTGAGTACCAGGCCATCAGGTCATTAGTGAGTTGGGTACTACCAATGCATGTCCAGAGTGCATAAGAGGAGATTACCTTGACGGTCACTTGCAATTTTACTGCGGTCATGACTCATGACTGCCGGTGTGGTGGTAATATGGTCAATGCAACAGCCCTAATGTGAATACATTATGGAATTCACATAAATTCCATTTGGAATGTTATCAACAAGGTGTTTGATGTTAATTTTGGAGTCGTCAACCTGACACTGCTGAGCTTGGGGATACAGTGGCTCTCATTAGCAAAGTCTGCTGAATCTATTGTCAGTGTCCCGCATGACCGGGCAGACGCTACTCACCATATATATGTCAGATAGAAGCAATGATCAGGGGGCTAACAGATGCAGCTCCCAGATGCAGAGTCCATGGGGTCACAACCACAATAGTCCCGTGTTGGGACTGACTGAGCAGGCTGGGCAGGATGCCATACAGACATCTCACAGCCCGCTGCCAAGGAAATACAGAAGGTTATTTGGGAGCAGCAGCACTTCCTACAGATGTAAGATCCTAATTTGAGCCAGTTTTCTACAGCAGGAAAATATTCCTGCAGCAACAGGAAATGTGAATTATTATGTGGATTATTATGAATGGATATTTTTGTAGGGATTGATAAATTTTTCGTTAGGTCAAATCAAGTCTGAATTTTCAACGTGGAAATTACTAACTTTAGAAGCCTTTTTAAAACTCAAATACACTACAAGTTTCAATTTCCTGCTGTGCAGGAAAATTGTCAGCAACAAAAGAGTGATCAAATTAACATCCTACATATGTAAGTGCAGTATGCAATGTCTTTTTATATTGACTCCCCCTATCCCAGACGAGAGTGCTCAGTTTGATTAGGGTGTGTTTCTTCAGTGCATCAGAAGGACCAAGTTACGAGTCAGTCTTAGGCTAACAACGACTGAGAGCCATTAACACAGAGGCTTATTGTGCAACCTCCTAGGCATGGCCACTATATACAGCTACATGATGATTTATGGCATTAAACCCATAGTGTGAGCTCTATAAACACCTTCTCTAAATGCATCCCTGTTCAGCAGGGCTGTAAGGCAGGAAAAGGCCCAGGAACCGAATCACACACAGCCCATAAAGAGGGCACAAACACTAGCCAATGCATGGGTGAATCAATCGGCGGTGGTGCTCACCGAATAGCATCAGAAATAGATTGCATTTTCTGGGGAAATATTATTCAATTCCCTTGTTCTGCCAGATGGTCCATGCAGCTAGAATGACTTCATCAGGAACGACTGGTGATCTATCCTGCGTGGAGAATGGGAATGTATTCAGGGGGAAAGGGAGCTTTATTAGAGCTCTGTGAGGGCAATCCAGCTTATTGAGACAAATACGGCTGGCAGCTGAGGAATGGAACAGAGCCTGCAGCCGGGGGCCTGGAGCCCTAGACCCTGCAGACTAGAGCAGGCCTCATTTGGGGCATATAGGAGGGGAGGGCAGAACCGCTTCCTTCCTGCTTCCTGTTTCCTGCGTGTTCTCATCCCAGCTGAGTCTGGGGGAAGGGGTGGGTAACCCTGCTGTTTTAATCTAGCCTTATTCAGGGTGACTCAGCTCCCATTTATACTGCTCAGCTGGAGAAAGTTAATGCATTTAACACAACTCAATGATGCACAGCAGTTTTTAACACTGGACTGGGCGAGAACGTCTCCTCCTCTACGCTGCTGATGTAAGGAACACAAAATAATACTGCAAATTAGTAAGTAGCTAATGATAACCAAAGTCAGGATAGAGAACCTCTGCGTGCATGGTTGTTCATTCAGAGCTAATAGATTTTTGCACAATGGCCTAATGGCTGATAATTGTTCAGTGAAAGTATAACTAAAAGGTAGGTCATAGTCAGCTCTATGTTATGGTTGTGATGAGAGCTGATTACCCCAGCATGCTTTTAAGAAATCCCCTGGAGGTCTCTAAATCTAGTCTGTGTGGGTGTTAAGAGGCCCTCTGATACCATGTGACATATTGCAGTCTGGTTTGGCTGAAACACAATAACAGTACAGATAAACATCTAGAACATTGCATCCAGTTTGCATCTGTTGTGTATCAGTTGGACATGAGATGAAATGCAGTAAGCCCCAATTATATCAAACCTGGATTGCTGATGCTATATAATGGCCAATCAGAGGCTTTGAAGTCACCGGTCACCATAGGAATGAATGGAATTCTACAGTATTTAAATAAAATGTTTCAAGGACAAAATGACATGTATTTAAGTGTTGATTTGTTGTAGTGGCGATAGTAACATTAGTACTCAATCATTTTTATATTTGTTTTACATTTTTATCTTCAGTTCTTAATATCTTTTTAAAAGTATGCATTAAGGTGTATGTAATAGAATACACTTTTCAAATATTAATGTAGACATTAATAAATGCATTTCTATAGCTTCCAAACTATTTGTTTTAGAATGGAGGAATATCAATATGGCTGTGCAGTGGCAAAACAGCACCACCCTGTCAGTCCCCTGTCAGTCCTCTATTGGTAAGCTCTTACTACCATTGCAAGAAGTGAGCTCAAGATGCTTTTAAAACATCATGCCATCTAATATTACCTTAATGCTTGTAGCAGCATGCCCCTGATGTGCGGCTCATTACCTCGAGACATTGGCCATTTCATTTCACGGCCTTGGTTTTCATTAGCTGTCTGGGCCGCCTGCCCATTAACTAAATTAAGGCTTGGATGCAAACTTCTGGCTCCAAGCAAGACCTCTGGGCTGCTTAACTGGGCTAGTGAGCTTCACTGACAGAGGGACACATTTATTCCAAACCAAGGCCTGACTCAGCCATGAGAAAGAGAGTGAGAGAGACAGGGTGAGAGAGAGCGCGAGCGAGAGAGAGAGAGAGAGAGAGAGAGAGAGAGAGAGAGAGAGAGAGAGAGAGAGAGAGAGAGAGAGAGAGAGAGAGAGAGAGAGAGAGAGAGAGAGAGAGAGAGAGAGAGAGAGAGAGAGAGAGAGAGAGAGAGAGACAGACAGACAGACAGACAGACAGACAGAAATAGAAACACAGAAAGAGAGTAAAAAAAGAGTGCGAGAAAGCAACGGAGGGGTCTCTCTGGGATGACCGTGACATCCAATTTACATACATTACCGTCACACAGCCACAGCAAATGAAACAGTCCCAGCAGAGTCCTAGCCAGTGAGGTCTTAGTGAGTGGAGCCATCTCTTCTAGAGGAGTGACGGTGTAGGCAGGCGCTGCCTAGTTATCATTACACATCACACCTTCACTTATAAGAGGATCATTGGAATGTCTAAGACAAATGGCTGTGGAGCAGCTAACAGAGAGAGGAAAAACATCTAGGTTTAATATGTCTCCAGTTAGGCAGGATGCTGAAATAACAAATACTTGCATTCCTGGTACATTAGATATGATGGGTCTTGTTTGCTCCCTGTTATCCTGTAGTTCCTACTTCCCAGTTTTGTCTTACTCTTCTTTTTTCTTGTGAATGGTTTTTCTCCTGCTCTAACTTCATGGATCGACTACCTGTAGCGGTATGCACACCATTTCAGTCCCTGCACTACTTTATGTGCCAACACATGGTTACTAATACTTTAGGAGGGAGCATTGAGGCTGAGTGAGTGAGTACATCATATGCATTGTAATGATGCCATCCATGTGGTGTCATAGCTCAATACCACCAAGGTGAGATTCACACTCTGATGTGTTAAGCCATGATTCAGCTTATAGACCAGAGTCAGGGGTGCTTGAAACAGACACACATGGAAAATAAACCCATCTCACCAAAGGAGCATGAAAATAAGTACCGAGTGAACTACTTTATAAAGGCTATAGGACTACATTCAATAACACAGGGTACATGAGGCTCAGGCAAGAATTTCGTCACTATTTCATCATTGCTACTTTCTATCAAGACAAGGCTACAGGGGTTTAACCACCAACAATACTTTATCATTCATATAAAACTGCCTGTGGCTACACATATTCTACATCATTTATGAACTTTCCCTATATTGTTGGTTGCCCTTTTTAGTATTCAGTGAATGGATGATGACAGAATATACGTTGTTATGTGTGTTATATAAAACACTTTCCCTTATTATTAACAGTAACTGATTCAAATACTGAAATGTAGCTATTGCTCACTTTTTAGTTTTTATATATGCTGATCGTCGAGTTCTCAAAATTATAGCAATAACATGCATGCATACATGCCAGAGTAATTGAAAAAGTTGAAATATCTAACCACAAAAAATGCATGTGATTTGTTGCGCATTAGAAATGCACATTCCTATACGGAGTAGTAACTTTTCCTCGGGGCGGAAGTTATACCGTTTGCTGACGCTAGGAGCTGTCCATGGTGCTGAAGCGTCAGCGTATTAGCTGTCTTGACCGTGCTGACAGCACAGAGAGCCAGCAATCCGTTTACTGAGCGTTACAATTAAACGGGCTCTGCGTTTCAGTTGATTGTTGTCAGATCTGCCTATTGCTCGACTTGCTAAATAAGTGCAAAAGCAGCACGGCTTTCTCTGTGTTTCACAAACCTCACGGACATTTTATTATCCGTTTGCTTATTTTGCTCTGGAAAGTATTTATTACAAGGACGTATTCTGTGAGCAGAGAGCGACTTCGACTTCAGTAGACATGTGTATAAGAAGAGACGACCAATTACACGTCATCTTTACGGTGTTGGTTCTCGCTGCTGCGGTGACAAACACACATGGGCAAGGTAAGAAATAGATTCAGTCCTACGTGGAGTTCTGCAGAAAATGACTATGTTTTAATGTCAGTCTGCTACGATAGTAGGCTATTTGCGATATCAGCCCCTACGGCTCCGCATACTGTACCAACAGTTCCTGACACCAGATCTACAAGTGTGTTTGTGCTCTTAGTATAGTTCTATATTTATATGCATAAGTCCATTAAGGTTCTGTATTCTGTCCCTGATATCCTGCATGCATCCCTGTCAGTCTACAATAAAGTAAAATCCCCAAAAGCCCTTAGTACTTGGAAGCAGAAAGAAAACGTCACAGGGTCTTAGGTTACTTACTTAATTCCTTTAAAGCATTATGTAATATTTTACAATTTTACACTGGGTGTGTTTGCATCATTATATCAATTGAATCAAGCTAGAGCTCTACTTGGTCATAGTAAACCCTGGGACCAAAAGTTAAGCCTGCCCTTAGTTAAATATATATATACGGTATATATATGGAATACAAATGTAAATATTGCACCAAACATAACATACACTCTCAAATAACATAGTTAATAATCATCTTGCTTGATTCATTAAAATGGGCAAGGGGTTTGTGAAACCCATTTTAGGAGTAAATTACTTAATCTACTTTGTACTGTCTATCACAACAAGTTTGTTTTGGTTTTTGACAACCGGACTCAAAGGACAACTGCAATGGAATATAATATTAATGGCATACAATACTGCCTTTCTGGTTAAGAAACATCAATGAAATGTCCTATTCAATAATATAGCATACAATTAGGAGTAGCCTAGAACAACATTTTACGCAACACCGGGGTGAGTAGACCTTTACTATTTGTGTGTGAGATGGTCCATGTGGCAGACGGGGCTAGGTAATAAGAGACTAATCCTCAGGAATCGCTGAAGATTACTGACTGAGCTGTTTGACACAGTTGAGTGCTACAGCGGGAAGTGCCTCTACCCATTGCACAGTGCAACGGTCTTTAAAAAAAAGGCTAGTCTACTATTTTCTCTCCACAATAGTCATCCCTATGATTATGAGAAACCAAATTATGCTTTCCTTTTGCCTCTGAGCAAGTGAATATTTAACCTCTTTGCTTTCACCTGCAGATCAATGATTTTAGTTTTTCAGTCGTCGTTTATTTTTCATTGCAACTGGATCCATACTGTAGACAGACATGAACTTCATCTGAGCCAGTCTATGAGACATGCAATTTATCCTGTATTCGTAATGTCATGTAAATAACTCATGCCATGCACTGTTCAGGCTCTCTACACAGAGAACCCATCAAATACTTTATGAATAAGACCCTATGAATTGCAAATTCCCCTCTGTAGGAAACCATTAGCTATTTGTCTAAGGAGCTTAGAGGATTGCATATACAGTGAGGGAAAAAAGTATTTGATCCCCTGCTGATTTTGTACATTTGCCCACTGACAAAGTCATGATCAGTCTATAATTATGCTAGGTTTATTAGAACAGTGAGAGACAGAATAACAACAAAAAAATCCAGAAAAACGCATGTCAAAAATGTTATAAATTGATTTGCATTTTAAAGAGGGAAATAAGTATTTGACCCCTCTGCAAAACATGACTTAGTACTTGGTGGCAAAACCCTTGTTGGCAATCACAGAGGTCAGATGTTTCTTGTAGTTGGCCAGCAGGTTTGCACACACCTCAGGAGGGATTTTGTCCCACTCCTCTTTGCAGATCTTCTCCAAGTCATTAAGGTTTGGAGGCTGATGTTTGGCAACTCGAACCTTCAGCACCCTCCACAGATTTTCTATGGGATTAAGGTCTGGAGACTGGCTAGGCCACTCCAGGACCTTAATGTGCTTCTTCTTGAGCCACTCCTTTGTTGCCTTGGCCGTGTGTTTTGGGTCATTGTCATGCTGGAATACCCATGCACGACCAATTTTCAATGCCCTGGCTGAGGGAAGGAGGTTCTCACCCAAGATTTGACGGTACATGGGCCCGTCCATCGTCCCTTTGATGCTGTGAAGTTGTCCTGTCCCCTTAGCAGAAAAACACCCCCAAAGCATAATGTTTCCACCTCCATGTTTGACGGTGGGGATGGTGTTCTTGGGGTCATAGGCATCATTCCTCCTCCTCCAAACACGGCGAGTTGAGTTGATGCCAAAGAGCTCGATTTTGGTCTCATCTGACCACAACACTTTCACCCAGTTCTCCTCTGAATCATTCAGATGTTCATTGGCAAACTTCAGACGGCCCTGTATATGTGCTTTCTTGATCAGGGGCACCTTGCGGGCGCTGCAGGATTTCAGTCCTTCACGGCGTAGTGTGTTACCAATTGTTTTCTTGGCGATGGTCTTGTAGCCCATTCCAGCCTTGTGTAGGTCTACAATCTTGTCCCTGACATTCTTGGAGAGCTCTTTGGTCTTGGCCATGGTGGAGAGTTTGGAATCTGATTTATTGATTGCTTCTGTGGACAGGTGTGTGCTCCTAATCTCAGCTCATTACCTGTATAAAAGACACCTGGGAGCCAGAAATCTTTCTGATTGAGAGGGGATCAAATACTTATTTCCCTCATTAAAATGCAAATCAATTTATAACATTTTTGACATGAGTTTTTCTGGATTTTTTAGTTGTTATTCTGTCTCTCACTGTTCAAATAAACCTACCATTAAAATTATAGACTGATCATTTCTCTGTCAGTGGGCAAACGTACAAAATCAGCAGGGGATCAAATACTTTTTCCCCTCACTGTAGAGTACTAACTGTGAGAGTGTGTAAACAGGCCGACAGGCTGCATCAACAGCTTTCCCACTCTTCTCTCTATTGCAGTCATCCGGTACAATAGGCCAGTATGTTCAAGTGGAATTTCAATATCATACACTGATTTCTCATCGGCATAATGTGTTGTGTACGTTCCCTTTATTCACAGATGATGACAGACCAAGAAAAACGTATAAAAATAGATTTAATAAAAAAGTATTCACTCCTGGTGTCAAATTATGACAACTGACTTTACACTGTCATGATACGAGCCATTGATTTGGTCAGCTGACCAATTACATTACCAAAATAACAGTTAGAGACATGATTTGAAGTTACAGTAGCTGTCAGCTGACACCAGGCATAACTGTTTATATCATATGTTGAGACATTGTTATGACTGCATTATTTAGGCCTTATGACGGAGCGTCACGTAAACAACAACTTCTCAGCTGTGTCGTGACAGCCCATAGTGCTTAGTATGAGATCAATTAATTGCTGACTGCTTAAAGAATTACAACAGCCTCTCCCCATAAACACACCAGCTGACCAGCACCACTCGCTCACCGCTGAACACTCCTGGAAGAAGGAACAAAATGCACACAGTATTTCTTAGAGCAAAGTAACCTTTGATAGTTTCCATTAGTGCATTCAAGGCTGAAGTTACTCAATGATAACAATCAGCGGAGTAAATGTGCCCATGTGGTGTTTTTTCTGTAAAAACTTGAGCAATGCTTTTAATGCATCAGACTTTCACGGAGCAGAAAACCAAGCCTTGCGTTACTTTTCTTTGTATGGCTGATGTCAGCCTGGATTCAAAGCTTTGGCTAGAGACAAATTGCTTAACACCTTGAAATACAATGGCATGGTATTCATCTTGACAGTGTAATTACTGCTCAGTGATCTATCTTAAGCTATTGTATTGTCTGACCTTTCACCTTTCTCCTTTATCTTTAAGGAGCGGCTGACATGCATGCTATTCATGCTCTCTACAATACTTACGCACACACGCACGCACGCACACACACACACACACACACACACACACACACACACACACACACACACACACACACACACACACACACACACACACACACACACACACAATTACGATTTCCCGTTCTTTGTTTGAATATCTTGGTTTGTGTGTGGTAATTTGGGTTTCCAACATTTTCACAGTGATTCAGAGCCCATTATCTCTGTACAGTGTCCCACATTATCTGAGTGTGCTAACATGTGCGGTGTGGGATCTGGGAGATTGAGTTTGGGGATGTTTTATGTATCCTGCAGCTCATTAAATGAATTACGAGCCCCTCCTGGTTGATGGAGCTCTCCTTGACACGCCACTGTTGGTTTGAATATTGTACAAAGATGAAAGCCTATGATTAGAATAACGAGCCATTCAACAGAGCCTTGTCGTGGAAGAATGGAGGATTATTACCCATGGTTTGTGCTAGATAGGGGCTCAGAGGCTGGAATACGCCTGGAAACAGGTACTTGTTATTCTAAGGATTGCAAATACATTTAAATTGTACAGTTTTCACTGAAAGTCCATATTTTATTTTTGCCCTTGGGGACAAAGTTATTCACCCCGAGTTTTGTGGGAGATTGATATTGAGACGGGGTGGGGGGTAGCTAGTTCCACTTTCAGATAGATGTACTGTAGACAACATTGAAAATCAAATATTGATAATTTCTCATCCCAATGGAATTCCAAGCTTATGTTGATGTACTCTTAATTGATAGCATGCAGTCGTGCAGTCTAAAGCCTAAAGAATACATAAAGCCACCATGAACATAGTCACGGATGGAGTGTTTTAGATAAATGAGTGACACCCCCACCTCATCTTAGAGCGAGGAGAGAAAGCCTGTCATTCATGGTGATCCGGAGTAAGTGTTTCCTCACAGCGTTTCTAGGGAAGTGGTGGGAGTGGGTGGCAGGCAGCAGACATCCCATTCAATTATACTGCACACTCTTGAATTCTGATCATCCTGTCATTTCAGAGGAGGGGATAGAAAATGTTCAACACCTGTTTTTTGGATTACTGGTGATTAACTTCATCAAGGGCTATTCAGCATCTGCACGCTGTCATAATTAGTTTCGCTTTCCTTCAGCTTGTCAATTGTAAATGAGAGTCATTATGCCAGAATGTCCCCCTTTTCCGGGCTTGGCGCCTGACAGCGCCGTTCCCTGCCTCTCTCTCTCTCTGGGCCTCCCAGGTGGAGCATACAGCCTGGCTTAATGCTGGCATTTGTCAGCTCTCCATGTGAAAAGGCTTTCTGCTCATACAGTATGTCACGCACATTCTAATGTCAGTCATCATCTTTTTAAATGTGGTTTTAAAGGTTTATATTTTTGTGGAAACTATTCTGTAAATATCTTGTTAAAACAATCTCTGAATTCATTTGTATTTTATTTTACACTGCAATGATTCTCTCTATTGGACATTCTGTTGCTGTATGTACTCAATGTAGAATTAATTCAGTTGCCCTTGGATAAATAAGGGGTTGCTTTAGTAGTCAAAACCTTAGCCTAGAGAAGAGCATGGAACCTTCATGGCTGTATACCATTGCTTCACTCTAAGTGACCCTGGGTATGGCTCTTTGGTGATAGATAAGGATTTGATGAGCAGGTTCTTCAGGAGGACTTATCATCCGTTTTCAGATTGGGATGGTTCCTCTCATTACTCTCCTGGTAATCTCCAGTGGGGTGAAGCACATTTAGAGGGTTCACACCGACCGCAGCTCATTTCACTAGAGCCATGCGTGCAGCGACGGAAATAAGAAATCTCTTCAGGAGCGGATGCCATCACTCACATCCAATCCTTTTATGATATATCACTCTCAACAGAGAGGGTCGAGGCAAGAAGCGGTTAAGAGAGGGTCAGGGATTGAAAAAACGTGACTCGCCAACATCAGGGGCAATATAGATTAAGTGGATTCTCCCTCCTTCTCTGCCTCTTGTGTCCACCTCCATTTGACCTCTGACCTCTGTCTCTCAGCTGAATAGAGTGATGCCTGTTGCTACCTCGTCAAGGCAGAGCAGAGTGGGCTGAGCTTTTAGCTGGCGTCCCTTGGGCCTGTTGCCTTATCAATCCGACTACCACTACCCCCCCCCCCCCAAAAAAAAAACAGCCAGTGTGGTGAGCCCCTCCCTCAGTCCCCCACCCCAGTGTTCACGCTCTGCCAGGCTGCGTACTCACCTCTCTAATCAGGAGTGACATGTGCTTGGGCTGCAGAGGAGCTGGCTCTCTGAAACGATTAGGCCCAGGGATAGCTCCAGCTCTCTTCCCCCTGTTCTGAACGCCAGATCCCATCTAGAAAGTACTTCATCTGGGCCGGCACAGAGGCCCTACCTGGGCTGGGTAGCGCTGTGTGGAAGGCAGCAGGTAATAGCCTGTGTAATGTGTTTGGAGGAGTACCTTTAGTATTCACAGCCAGCGTTGACCTCAGCCAGGCAGGGCCACCCCCACAGTAATTTCCTCTGAAAAGATGTAATTGAATTCATCAGGAAGGGTAAACATATTGTAAGTAGCAGAGTGAGATAATTATGTTGTGGATAGATCAAGGAAGGTGATAGCAGCTTCACAAGTAATTGAAAATGGGCAAAGCCAAACACATTGGGATTGGTACTGTGTCTGACTTACGCACCTTTTTCAGACAAGCTAGCTAAATACTACCATACTTTGTGGTGTCCTACACTGACTCAGATGGCAGATTAGTCTTTTTCACCACACCAGCCATGGGCGCTGACTACTAAATTCCACCTGACTACTAAAAATGCTCACTCCAATCACTCCCCCTCACAAAACGAATTCCATTTTAGGAGAACCTTTCTGTGATTTGATTAAAGGAGGCAGTTCTGTTTACTCACAAACACCCAATTTCGAACACACACACATACACAAACACACACAACCAAAGCCGCACACATTTGCACAGGTACGCATTCAGACAACGATTGCAATCGGATAAAGCAGAATATTAGATTTTGGTGATGTGTTTTCTGGAGATATTGCTGTGGAAGTACAAAACAATTCAGGCTGTTATCTCAAACTGATTGACCATTGCAGAAGAGCTTTCTTCCTTGAATAGCAGGCAGTCCTGTGGATGTCTGTCCAGCCAATCCTAATCTTATTTCCAACTTCATACTACTTCTTGCTACACATCTATATTGATTGTGTTGTTGTCCCGTGTAGGTTTGCTGGGCTTTTCCATTACAGAAGAGTGCCACTTGTCTCCTGCTATTTACCTCCTAGCTCTCTCCCTACCAACAGGGCTATGATGTGGTTGTGGTTGAGGTTGTGAACATCTCATCCCTGTGTTGAGAGGTATTTAACCATGATCCCAGAGGATCCTGCCGCATGTCTAATTGAGAGGTTTTCACGTCTGCTGCCGTGTCAGAAATATTGAACATTGTCGCTCAGGGGAACCATGGGCAGCCTGTTCTGTTCTGTTCTGTTCTGTCAGTGCAGACCGTGCAGACTGTTCAGTGAGTGGCCTGTAATTAGGACGCTGCTCTTTGGATTAGTTAGCAGTGGAGCCGGATCTCTGTTAGGCCCTCACATTGATTGGTCTGTTGGGCTTTTTTCAGGTTAAATCAGTCCTGTGGTAACCTAACGCAGCAGGCGTAAAATAAATGCCTGAAACTATATGCCCTATATTCTGGTCATGACGAAGAAGGAAACAACTGTTGGGGGAGGTTCTCTTCTGCACTGTTCAACCAGTCGTGTAAATGTGGAGGAGGAGTTATGATGGAGTATCATAATTCCTGATGGAAACAACTTCAGAGAGCCAGCTAGCAAACGTGCCGTAGCTAGCTGCTATACAATATGTTTCACTGGGACTGTAAACAGCGAGGCACGTCCAAAAGCGGAAGCAGTGTCACAGGCTCTCTTCCTTTTCCCTTGAAAAGCGAACGTTGCCTTCTCAGCTGAGGGTGGTCCTGTGGTGACAGACTAACCCTCAGCCCAAGGCTATCTGTCTATGGTACTGCTGCATCCAAAACAATGTCAGGACTGTTTTAGGCTGTAATGAGACCAAAGCCCAGCTGAGGACTCCTGTGTCCATTGCTGTTGTTAAAATAAAAACGTAAAAGAGATGTATTGTCTTGATTAAGTTATTATAACATCGCTTTCATTCATTTTTGAATGTTTTCATCACTGAGTTGACAATTGTTTTCCCTTTCTTTTGGTTAACTGATTCAATGTATTATGTAATTTGGCGGCATTGACTAAATGTCAATTTTGTTGTACTTGTAAATAACAAACCAATCATAAACAAACCAATCAATTCTCCTTGGACTGTCCATCCTCCTCACAACATTCACACTGAAACAAAACCACACAATCCCAGGACAGCCACAGCCTAGATTTCTGTAAAGCGGCCACTGCAGTTGAGAGGATTGTATCTATGTGGTGAGATGAGAGCCTGGTGTATATAGCCATTCTGCTCAGCCAGCGCCAGCAGCTCTGACGAACAGTGAGACAGACAGACAGTGCTAAATGTCTGTGTGCTGAACCTCCCTCTCTCTGCACATTGCCAATGCATTGGAAAACAGAGAAAGCCCTGCCTTGGAAGGCTGGTGTGATTGTAGCGTATGTGAAATAGTACTCTTCTTTCCAGCCATGTTTATTATGTATTTATCTATCTGCTGTTCCTTGTGGAGCACTTGTATGTGAATGTGATCAGCCTACTTCACTTCAGGGACCTGGCCTTCAGTGGATGGCTTTCCAAGAAAATATATGTGTGTTTTTATTTTCTCTAGCTAGATGATTCACAGGGAGAAAATGGAGGGGAAGGAGAACGGCTTGGAGACCTTGGTTTGTTTTATAGTTTTTCACTTAAACCACTTTGCTTTCGGTATTCAATGATACATGTATGTGAGTATGTTATTTTCCCAATCCCCGCCCAACACCCAAAGAACATAGAGAAGTTAGGCTATCTGTTTGGTGTGTGTAAATCAGACCACTACAGACAACCACACAGGCTACACCTCTACATTTATATTGTAATTGTAAATCTCTGTACACTTCATGGATCATTGGTTTTAATGTGCTTGTTGGAGCCGTAATTATTAGCTGTAGACCTTGTCAATAATTCATTCAATACAATTTAGTCTGCAAATTATTTTATGACGTATTACTGCAGTGTGATATCCTAAAGTCGAGACAAGAACATCACTCTATTGAACGAGCCTGACCTTGATGGTAAATCTTGTACTCTTGCATTTAAATTTTTTAATCTGTCATGTTTTATATATTGCAATATACAAAGAACATACAGTATGGAGAAAAGTGTGTGTAGGTCAGTGTGTATCTATGCACAGGTGTGTGTGTAGTCTAGTATGCATGTTTGAGTACTTGCGTTTTCAGCTAACGTGAATTCAACGTGAAATCAACAAAACATTTCACCATGTCATTGGATTTAGGTTAAACGTTGGGTGAAAAAAAGACAAAATGCCCTTACGTTGATGACTTTTTACAAATCCAATCAGTTTTCCACGTTGATTCAACATCATCACATTGATTTTTTGGGTTGAAATGACGTGGAAACAACGTTGCTTCTACCAGTTTTTACCCAGTGGGCAGTGTGTGTGTGTGCCCTCAGGGTCTTTCTGTCTGACTCTCCATTTATCCAGCCCTATGTCTGCAGCGTGTTATCGGAGAAATCCAATCTTGTCACATCAAGTGAGGCCCCTGTCCCCTGCCACAATGGAACAGACTGACTACTCCTGGCCGACGAGATATTCTGCTGTTCTGAGCTGTCATTTGAATGGCAGATGACTCCCTGTCAGTC
>NC_140002.1:35409797-35516171 GCF_964263955.1 Coregonus lavaretus
CATGAATCTGCAGGTAGCTAACCAGCTAGGTTCAATGTTAGCTAGCTAGCTAACATTAGGCTATAACTAGAAATATATAATATCTGAAAATGTAGCTAGCTACACTATCTTACCTGTATACATGGAGGAACTAGTCAAACATTTTGAATAATGTAGTTGTTCCCCCAACCCATATGATCTAGTACGTAATAAAAGTATAATAAACCATATACAAATATGATATCATAGTGAATTCAGGACTATATAAGCCTTTTCATACTTTATAATATGTCCAAATATAGTTACAATCAGTTTTAGGAACATCTACACAAAATATTTAACCTTCTTTATTACTTTACCTAAAATATCATGACATTAGCAGTCAAAATGTGCAAAATTTGTGAACGTCTAAATCAACATTTTGGCCATTTAAACAACATGCGTCCACCTTACTGACAAGGGGAGATGTGCTGTGAAAAGGGCTCTTTTTCACTTTTTTTTGTTCGTTGTAAGGATATGCCATGTGTCTGCCTCCTACCTAAAAATATTCCGCACAAAATACATTCTTTACTTATTTTAGGTTGAATGATTTTTTTTTCATACAGCTATGAAAGTTATATATTTAGAGACCGCCCTCTCTCTCTCTGAGACGCAGTTGGAGCCAGAGTGATGGAGGGAAACATACTGTAGATAGAGGGTGAGAAAGAAGGAATGGGTGGTGGGGTGTGTGTGTGTGTGTGTTTGTGTGTGCTTGCACAGTTCTTTCCCGGAGGAGAGCCAGTGAGTGGGGTGGCAGGTGGACAGGCTGAAGGGAGAGTGAGGTCCATCAGAGGGCCCTCCTGCCTTCTGCCTCCTCCTCCTCCCTCTGCCTCAGACCCCCCACTGTCAGATGGCAGGCTTATGATATCATACAGCCTCACTGGCTCTCGCTGGCCCTCATGGACACACTGACCACTGAGACACGGGCTAGGAGAGGGCCCTCTGATGTTGGCAATTACTGGTTAGAATAAGACAGACATTTATTTTGCTATTCTAGCACACAGTTCTATCACAGTTCTACCACAGTTCTACCAAAAGTAGTAAAAGTACTGCTTATATGTGTCCCATGGAAACATCTTTATATTGTATCCTTGACATTATAGCAACATTTTCATTATGACTTACATTATGTAGTCCCTTGTAGCTCAGTTGGTAGAGCATTGCGCTTGCAACGCCAGGGTTGTGGGATCGTTTCCCACAGGGGGCCAGTATGAAAAATGTATGCACTCACTAACTGTAAGTCGCTCTGTATAAGAGCGTCTGCTAAATGACTAAAATGTAAAATGTAATATATTATACTTTCATAATATGTTGCTGGTCTTTGCAGGTGCTCATCCTTGCTGTAATAATATATGGGATTAATATTATCCCGGGCTGACTTCAGTGCTTTATTCCAAACACTTCCTATGAGAAAGGATATTTAAATGTAAGTTTGCCTTATGAATAATTGAGCTGTAGAAAATATAATTTTGTGTTCCACAGTGTATGAGTCAGGCCATTGTGGGTGTTTAAGCAGTGTGCTGTGCTGCATGTCTGGCTGATTTCACATTGAGAGTGTGACATGAGCATTAGCAGACAAAAGTGCCTCCTGTTCCAGCCCCATGACTAAAATATTACCACTGATTGTCTCCTTACATGTGTATTTATAACAAGTCCATGCTATTCCTGTAGCAGACCCACGTTTTTTGATTGGGTTAAATGCGGAAGACACATTTCAGTTGATGCATTCAGTTGTACAACTGACTAGGTATCCCCCTTTCCCTTTCCTTTCCCTGTATTGGGTTTAAATTGCATTATAATAACATCTGAGTATAGAAAATAAAAGTACTCATTGTAAGTTAAAGTAGATCATGATTTAAGACACTCTGGGGTCAACATGCCTACTTCATTTGTAATAAGAGAAGCACGAAAGGGTAATGAAGGATCACGATGGAACACAGAGAGACTCAATTAGCTAAAGAGAACCATGCAGTTTGCAGCAGTACTGAGGACTTTGGTACTGTTGCTATGGAGATTGAACAATCATTCAAATGGACCCAGCTGTCTTGGAGTAGACCATGAACAAAGTAAAATCTCTCAATTCCTGTATTCCTCTGCAGTGTATACAGATAGATATCCATGTCACTAGTTAGGGTGCAGTGTACAGTCCAAAGAGTGCCATGTAGTTCTAACTTGGCTTAGATCAGTAAAGATCCACTAATAGAAAGGGTTGTTGTATGATACTCTAAATCTAATGGGATAAAAACAAAAACTTGACTAGATATGAAAAACATCTCAGTATCACTCTGAGCATCTTGATAGAGCTTATGATGCAAAAAATAACACAAACAATTTGCCATCACAGGAGACTGTCATCTAAGTTTAAACTGCTGTTGATGTTTCTGTCCTCAGAGATAAAAATAGAATGTTAATCCGTGCTTGAAACTTGTAGTGGATTCAGTATAGCAGGAACAGAAACAGAACTGACAGTTTCAATCTTTGCTCCCCTCAAAAGTACATGAACCTAATGCCGTGCACATGCACACACGCACACACAGTAATTCATAGATGTTATGATTAAAAATGATTGCCCTCCACCTCCTTGTGGGGTTGTCATTAGTATAAGGACACATTGGGGTGAATGACTAAAGCATCAGACCATCAACACCGCCAGGAGAATGCAGAGTGAGACAGCTCCAGATGCCCTCCCTTGATTAAATCTCCCCCAATGTTTTATTCAGATCCTGCTGCATGCCCCATGCCCCTGCTGCCTGCCCCCTTGCCTTGCCCTCTGATTAGCCTGGGTCATGCCAACATGCAGGGCAGGGACAAGAGGACGGCCATTGCCAGGGGGGCCAGTGCCAGGGGATAGTAACACTGATGCCCATTGACAGTGCTCACACCCTCTACCCCTTCACCAGGACTCTCCTGCCCTGTCATCTACTTTGACCTACTTTGAATTTATATGGCAAGTGCTGATTCTTTCCCCATATCGTTCACAGTAAACATCGTCGTTGCCAATCTCGTCATCATCATGTCCCTCACATGAGACAGATTGCACAGCAGAGACATGGTTGTTGACGCTGTTGGGTTTCGTCATGTTTTATCGATCATGTGCCTACTGCCTGCCCGATAGCAGACCGGTATCACGCAGTGTTGTATCTATCGTCCCTAAGCTGCCACTGATCGCTCTGCAGCTCCTCCCGTCACACCAAAGACACTGTGTCAACATCTGGTTCCCAGCATAGCCGAGTCGTCCTCCCAGAGGGACCGGGCCCCCCTGAAGGAACCATCTGTATGTTGGACAAGACCATTTATTAAGCTCCCTGTAGCGCTCTATATGGGCCTGTTCTTCAGACAGCCTGTGGCAGCAGGGAACAGTTACATGTGTGCTTGTGGCGTAATGAGAACCCTTAAAGCCTCTGGGGTCTGGACTATGTGAAATCAATGACACCCACCATCCCCTGGGCTGAACCGAGCTGTACCCCTGCTAGTTCATCCATCCTCTTCCTTGCTAGCTCAGAGGAACTTGGCTAGATGTCTAATGGTCCAGACAGCAGCTCAGACTGAGAACAACAAAAAGCAATTAGTGTGTGACGGAGAGGGCAATTTAGTCCTCCAGGTAACCCATGGGCTTGATGTCTGTTTGAGGGAAGTAGCCAGTTTATTCCCCCTCCAGACTTCTATGTGCTTAGTACTGCACACCACTGTCTGACCTGACCATCTGTTTTCATTCCAAAGTGTTTGTTACACTTCTACGGAGTGTGATCCAACAGAGAAACACTTCATTATATTGTGTCGGAGAAGAAGATACATTCAGGAAACAAACAGCTTCAAGGAGGCAGGAATGTCCAACCAATGGCTAACTGTTAACACCTTCCTTGCTTTAAAGCAGAAGCGGGAGACATCTCGCCTTCAAGAGCCCTCACTGACTTTACTGGGCTTACTGTCTTCATGCTTTACAAACAGTCCTGTGATATTTGATTCAGCTGAACGAGTGTGTTTATCCTGTCATTGGTGTGAGTTATCAGGCTGCAGCATCCTCATCCTGGTCAAATCCTGACTCAGACAAGTGTCCGCACGGCCGGGGCTCAAACCCTGTCAATAATGCATTTATGTGTTTACGAGGGCGAGCACTGAGAATCCACTTGTGTGGTGCTTAATTCAATCAGCTTTAGCTGAATGGAGCGTGTTGACCGCGCTCCCGGGGGGCAGTGGGGTTTGGAGATGGGAGAAAACACTGCAGGAGAGATAGCAGGTTGGCAGGTAAAAAATGTCATAGCCCACTGCTCTGGCCAAGATGTATTATTTTACTGTGTCCATATTTGTCCACATTAAATCACATTCTTTCTGGGATTGTGCTCAACCTCTCTCACAACAGCCCAATATAATCACCCAGACAGGCAGCTGCGTTTCTGCCTTTCAAACCACCACAAAATAACACATCAAAATCATTCTCCTCCCGCCTCTTGATGTTGTATGTGATTTGTGGTGATGGCATTGAACTGCAAATGCATAAGTGTTGCATCACGCACACATGGTCTCTGAGAAGCTCAGAGCTCCAAGGTTTATATGCTGGGTTGGGGCAATGAAACCCACATATAGCCTCAGGACATCACATATAGAAAGGTATTATACCAAATTCAATTTTTCTGGTCCATGCACAACAGTAGACTTTCAGTCTGTATTGCAAATCACCATGAATAGCTCCCTGGTGATATAGATTAGCATGGCATGGCATGGCTCTGGAAGGAGAGGCGGGTAAGACTCAGTAGGAGGCTCTCAGACAGTCCCCTGTATTGACCTGAGAGGGTGGGCACCGAACACCTGCCAAATCACCTTTCAAAAATGTATCTCGACTGAGTTGCTATTACATGTAATAAGTGTGAAGAGAGTTATCCACACTCTATGGCTGTAGATGGACTGACTCAGAGGAGACGCAGACTCAAGGTCAACATTGACTTTCTCAGTCAGTCTGTTAGTTGCTCTGTGTGTCTGTGAGTGCACCCGTGTTCTTGCCCGCCAAACTGATCTTTATCTCATCTCTATTTCATCTCGGTTTCTCTCCCTTTCTATCTTGATCTTGTGTGATGTTCAACATTAGATGTAGCCTAGCTAGATAAATTATTTAGTGTGTTGGAGTGAGTGATACCTTGAAATACACTATATATACAAAAGTATGTGGACACCCCTTCAAATTAGTGGATTTGGCTATTTCAGCCACACCTGTTGCTGACAGGTGTATAAAACCCAGCACACGGCCATGCAATCTCCATAGACAAACATTGGCAGTAGAATGGCCTTACTGAAGAGCTCAGTGAATTTCAATATGGCACCGTCATAGGATGCCACCTTTCTAACAAGTCAGTTTGTCACATTTCTGCCCTGCTAGAGCTGCCCCGGTCAACTGTAAGTGCTGTTATTGTGAAGTGGAAACGTCTAGGAGCAACAACGGCTCAGCCGCGAAGTTGTAGGCCACACAAGCTCACAGAACGGGACCGGCAAGTTCTGAAGCGCGTAGCACGTAAAAATTGTCCGTCCTCGGTTGCAACACTCACTACCGAGTTCCAAACTGCCTCTGGAAGCAACGTCAGCACAAGAACTGTACGTCGGGAGCTTCATGAAATGGGTTTCCATGGCCGAGCAGCCGCACACAAGCAAAAGATCACCATGCGCAATGCCAAGCGTCGGCTGGAGTGGTGTAAAGCTCGCCGCCATTGGACTCTCTGGAGTGATGAATAATGCTATCACCATCTGGCAGTTCGATGGACAAATCTGGGTTTGGCAGATGCCAGGAGAACGCTACCTGCCCCAATGCATAGTGCCAACTGTAAAGTTTGGTGGAGGAGGAATAATGGTCTGGGGCCGTTTTTCATGGTTCGGGCTAGGCCCCTTAGTTCCAGTGACGGGAAATCTTAACGCTACAGCATACAATGACATTCTAGACGATTCTGTGCTTCCAACTTTGTGGCAACAGTTTGGGGAAGGCCCTTTCCTATTTCAGCATGACAATGCCCCCTTGCACAAAGCGAGGTCCATACAGAAATGCTTTGTTGAGATCGGTGTGGAAGAACTTGACTGGACTGCACAGAGCCCTGACCTCAACCCCTTCGAACAACTTTGGGATGAATTGGAACGCCGACTGCGAGCCAGGCCTAATCGCCCAACATCAGTGCCCGACCTCACTAATGCTCTTGTGTCTGAATGGAAGCAAGTCCCCGCATCAATGTTCCAACATCTAGTGGAAAGACTTCCCAGAAGAGTGGAAGCTATTATAGCAGCAAAGGGGGGACCAACTCCATATTAATGCCCATGATTTTGGAATGAGATGTTCGACGAGCAGGTCATGCACCTCACTCAGTTTACAAGGTCTTTGAGTTGTTGTTTCATTCTCTTCTGGGAAGACATGCGCCCTGGAGGGGTCTCTCTCTCTCTCTCTCTCTCTCTCTCTCTCTCTCTCTCTCTCTCTCTCTCTCTCTCTCTCTCTCTCTCTCTCTCTCTCTCTCTCTCTCTCTCTCTCTCTCTCTCTCTCTCTCTCTCTCTCTCTCTCTCTCTCTCTCTCTCTCTCTCTCTCTCTCTCTCTCTCTCTCTCTCTCGCTCTCTCTCAGTGAATGGCAGCTGGATGCACAGTGATTTGGAAGGCTTTACTTAATTCATTGATCATAGCTCGATAGCTTATTTTCATGTCATCAGCAACGCTTTAACATGCAGAGAGAGGCAGAAAGGAGTGTGGGCCTTAGAGTGAAGTCGCTGGATGGGGAGAAGTGTTGGAGGGTAGGGATTGTCTATAATAGCGGAAATTCTATTTCTGTAAAGTGGAGAGGCAACCATTGCAACAGATTGACCACACGTAGTGTTGGGTTTTAATCTATTCCCTCTCCCACATCAACCACAGGCTGTGAAATTAAACGCAGCACCCGCTGAGGTGATTGCTCTGGTTGTTTGGGGGGGATGCACGTGTGTACACACACAGAAATTCAATTAGTGCATTTAATTATCTTCTCTACTTCCATTCTCTGATGTGGTGTGACATCACAATAGAGGGTTACAGGCCGCACGTCACAAAGAGATGTTATGTGTCCATTAGGAGTTCTCTCTCCTGACTCAGATCACTCATCAATCCCTGTTCAGTCAGGAACTTCAGAAACGTCCTCTACATACTGTAGGAAAGGGCAATTCCACAATAATGGAATTACGCTGAGACTCAGATTTTTCACTTTAAAATGTATGCCAAACAGAAAACATATATTTCAAAGTTTAACAAACCATACAACTCCATGCATGAATACTACTTTTAGCAATTTACACTGAACATTTTACAACATTTTACAAAAACACATTTACTTTTACTTAGTTTTGTAACAGAATTTCTGTAAAATCGCCCTCAATTTTTACCTGATCACGTTTCCCAAAAACTCTAAGATTCAAAGATGTCTGCAGAAAGAATTGGGTGTCAGCTTTGACATGACACATTGACTTTAAAAAAATTTAACAGTAAGTGAAGTGGATTTACACCTGGTAACAGAAAGACGTCATGGGTCCCTGATCTGTACTATATAGACATGCATAATTATGGATATGAATGTAATTCTGTTCATGGCGATATACTGTAGCTTGAACAGGTACACAAAGGTAGAAATTGGCAATATCCTCCTTTGCATATTTGGGTATTATTCTACACACTGGCTATTATTTTAATGAGCTCTGCCCCCAAACAAGAACACATTTGGTTGATCGGGACCAAATCTGAACCAAGCATAGACGTCTATCTGTCACAAGTTTGGACATCAAAGTACAGCACAGTCTACTGTACAGTAAAATACAGAAGAGTAGAGTTCAGTACAGTACAGTACAACACAGAGGAGTGGAGTTCAGTACAGTACAGTAGAGTTCAATACAGCACAACACAGAATGGTAGAGTTCAGTACAGTACAGTAGAGCTCAGTACAGTACAGTACAGTACAGTACAGTAAAATACAGTACATTATACTGTACTCAACTCTAGTGTGCTCTAGTCTACTGTACAGTACATTACAGCAGGGGTTCCCAAACTTTTTCACTTAGACCTCCCTTTCAGCATTGGGGAACATCCCGCGCCTCCCCTGAACGTGCGCATGCATCATGTCTATTTCTATGGGCACAAGCACTGTTCATGACACAAACTGTTCACACCCCTCTTGTTGGCGGAGAGAACATTTTGCAGTTTTTAAGCACATTTTCTTGCAATTCTATAAATGTTGCCTTGTCTAAACATTACAACACAATCTATGGGCTAAAAAACCTAGCTGAAAAACGTTAGCTGACATGGGCTAGTTGATCTGGATATTTATGACAAGTTATAAATAGCTCTCTAAGGTATGCAATGACTGACATGACAAGAGGAAAACTGATGATGCACTACCCAATTTTGAAATTACAACTTGTGCATTCTACTATTACAACTTTCAAGAGTAAGTTGAAAGCCGGACTGAGTTCCTTCCAGACTGAGTTTGGGGGGAGTTCAGTACAGTAAATTACAGTACAGTACTCTACTACTGTACTCTACTGTGATCAACTGTACTGTACTGTACTGTGCTGTCCAAGTCATGACCTTTGATCACTTGGTTGTTGTGAAGTTCATGCAGTCGACATGTAGGTGCAAGTCAGACAATGTTAAATTTTTTTTGTATTTTACCCCCTTTTTCTCCCCAATTTCAATCTTGTCTCATTGCTGCAACTCCCCAACGGGCTCGGGAGGCGAAGGTCGAGTCATGTATCCTCCAAAACATGACCCGCCAAACCGCGCTTCTTAACACCTACCCGCTTAACCCGGGAGCCAAGTAATACCCCCCCGGCCAAACCCTCCCCTAACCCAGACACCGCTGGCCCAATTGTGAGCCTCCCTATGGGACTCCCGATCACGGTCGGTTGTGATACAGCCCGGGATCAAACCTGGGTCTGTAGTGACGCCTCTAGCACTGTGATGCAGTGCCATAGACCGCTGCGCCACTCAGGAGGCCCAAGTCAGACAATGTTTATCTCCATAATGCAACACACTTTGAAAGGCGGTGACCGACTTCACAAAAGTGATCTGCTCGAACATGCCCAATTTCACTCATGAATGATTTGATTTCTCTCTAGAGAAATGGCACGTTGAGCTCACAAGAACGACAGAACTAAATGGAATTCAAGTAATTGACACATCATTATGATGATGCTAAATATATTATGCAAAACAATTTGCTTTTTGAAAGTCCTATATCTTGAAGACTTGATTGCTGACATTTATAGCATTTTGGGAATACATCAACAGTGGACTAATGAAACAAATACCAAAAGATAGCAGTTTTTTTATGGATTTTTCCTTTAATAACAAAAAAAAAATATATATACTCTTAGCTTTCATTTGACACCCAATTTGACTTGCTCCTAAGAACTTCACGTTGGTGCTCATGTGTCCTTTTACATGGAAATGCCCGACAAGAAAATGAGAAGAAAATGCATGAAAAATGGAACAATAAAAACAGGACTCTGCTCCCCAAATCCACAACGAACCCTCCATACTGGTACCCCCCATCTTGAACTGTCTGAGGAAGGCAAGTGGGCTATTGAAATGTCAGGAGGATTAAGTTAGAGCGGGTAGGAGCGGGTAGGAGCGGGTAGGGCCAGGCGGCAGCAGCCTGCTTCACCGGAGTAGCTGCTCCTCTATAATAGAAATGTCAAAATGGGAGGGAAGAGGGGAGGAAATAGGAGAGGAGGGGAAGCTGGGAAGGAGGAGGAGAGGAGGAAGGGAGGGAGGATGGGAGGATGGGAGGAGGGGGCAGGGGGTTGCCTTTCTCTTCCTCATTGCGGGGTTTAAAATCACTGCCGGCATGCAATTCATCATCATTGCTGCTCTCCCAAAATGGCCCATAAGACTGCATTAGCCTCTGGACCTTTCCGTCTGAATATTATACAAGTTGAGCATGACAGTGAATTGGAGAGGCCAAAACCCCTGTTATTTCAGTCAAGTTTCACAAATACACAGATCCGTGGAGAAAGGCAGTGAGATTGTGCCTTGATGCTTTTTAAAAACATAAGGAGCTCTTAAGCCACTGCTTGGTATGTCGCTGGAGCTATTCAGACTAGACCCAATGTGATGTCCAACATGGGAGCTTGTCAAATATATATATATAAAAAAAAAAGACATGTATTGTATGAGTGAAGATTAAGGGTTTATGAGGCGAAGGACTCACACATTTTTCAAAATGCTCCTGCTGCTACATTAGAACAGTTAATGTTCTGACTAGGCATATTTTATATTACTCATACAGTAATACAGGTTATAAGTAAAAAAAAAGTTATAAATTATGTAAATCAAAGACTCTTGCTGTGTGGTGTCCATGTCACAAGATCCATGTCAATTAGCTGACATCATGTAGTATATTACTGGTTAAACTAACAGCCACGTTGACACAGGCCATTAGAAGAAGTGCTTTACTCGTTTTCCGACCAGAGGAGTGGGTGTTATTTCATATCTGTTTTCTTTTTGCTCCTTTTCTTTGTTTTATCTCTCCCTGAGCTATCATTCTGTCAGTATCAGTAAAGCCAGTAAATCCTACAGTGGCAGGGATTAGCTTGGGAGAAGTGGAGCCACAGTAATTAAAACTGTTCTGGCACTCCACGACCAGGCTCTCCCTCTCTCTCTCAGAGAGAGAGAGAGAGATATAGAGAGAGAGAGAGAGAGAGAGAGAGAGAGATATTGTAGTTTGTAGTTTTAAACCACTTACAACAATTTTTTCTATTCTATTTTTTGATCTGATATAGAATGGAGAACTGTGTGTTATCTGAAGGGATGATAGGCTGGGGGAGAAAATTAATAATGGGGATAGTTCTGAAAATAAAAACACATCTTGTCCATGTAACTGTATCTTATCACTGGTAATCGGGATTATGGCAACGAGTACTGTTACCCTTGAACTATAAAATTAAGCTCCTGAAATCTAAATTCTATGACTGAACATTTTCTCCAGAATGTTGATTTAAAGTGGATTATTTTAAGAAGATGTTATGTTCTGACTTCTGAGGGAATACCAGCTTATAATGTTAAAATAATCACCATGTTCAACCTGTTCAGTTTCAACAACTACGTTCTGTTCTCAGACATCTGCCTGATTTACGTAAAAATGTATGCACACATGACTGTAAGTCGCTTTGGATAAAAGCGTCTGCTAAATGGCATATTATTATATTATTATATTATATTTACAAGATAACTCACAATTTAACACCTCCACCCCTGAGGGTCTTTGTAAACCTCATCTCTGAGCAACATAGCAGGGTAACAGGAACCTCCACCAGGGGAGACTGTATCATCCCCAGACGGTCCACCACCTTTGCACAATCGGCCTTCTCATTCAAAGCAGCTAAGAAATGGAATGGCCTCCCCTCTGCTCTGAAAACAGCTTCCAAGACTTCTCGACCGAGATAAAAAAAAGTATGAAGTCCAATCAGTCATGCACTCATTGATTTCAACTTAAAAGGCTATACTGACTTTTAATGCAACAGAAGACACATTAGTAAATACACAGGTGTCATTGCAATACATGCAATAACTGGGATATGTACAATATTAAAAAAAAAATGTATAGGTATATTACATGTTCTGTCCAATAGCAACGTGTTTGTCAGATTATTATTTATATTTTTTTACTGTATGACGTACAGTATTTATGTGTTTCTGTTTTGTATATAATGTTTCCATGTCTAGATGTTCACCTATGTCTAGATGTTTTAGGGACAACAGATGGAAATGAGCTATTAGCTAAATCTGGTGCGACACACGTTTTCTCAGTGCTCTGAGACTTACGGTTTTGTTGTGCATTGTCTCTACCAAATAAACATAATACATACAAATAATAAATACAACTTTAACTTTAATATAAAAGATTTATCAAAGAACTGAACAAGTTCTGTGTTCTTGCCGTACTGTGATTTCAGTGGTTAAGGAATAAGAGAGCATTTTCACTGTGAGGGTCTGGATTCTAGTTCTGATTTGAAGATGAATGGTAATGATGAAGTCTGAAACCTCATGCTGTTGCCTAACCCAGAGCTTTAGTGATAATTGTGGTTATTACTCGGCTTAAAGAAGGCTGAAGGATTTTTATAGCATGCAAATGAAGTAAAGAGGGAGGTGTGTGGTATGCCTATACTTCAATGCAGAATATTATACAATGCAGTAGCTATTGACCTTTACATACTGTACAATCCACATTCAGAGTCATTTGACCCGTTAAAGGTCAACCCTTGAATGAATAAGCATGGCAAATTACTTTACACCCCACTCCTTATTTAACGTATTGGTTGAGCCCAAACCACACAAAGTAAATACCACACACTGCGGTTCTTCTTTCTGGCCAGCATCTCAAACATGAAAGTCCCTCTGTTGGAGACACAAACCTCCAGGTAGACTGGCAACTAGTTTACTTAACGATCTGTTTATCATGTAGGTCATAAGCCTTTACCTCAAGTTAATGTCAGACTTTCAAAGCACAAAACATGCCTTTCATGTGTTCTAATGACTTGACCTGTTCTGCTGCTTCCAACCTGAACCCACCAACCAACCATGCTTTTTACACTTTGAGTTGGAATCGTTGGTGAACAGCAGTAGACATTCGCATATGTTTGACATTTTTTATCGACATTGGGATGAACAAAGGTTTTCTGAAAACTGACAGTGTAGAATTGACATGTGCTGTCTTTTTGGTAGGGGTGATTTCTAACTTCACTAGTTACAGAGCTTTGAACTGTAATTGACGTTTAACCCTATCAGTCCCGAGACCCCAGCAAAAATCGGCTTTTAATTTATCAGACTTTCACTTATCTGCATGTCCAGCCCTTATATTTAGCCTAACAATGAAGTGTTTTACCATGTTATTTTCAGGACAACCAGGGTTACAAGTAGAACACAAAACAAGTTGAAAAACAGTTGCATTCATGTCAATAAAAAAATAAGGTCAGCCAAAGCAAAAACCTCATAAATATGAATTTACACTATATGAATGCTGTAAGTACATATATTGTTTGCTCAGTGGTAAATGAATATCCAACTAGTCAGTGACAACTGTGTGGAGTTTGGAGTTTCTGACAGCAACTATGTGAGCTTATTACAGTATTATATTCCTATGATGTTCTATGTAGAAGAATCCAATACCTTCTAATGACTCTTGTGTAGCTTGTGAACGCCATAGAGCGAAACACGTTACAGGTTCATGTTCGTGAGAGTCTCAGCTTTTCATAAATAGCTTTTAATAGTTTGTACCTCAAACCATTCTGACTCTACATACGTTTTTGTAAAAATGAGCCGGTCCTGGGCCCCCTTTGGGATCCACCCTTGTCTCACAAACACTGCTCTAGCTCAGCCCCTGTTAAACACACAGACTAATAGTACCAACTGATGCAGAAGAAATAGACTAATCATATCGTACAACCCAGAAGTCTGTAGCTCAAACACACACTGTTTAAAAAGGGTTAGAAGTCCTAAATCATGCCGGCGTGACGGTGGGACTCATTGGGTTAATACAAAGTAACATTGCCTCAGTGAGACTGAAGTTGCTGCTATGTTTAAAATCAAGTAAAATTATTCAAACATCACAATGTATACCATTTATTTCTCAAAGCCAGCTGTAGATGGCAGTTTTAGCTGATAGAGTTTTGAGTGGAAAGACCCACCACTTTTGTGGTAATTAGTCATGAAAGGAGTTAGACATACTCACATTCAGTTCTGCAATTTCTGACAGTTTTTGTCAAGAAAATAATAAAGATTATTGTTGGTAAACAGTTGCGAATGTATTATTGATCACACCGGCATTCTAAGGGACCATCTGAGAATGTTTCTTTAAAGACAAGTGTGTTTTTTTTAAATTATCTGACTCATTCTGTCTGTCTGTTGACATTGAACACTCCTCTGTCTGTCTCTACAGACCTCAGACAAGGGAAGGTACACCTTAAAGTTAGAGCGATATATTCTACTCATATAACCCTGCACTGAGAAGTTCACTTCTCTGTACTAGTTCTAATATCTGAGTCCTAATGTCCCACACTGAAGTCCATGATGTCACTGCTGCCCTTGTGTTGTGCCTTGAGTGGCTGAGACTATCATTAGAGATATGCCAGAGATCACAGCATAAATCTGTTGGATGGGTCCATCCCACAGTCCACCCATGCCACCCACCCTGCTCCTCACCTATCAGGAGTAATGGAAGCATTAATGTGAGCTATGGACAGCTCCTTCCACTGCATCATCTCTGCTGTTACATTTACTGCCAGCTCAGAGTGACACCATCAGACATCTTCATTTGAATCAGTTGATATTTGGCAGAATCCCACTGCAAACAGCAATTTACTTTCACTACTTTGAACTCGCTTTTCTGTTTCCATTGTGAGATCACCCTCTCGATCCCAAATGTGCTTTATTTTTGCCTTCTGACTCAAGCTCTTTCATCTCACTGGCTGCCTATGAAGGCTTACCAATGACAGCTCAAGTTCAGATCCTCCCTGAGAAACAAACATAGCCTACCCGTGATTCCCACAGACTTCACATGGGAGCCAGACCAGCAAGAGGGCAGCCATGCTCAGCTGCCCATAACAGTCCGCCCCTGCTACCACCACCCCACCCACATGAAAAAATACTACAATTTAGGGTACCCCCCAAGAACAATGTCTATGTTTGGAAAATAAATGGTATGTGGATGAAGGTCACGCTTAGGCAAATATACTATAAATGGAAATAAATAGGGGAATGGTGTTGCACATGGCACCATTAATATCTGCACTATGAGGAGATTTGATGTAAAGTCCCTCTTTTTATTTCACCTGCACATTAATTTTCATTGTTCTTTCTTTGTTGTTCCTTTTCCATACAATCCATTATGTACAATTGCACTAGATATTATTTGAACAATGAAATCCCAGCAGCCTTTAAAATGACATTCAGGAGCAAAAGTTTTCAATAGTTGTTTTTAAATAATAAATACAAAATATTCATTGGAATATAATATTGGAATGGAATATAACTAATAACATTAAATAACATTGTAATATAACACTTAATAAATATAACTTAACTAATTAATTCAGTGTAACATTAATGTGTCAACTCTCTTATGCTCTGCTATTGCATGATTCTAATTTGTACATAGGTCACAATTAAAGCTATCCCCAGTAAAATTGGAGCACAACTCATGAGCCTACCTCCTTCACTGCTCACACCTAAACCAGTCCCCACCTGTGACTGAAAACAGGGGGAGAGATGCCAATTGAAAAGCTCTCTCTTATAAACTTAGCTAGCTATCTAGCTATATGGCATAAAATGCTGTGTAAAATAGCTAAAAGGCTATAAAGTAACATTAACTGTAAATATATCAGTCACTAGTGGAAACATTTACAACTGCAATTAAATTACGTTATATTTTTAATGTATTTTACCTCAGATGATCTGGTAGTAAGGTTGCAAGCTAGCACTCCTTATGCTAACTAGCTAGCTGGCTAGCGTTTACTGCTAGTGAAGTTGCTAGCTAGCAAGTTAGCATAAACTAGCTTGGGGGCGAGTTGCCCCCAGCAAATTACTACTTTACTCAAAGATTATCTAACGTTTTCTATATAAACAAGTGGATTATTTATCTTAAGGCTTTCCTACTTGTATATTTAAAAAAATAAAAATAATAATAGATCTAACTTCATTGGTATATATCTACAACTTTTTCCCCAAACATGTCTTTTTGATAAACTTACCACAAAATCATTTAGCTGAAATATCTCTAAAAGTTGTGATGACACAGAGGACATTTGTTGTGGAGCAAGAGCAGTGGCAGCTAGGGAAAGTGTTGGGGAAATAATTTGGTGACATCTTGTGGTCTTAATGTGAATTACAAGGGGGGGGGGGCGGGGGGGGGGCAGTCACCCCAGGGGGCTACTTACCCCCTAGTACCCTACTATAGGATACTACAGTACTTACTATAGAATTCTGTAGTAAATCGTAGATTACTATAGTAAATACTACAGTTTTATCAACAACAACAATAACACTGTAAATAGTACAGTAATGTCCGCAAAAAAACACTACAGTCTGCAAAAACACTACACTTTTTTATAGTAAATACGGTAACACTTTACTTGACACCCAGCGTCATAACACGTTATGACACGGTCATAACCATGTCATAATATGTCATAACAGCTGACATAACTTGTCCTAACCTGTTATAATATGGTCATAACACTGTCATGACACACATTTAGACCTGTTGTGACATATATTGCGTTATCTTATGGCTTTTTCGTCTTACTGAACTTATTTAAAGTAATCTCTTACAAATTTTTAGAATTTTCCATAACAGGAGATCAGCTGATGGGAAGAGGTACTGTAGAGGTATAGGACATTATGTTGTGTGTGTCATTGATGAGTGCTTGGATGAGTTATGATCTGAACACAGTTGTAATCAACAGTCCTTGCCCAGGGACTCTGCATCTGAATTGCTTTATGGCAACACTGACCTTTATGAGCAATAAAACTTGTCTGCCAATGCCAAACTCTGTAATGTCTCAGGGTCATCACTTTGTCCCTTATCTCCCCACTAAAAACATGAGCACTCCCTAAACTCTCTCCCTCCAACCAGATGGATTGTTTTATCTGTAAACGGACGGTAGATCCTGCACTGTATACAACCAGACATAAATTCTCAGCTGATAAGAAGGCGCTTTTACAGACCAATCGATAGGTCAGGGCTGTTTCTGTGGCCCACTGCGTTGCATGTAAAATAGGATATCAGACCACTGGGCTCTGGAGCATCAGAAATAACCATTAAAAACACATTAGATTTTTAGCAGACGCTCTTATCCAAAGCGACTTACAGGAGCAATTATGGTTAAGTGCCTTGCTCAAGGGCACATTGACAGATTTTTCACCTAGTCGGCTCGGGGATTAGAACCAGAGACCTTTCGATTACTGGCACAACGCTCTTAACCACTAAGCTACCTGCCGCCACATAATGCCTATCATAGAGCTGAGACGAGACATATATTCCATATATCCAATTATGATTCTACGTTAATCCCCGATGCTAATTCTATTTCTATGGGGGATTTCAATATAATACAGTATGCTGAGGAGAGGATCCTCAGCAGTGCTTCCTATACAAAGCCAGTGTTTCACTGCATTGGGTCTTCCACTGAGTTTCTGTTTAGTAGATGAATGAGGAACTCTCAGAACCAGCTGATTATCTCCACACATCTTACTTATGGGCTCTTCCCAACAATGCAGAGAGAAAGAAAATAGAGAGATAATAGAGAAGTAAAATGTGTAATAATAAAATAATAAATACACAATGCGTGACAATAACTTGGTTATATACACGGGGTACCAGTACTGTGTCGATGTGCAGGGGTACGAGGTAATTGAGATAGATATATACACAGGGTACCAGTACCAAGTGTTTTTTTTATTTATTATTGTATTTTTTTGCAAAGAATCTCTTGCACTGGGCTCTACACACATACTACACTGACACTCCAACACACACATACACACACACACAGACTACATAAGCTCACACCCACAAAACACACACACACACACATGCATATTGACTCCACACACACACACGCACACACACACACACACACACACTTTCACACTCTTTCACACTCCTCACATACTCTGCTGCTACTCTGTTTATTATCTAGCCTGATTGCCTAGACACTTTTACCCCTTACCTCAATTACCTCAACTACCTCGTACCCCTGCACATTGACTCGGTATCAGTAGTCCTTGTATATAACCTTGTTATTGTTATTTTATTGTGTTACTGTTTCATAATTGTATTTAGCAATTTTCTTTTACTTTTTAACTCTGCATTGGTGGGAAAGGGCTTGTAAGTAAGCATTTCACGGTAAAGTCTACACCTGTTGTATTCGGCGCATGTGACAAAAAACATTTGATTTGAGTCTATGTGCAGGAGTACGAGGTAACTGAGGTAGATACAGTGCCTTCAGAAAATATTCCTACCCCTTGACTTCAGTGGCAGTCGGTGCCGTTTAAGATGAGGGAGGACAATGTTTTTTTAAATGAGCATAGTCTTATTTCTATTACAGCATATAGGTTTAGGCTACTACAGGATACTCAAATTTCGCCCTATACCCATTATGAGGTTGCTACAACCTAACCTCTAAATTAAAGTTTACAACGTAGGTGCACAGGTCAAGAGAAAAAGAGTAATCAAGGTACGAGACAGCGACACGTTCAATACCACCTTGCACACTCTTGCCTGCATCTAGCTGATCTAGGGTGTAATCATTAGTCTAACAGTTGCAAACAAGAGTTTCTATTGGACATATTCAGATATGTTTATCCCCGTTTCATTTGCTTCCGTTTAAGAAATGTTTTTCAACAGAATCAGCAAGATGAATACACCCCTGATCACACGCAAACAGAGTTCACTTTCATAGCAGCCACATACAAACAGCATGATCACTTTGCTTGTTGTATAGCTAATTCCTTCTCGCATCTACGTGCTCTCCTTTTCTAACCTTTTCCCTTTGCTTGTGGACTTCAGTGCACAACACATCAGCTGTCTGTGACCAGGCGAAAAAACCTTTCCAAGCCAAACCTTCATATCATAACCGCTAACCGCTACACACAGCCTACATCATTGTCACCATATTAGCTAATGTCATAGTCAACATAGCTACTAGAACTCTAATGCGTTAGTAAACCTGCTGCAATCATGCAGTACAGTGTACAGTCAGCAAGCAGTTTAGCAGTTACACCTGTGGGCCCCGGTGGCAATAAATTAATCAAACCAAAAGCTTACATTGACTTGGAAGAGTTCCCGTGTTGGATGGCCATGGCCAGCTAGCTAACATAGCATCCCTCTCTGTTTGAGCTGGGTCTTTGAGTAGGCTTAACTAGCTAGCTGTATTTGCTAGCTAAGTAAGTGAAAAGTAAATAAAAACAACAAAATATAGCTAGCTCTGTCTCTCTCTCGATCTCCCTCTATCCCTCATTTTTGAATATTTGAGTCAAATACTCACCACATTTGATACACTGCAGTCCTAGCTAGCTGTAGCTTATGCTTTCAGTACTAGATTAATTCTCTGATCCTTTGATTGGGTGGACAACATGTCAGTTCATGCTGCAAGAGCTCTGATAGGTCGGAGGATGTCCTCCACAGCTTGACTTATTCCACATTTGATTCAATTCAAAATTGATTCAATATATTTTTTCTCTCATCCATCTACACCCAATACCCCATAATGACAAAGGGAAAACAAGTTTTTAGACATTTCTGCAAAGTTATTGAAAATGAAATACAGAAATATGTATAATTTACATAAGTATTCACACCCCTGAATTAATACTTTGTTGACCTTACCTTGGCAGCGATTACAGCTGTGAGTCTTTCTGGGTAATAAGTCTCTAAGAGCTTTCCACACCTGGATTGGGAAACATTTGCCCATTCTTTTTTTCAAAATGATTCAAGCTCTGTCAAATTGGTTGTTAATCATTGCTCATTTTCAGGTCTTGCCATAGATTTTCAAGTAGATTTAAGTCAAAACTGTAACTCAGGAACATTCACTGTCTTCTTGGTAAGCAACTCCGAAGTAGATTTGGCCTTGTGTTTTAAGTTATTGTCTTGCTGAAAGGTGAATTCATCTCCCAGTGTCTGGTGGAAAGCAGACTGAACCAGGTTTTCCTCTCGGATTTTGCCTGTGCTTAGCTCCATTTCGTTTATTTTTTATCCTGAAAAACGTCCTTAACGATTACAAGCATACCCATAAAATGATGCAGCCACCACTATTCTTGAAAATATGGAGAGTGGTACTCAGTAATGTGTTGAATTGGATTTTCCTCAAACATAACACTTTGTATTCAGGACAAAAAGTGAATTGCTTTGCCAGATTTTTATTATTTTAGTGCCTTGTTGCAAACATGATGCATGTTTTGGAATATTTGTATTATGTACAGGCTTCCTTCTTTTCACTCTGTCAATTAGGTTAGTATTGTGGAGTACAATGTTGTTGATCCATCCTCATTTTTCTCATATCACAGTCATTAACCTCTACGGGATTGGTGTCCCGAATACGGGACGTTTGAGCTAATGTGCACTAATGTGATTAGCATGACTGTTGTAAGTAACAGCACATTTTCCAGGACATAGACATGTCTTATATGGGCAGAAAGCTTAAATTATTGTTAATCTAACTGCACTGTCCAATTTACAGTAGCTATTACAGTGAAAAAATACCATGCTATTGTTTGAGGAGAGTGCACAACAACAAAAAACGTATCACGGCAACTGGTTTGATACATTCACTTCTGAAGGTAAATAATGTACTTACATTCAGTAATCTTGCTCTGATTTGTCATCCTAAGGGTCCCAGAGATAAAATGTAGCATAGTTTTGTTTGATAAAATCCATTTTTATATTAAAATGTAGGAACTGGGTTCTACAGTTTGAACCCCTGCTGTCTCTGGCTCCACACCCACCCCGCCCGGTCATCTAGATGTGTGAAAGTTAGTGTATAAGCTAATGATCCATCATGTATGACATTCCTGGGAGTGTGTAAACTTACATTTTGTATTACCATATAATTTTTGTTTGTTCTCTATAGTTTTGTACTTGAAAATGTATAAATTGACCAATTCGGCATATTTGGGCAGACTTGATACAAAATAGTCCAGTATTGCAATGCTTCACTGGATCAATCTGAAATTTTGCACACACTAGTGGCCAAAATCTAAATTGCGCCTAAACTACAATATTATATTGTGGCCTTTCTCTTGCATTTCAAAGACGATGGAACAAAAAAAATAGTAGAAAACGCATGTTTTTTTTTTCTTCTATTATCTTTTACCAGATCTAATGTGTTATATTCTCCTACAACAACCTCTTAAGGATCGGACCCTTTTTTACAATTTTCCCCTAAAATGACATACCCAAATCTAACTGCCTGTAGCTCAGGACCTGAAGCAAGGATATGCATATTCTTGATACCATTTGAAAGGAAACACTTTGAAGTTTGTGGAAATGTGAAATTAATGTAGGAGAATATAACACATTAGATCTGGTTAAAGATAATACAAACAAAAAAACATGCATGTAGTTTACTTTTAATTTTTTATACATTTTACATTTTAGTCATTTAGCAGATATAATCTCTGTAATGCAAGAGAAAGGCCACATTAGTTAGTAGGCCAAACTGTTCAGACATTTTCATGAGAAGACCGATTTTTGGGATGTCTCCTGGTCCCACAAACATCGCTTTAGCTCTGCCACATTCCACCACGGATACGGAATGGCGAAATAGGCAGATGCTTAGACGCAGCCCATGCAAAAACCAGAAATCCCTAGCTTAAACTGACCAATTTATGTAGGGATTTTAAAAATTATGTTCTTTAGATTGACGCACAGGATTTTAAACACTATGCAACTTATTATGTGACTTGTTAGCCACATTTTTACTCCATAACTTATTTAGGCTTTCCATAACAAAGGGGTTGAATACTTATTGACTCAAGACATTTCAGCTTTTCATTTGTAATTATTTAGTAAACATTTTGAAAAACACTTTGACAATATGGGGTATTGTGTGTAGGCCAGTGACACAACAAAATGTGTAAAAAGTCAAGGGGTGTGAATACTTTCTGAAGGCACTTATAACTAGGAATATAGTGACAGATAATAAGCAGTTGCAGCAGCGTATGTGATTAATCAAAAAAGTTTGTGCAAAAAAGGTAAATGCAGATAGTTTGGGTAGCTATTTGGTTAACTATTTAACTAACTATTTAGCAGTCTTATGGCTTGGGGGTAGGAGCTGTTCAGGGTCCTGTTGGTTCCAGACTTGGTTCATCGGTACCGCTTGCCGTGCGGTAGCAGAGATAACAGTCTATGACTTGGCTGGCTGGAGTCAATTTTAAGCCCTTCCTCTGACACTGCCTGGTATAGAGGTCCTGGATGGCAGGGAGCTCGGCCCCAGTGATATACTGGGCCATACGCTCTACCGTTTGTAGCGCCTTGCAGTTGGATGCCAAGCAGTTGCCATACCAAGCAGTGATGCAGCCAGTCAAGATGCTCTCAATGGTGCAGCTGTAGAACTTTTTGAGGATTTGAGGGCCCATGCCAAATCTTTTCAGCCTCATTTTAGATTTGTGTGTATTGTTAGATATTACTGCACTGTTCGAGCTAGGAACTAAATACTGTATGTGTATGTGACCAATAACATTTGATTTGATTTGAGGGGGAAGAGGCGTTGTCGTGCCCTCTTCAGACATGTGTTGGTGTGTGTGGACAATGATAAATCCTTAGTGATGTGATCACCGAGGAACTTGAAGCTCTCGACCTGCTCCACTACAGCCCTGTCGATGTGAATGGGGGTAGTGCTCAGCCCTCCGTTTCCTGAAGTCCACAATCAGCTCCTTTGTCTTGCTGACCTTGAGGGAGAGGGTTTTGTTGTGGCACCACACTGCCAGGTCTATGACCTCCTCCCTATAGGCTGTCTCATTGTCGTCGGTGATCAGGCCTACCACCATCGTGTCGTTGGCAAATTTGATGGTGTTGGAGTCGTGCGTGGCCACGCAGTCATGGGTGAACAGGGACTACAGGAGGGGACTAACCACGCACGCTTGAGGGGCCCCCATGTTGAGAGTCAGTTGTTGCCTTCCCTCACCAGCTGGGGGCGACTCATCAGGAAGTCCAGTATCCAGTTGCAGAGGGAGTTGTTCAGTTCCAGGGTCCTTAGCTTAGTGATGAGCTTGGATGGCACTATGGTATTGAACACTGAGCTGTAGTCAATGAACCACATTCTCAAATACACTACATGACCAAAAGTATATGGACACATGCTCATTGAACATCTCATTCCAAAATCATGGGCATTAATATGGAGTTGGTCCCCCCTTTGCTGCTATAACAGCCTCCACTCTTCTGGGAAGGTTTTCCACTAGATGTTGGAACATTGCTGAGGGGACTTGCTTCCATTCAACCACAAGAGCATTAGTGAGGTCGGGCACTGATGTTGGGCGATTAGGCCTGGCTCGCAGTCAGCGTTCCAATTCATCCCAAAGGTGTTTGATGGGGTTGAGGTCAGGGCTCTGTGCAGGCCAGTCAAGTTCTTCCACACCGATCTCAAAAAAACATTTCTGTATAGACCTCGCTTTGTGCACGGGGGCATTATGCTGAAACAGGAAAAGGCCTTCCCCAAAGTTTGAAGCACAGAATCGTCTAGAATGTCATTTTATCCTGTAGCGTTAAGATTTCCCTTCACTGGAACTAAGCGGCCTAGCCCGAACCACAAAAAACAAACCCAGACCATTATTCCTCCTCCACCAAACTTTACAGTTGGCACTATGCATTAGGGCATGTAGCGTTCTTTTGGCATCCGCCAAACCCAGATTCATCAGTATGACTGCCAGATGGTGAAGCATGATTCATCACTCCAGAGAATGCGTTTCCACTGCTCCAGAGTCCAATGGCAGTGAGCTTTACACCACTCCAGCCAACACTTGGCATTGCGCATTGTGATCTTATGCTTGTGTGCGGCTTCTCGACCATGGAAACCCATTTCATGAAGCTCCCGACGAACAGTTCTTGTGCTGACGTTGCTTCCAGAGGCAGTTTGGCACTCGGTAGTGAGTGTTGCAACCGAGGACACGAACTATAGCACTCGGTCCCGTTCTGTGAGCTTGTGTGGCCTACCACTTCATGGCTGAGCCGTTGTTGCTCCTAGACGTTTCCACTTCACAATAACAGCACTTACAATTGACCGGGGCAGCTCTAGCAGGGCAAACATTTGACGAACTGACTTGTTGGAAAGGTGGCATCCTATGACGGTGCCATGTTGAAAGTCACTGAACTCTTCAGTAAGGCCATTATACTTCAAATGTTTGTCCATGGAGATTGCATGGCTGTGTGCTCGATTTTATACACCTGTCAGCAATGGGTGTGGCTGAAATAGCCGAATCCACTAATTTGAAGGTGTGTCCACATACTTTTCCAATGGCACGTTGTGTTTGCTAATCCAAGTTGATCATTTTAAAAGGCTAATTGATCATTAGAAAACCCTTTTGCAATTATGTTAGCACAGCTTAAAACTGTTGTGCTGATTAAAGAAGCAATAAGAATAGACTGACGAGTTTCAGAAGAAAGGTATTTTTTTCTGACCATTTTGAGCCTATAATCGAACCCACAATTGCTGATGCTCCAGATACTCAACTAGTCTCAAGAAGGCCTTGATAAATGATAAACTTGGATTAGCAAACACAACGTGCCATTGGAACACAGGACTAATTGTTGCTGATAATGTGCCTCTGTACGCCTATGTAGATATTCCATTAAAAATCAGCCGTTTCCAGCTACAATAGCCATTTACAACATTAACAATGTCTACACTGTATTTCTGATCAATTTGATGTTATTTTAATGGACAAAAAAATTGCTTTTCTTTCAAAAACAAGGACATTTCTAAGTGACCCCAAACTTTTGAACGGTAGTGTATATATAGTGTAGGTGTTCCTCTTGTCCAGGTGGCAAAGGGCAGTGCGGAGTGCAATAGAGATTGCGTCATCGGTGGATCTTTTGGAGCGGTATGCAAATTGGAGTGGGTCCAGGGTGTCTGTGATAATGGTGTTCATGTGAGCCATGACAACCTTTCAAAGCATTTCATGGCTACAGATGTGAGTGCTACGGGGCGATAGTCATTTAGACAGGTTACTTTAGTGTTCTTGGGAACAGGGACTATGGTGGTCTGCTTGAAACATGTAGGTATTACAGACTGGGTCAGGGAGAGGTTGAAAATATCAGTGAAAACAATTGCCAGCTGGTCACCGCATGCTCTGAGTACACGTCTTGGTAATCCATCTGGCCCTGCGGCCTTGTGAATGCTAACCTGTTTAAAGGTCTTACTCATATCGGCTACGGAGAGCGTGATCACACAGTCATCCAGAACAGCTGGTGTTTTCATGCATGGTTCAGTTTTGCTTGCCTCGAAGCGAGCATAGAAGCCTTTTGCTTGTTTGGTAGGCTCACGTCACTGGGCAGCTTGTGGCTTGGTTATCCTTTGTAATCCATGATAGTTTGCAAGCCCTGCCACATCCGACGAGTGTCAAAACCGGTGTAGTAGGATTCGATCTTAGTCCTGTATTGACGCTTCGCCTGTTTGATGGTTCATCAGAAGGGCGTAGCAGGATTTCTTATAAGTGTCCAGATTAGTGTCCCACTCCTTGAAAGCGGCAGCTCTAGCCTTTAGCTCCGTGCGGATGTTGCCTGTAATCCATGGCTTCTGGTTGGGATACAGTATGTTCCAGTCTGAGCTAGCGAAACAGTCCTGTAGCTTAGCATCCGCTTCATCGGACCACTTCCGTATTGAGCGCATCACTGGTACTTCCTGTTTTAGCTTTTGCTTGAAAGCAGGAATCAAGAGGATAGAGTTATGGTCAGATTTTTGCCTCTAGTTGCACATGTGACATGCTGGTAGAAATTGGGTAAAAACGGATTTCAGTTTTCCTGCATTAGAATCACTGGCCACTAGGAGCATCGCCTCTAGATGAGCATTCTCTTGTTTGCTTATGGCCCTATACAACTCGTTGAGTGCAATCGTAGTGCCAGCATCGGTTTGTGGTGCTAAATAGACAGCTACATAATATATAGATGAAAACTCTCTTGGTAAATAGTATGGTCTACAGCTTATCATGAGGTATTCTGACTCAGGCAAGCAGAACCTCAAGACTTCCTTAATATTAGAGATTGCGCACCAGCTGTTGTTAACAAAGAGACACACACCTCCTCCCTTGAGCTTCCCCGACGCTGCCGTTCCGTCCTTCCGATGCATAGAAAAACCAGCTAGATGTATATTATCCATGTCCTTGTTCAGCCACGACTCCGTTAAACATAGGATATTACAATTCTTCAGGTCCTGTTGATAGGATAGTTTCGAATGGAGCTCGTCCAGTTTGTTCTCCAGTGATTGTACGCTTGCCAGTAGAGGCGGTTTATGTACTTGCCGGCGTAGTTTTGTTGGCCTCTCTTACACCGCCTTTTTATTTTCCGAGTCTCTGGGATTAGGGTCTGCTCCGGAATGAGCAGTATGTCCTGCGCCTCTGACTCGTTGAAGTAGAAATCTTCATCCAAATCGAGGTTAGTGATCGCTGTTCTGATGTACAGAAGCTCTTTTCGGTCATAGGAAACAATGGCGAAAACATTATGTACAAAATAAGTTATGATCAACACAAAATAAACACACTAGATAGCAGAATTGGTCAGGAGCTCGTAAAACGGCTGCTATCCGATGCAGAGCCATTCTGAACAGATCTCTCATGTGTGCTAGTGAGGTTATGTGACTGACCCCCATCTAGTGGATGAGTGACCTTGTAGTAGGCTCTGCTCCCAGGCAGAACTCACACACAGATGATGTCTGCCTCCCCTATAAAATGTAGTTTGGTGATTTCTGGCTCTGTGCTGTCTGGCTCTGTCTGTCTGTCTGTCTGTCTGGGGGCTTCAGTAACCGCCCCGGGGTAGTGAGTTAAAACAGATAGAACAGGCCCAGCTTTAGAACTTTAACCCTCCCTCAGGCTAACACCACTCTCCCCTCCCCTCAGGGTGGGAGCTAGGCCTGTCATACGGAGGTCAGAGAGAGACAGACTATACACCTGTGTATATATCTCAGTGCTATACACACACATGACACTGAGTCAGTGCAAATCATGCAACACACCTTATATTTACATCCTTCGCCAATGTCATTGTAATTGCAATGTACTGTAGGAAAGGTCAGGACATTCTACAACACTCTACAAAAATGATATAAATTGCATAAGGAATTATCTTGTGCCTTAAACCAACAACCAAAGATGGTATTTACACTAGCCTCTCTGGTAGTGGAAATAGATGTACACATTAAACAAATCAGAGTATCGAAGGTGAAGAACAAGCCTGACATTTAACAACACAAGACACTGCATTTTCCTCCCGGCTCTCGCCTCTGTCACCTGTCAATCTGTTTCACGCCATGTTGTGCTCTTTGTGTTTCATTTTACTCTATTTCATACCGTTTTGCACCTCCCTCTTACCCCATAGTGTAATTTATTCTCTAATTTTTTTATGATACTTCTGGGATAGGAGTGTAATGTTAAGCTATCGTCTTTTCCCCATGGGGTACTGTAACCTGAGGCTATTGGCTAATATAAGCGATAGCAGTGCATATGGAAATTTTGCACATGCAAATGGTATTTACTTTTGATAAAGAAGTTCTAATTTTAAGATAATTATCAGTACTTCGAATTTAATATAGGATGAAAAAGATTTGTAACGTTTCCAAATGGAATTTTCATTGAATATGTTGAAATTAGATTGATGTAACAACCTGTCAGTCAGGTTAAGTCCATGTATTTAAGTTGAAGTTTTACCCTAATTTCAATGTTTACAACACTGTCTGAAATCAGATGAAAACAGTTGCTGACCTTTTTCAAATCCAATGTATTTTCCATGTTGATTCCACGTCACAATACATTGACAAATTACTTTGGAACAACGTTGATTCAACCAGTGTGTGCCCAGTGGGCTCTGATGGACAGCTCTTAATCATTCACAGGAAGCCATGAGGAAACATGTTATAATAAATCAGTAAAGGTAAAAAGGTAAACACATAAAACATCCCCTCCTGCAGTGCGGAGGAAGCGATATTTAACTACCACTGTTTGCATACTGTCTATCATTTCCTTTTTCTGCTCTCTCGTTCATTGCGGCACTTTATCTCCCTTTAATAAGTTGTCACTTCCCCTAGCCTTTTGCCCATGAATTATGCAGCTTGCTCCTGCCTTTGATGGTGCCGCTATCAGTCCAAATCACTTTGAGAAACAGAAGGGAGAGAAGTTTTGGGGTTTTGGGGTTCTTTGTTTGTGAAACCTGCTAGAGGGTGTAGCTGATGAAAGTGTTTTCTATTAAAGTTTCTCTCAAAGAGATCCCAGCACAGTAGCGGTGCATGGGTAAAATCACTGGGGAAGCATATGTGTTGTGATAATTGCGTTGTTTGCTCTATAACCTGTTAATTCATATGCCTTGCGACCGTGATATATAGGCCTAAAGGCAGAGACAATAAGAAGACAGTGGCAGAATAAATTCAACCACACCTTTGTTTCATCACAAAACCAGATAGCAACCTTTGTCCAGTGAAGTCCACAAAGCATATTGCATGTACATGACCTACAGCATGGTCAAGCTAGTTAATGTTTCCGCCATTTTTGAACCACTAAACAACTTTTAATTTAGAACCACAGAGAGTTACCGCAAGTTGCAAAGAAAACAGGAGCTGCCTCCACTATTCCAGCACCATTTCAACTTCAACATTTCAACATCATCAAATCACCTTAGTCTTAGTCTAATACAGTCTAATACAGTGACAACTAAAAGATACCAAAAACAATTTAGTCCAATCAACATAAACTAAATATGATTTGGCTGTCCATGGTTCTGATTTCTGTGTGTGTGTGTGTGTGTGTGTGTGTGTGTGTGTGTGTGCGTGCGCGTTCGTGCAAGTAGAAAAACATGTTGACTCACCCTACCTGTAGAGAAAAGCCAATGCCATCCTCCTCTCTTTCATGTTGATGAAACGATCTATCACTGTCATACAGTACACGCTTGAATGTTTTTGTTGTCCTATGCCACCTGGCTAAAATGCTTGCTCGCTAGCCTAACTTCCATTCATGGGCAACGTTAGCTAGTTAACATTAGCCTTCTACATCTAGCTACATATTGAACTTCCATCCGCTCAGGCCAGGGGCACAACAATGAATGAATTAATGGTTGGATCAGAATCGCTGTTATAATCACTGGCCAGTACAGAGAATGATGTAAAACCACAAGTCCAGATCACAGTTGAGCTTGCTCAGTTTAGCTCAACACTGGCAATTTTTGAATACTTTTTTTATCAAAGGAGGCCAAATGCTCGCCGGCTTCACTTGCCTTCAATGCTATGGGCGGCAACAATGTCATACTCGTTTGGACCAGACAGCATCAGATAGATGGCCTACACGTAGAGAGACAGAGGGGCGCTGTTTTGCTCACTCGGATGCTTTCTCCTGTGAGATACATTCAGCCTCTTGCAAATTGAAGGAAAATTATGAAACACAGAGAGACTAAAGATACATTATTTTTATTTTTATTTTTATTTTTGGGGGGAAGCCTGGATTCCCTTGGCATCCATGAATACATACAGTGGGGGGAAAAAGTATTTAGTCAGCCACCAATTGTGCAAGTTCTCCCACTTAAAAAGATGAGAGAGGCCTGTAATTTTCATCATAGGTACACGTCAACTATGACAGACAAATTGAGAGAAAAAAATCCAGAAAATCACATTGTAGGATTTTTAATGAATTTATTTGCAAATTATGGTGGAAAATAAGTATTTGGTCACCTACAAACAAGCAAGATTTCTGGCTCTCACAGACCTGTAACTTCTTCTTTAAGAGGCTCCTCTGTCCTCCACTCGTTACCTGTATTAATGGCACCTGTTTGAACTTGTTATTAGTATAAAAGACACCTGTCCACAACCTCAAACAGTCACACTCCAAACTCCACTATGGCCAAGACCAAAGAGCTGTCAAAGGACACCAGAAACAAAATTGTAGACCTGCACCAGGCTGGGAAGACTGAATCTGCAATAGGTAAGCAGCTTGGTTTGAAGAAATCAACTGTGGGAGCAATTATTAGGAAATGGAAGACCACTGATAATCTCCCTCGATCTGGGGCTCCACGCAAGATCTCACCCCGTGGGGTCAAAATGATCACAAGAACGGTGAGCAAAAATCCCAGAACCACACGGGGGGACCTAGTGAATGACCTGCAGAGAGCTGGGACCAAAGTAACAAAGCCTACCATCAGTAACACACTACGCCGCCAGGGACTCAAATCCTGCAGTGCCAGACGTGTCCCCCTGCTTAAGCCAGTACATGTCCAGGCCCGTCTGAAGTTTGCTAGAGTGCATTTGGATGATCAAGAAGAGGATTGGGAGAATGTCATATGGTCAGATGAAACCAAAATATAACTTTTTGGTAAAAACTCAACTCGTCGTGTTTGGAGGACAAAGAATGCTGAGTTGCATCCAAAGAACACCATACCTACTGTGAAGCATGGGGGTGGAAACATCATGCTTTGGGGCTGTTTTTCTGCAAAGGGACCAGGACGACTGATCCGTGTAAAGGAAAGAATGAATGGGGCCATGTATCGTGAGATTTTGAGTGAAAACCTCCTTCCATCAGCAAGGGCATTGAAGATGAAACATGGCTGGGTCTTTCAGCATGACAATGATCCCAAACACACCGCCCGGGCAACGAAGGAGTGGCTTCGTAAGAAGCATTTCAAGGTCCTGGAGTGGCCTAGCCAGTCTCCAGATCTCAATCCCATAGAAAATCTTTGGAGGGAGTTGAAAGTCTGTGTTGCCCAGCGACAGCCCCAAAACATCACTGCTCTAGAGGCGATCTGCATGGAGGAATGGGCCAAAATACCAGCAACAGTGTGTGAAAACCTTGTGAAGACTTACAGAAAACGTTTGACCTGTGTCATTGCCAACAAATGGTATATAACAAAGTATTGAGAAACTTTTGTTATTGACCAAATACTTATTTTCCACCATAATTTGCAAATAAATTCATTAAAAATCCTACAATGTGATTTTCTGGATTTTTTTTCTCATTTTGTCTGTCATAGTTGATGTGTACCTATGATGAAAATTACAGGCCTCTCTCATCTTTTTAAGTGGGAGAACTTGCACAATTGGTGGCTGACTAAATACTTTTTTTCCCCACTGTACCACTGTCCCTGCATTTGTACACTTTGGGTTTTTTCTCATCTAACGTGGTCTCTAAAGAAAGTCCCATCTAGTTTAATCAGCTGAATTCACCTCTCTAAGCACAGATGACCAGTGCTGACAGCAGAGGACAATAAGGCAATCATATCAGTCTGTGTAGGGTGACTTTGAATGGCACATAATGCTTACTTCTTGAGTGGGTGGGCACATGTGGGATGTAGTGAGATTATTGGTTGGTATTGAAATGCCAAACAGTACATGTCCTAGTTCTACACATATACAAAGCACAAGGTGCACAATGTGCAGTACCGTTACCTATGCTCCCTCCACAGGTGGTTGGAGGCACCTTAATTGGGGAGGATGGGTACGTGGTAATGGCTATCCTTAGTGGAAAGGTATTAACCAGCCATTCCATTCGCTCCGTTCCAGACATTATTATGAGCCGTCCTCCCCTCAGCAGCCTCCACTGCTCTTACTTACACTTGCCTAAGATACAGTATGTCTTTGGTGGGTCACACTAAGGTAAAGGATAGCATAATATGGAGGATCGCAGGTGTATTGAAACAAACTGCACCTGGCAAGTCTCATTATAAAATTACTGGCTGTTGTGGGGAAATTGAGTGTGAACTGCTCTCCTGAATGCTGTGGTGTGTTATGGCATCTGAAGCACAGTAATTATACATCAAGGCTAATCTGAGTGCTGTAACTGATTGTGTAACACTGTTTGTTTATCCTACAGTGATGTCAGATCCCAGCGGGGAGACATTACAGGAAGGTGGCTGTTGTGACTGGAGCGTGTCTGTGTGGTCGCAGTTAGGATGACAAACACAAACAAACAGGTTCAGGTGTTGAATGAAATTTCCACTGTATGTTTATTAGCTACATAATGATATGGGGTGAGGGTGGGTCAGAGCTGGTCCTTTCATGAGTATACCTGCTGAGTTTAAAGGGGTTTGAAGAACTCCCCAGAGTCTCAGTGCAGTTTGGCAGGAGGGAACAGGACGGTGGAGATCTGAGGGTTGGTAAATAAAAAGAGAGAGGCTTGCCCTTTCCACAGAGCTCTGTGTGTTGTGTGTGTGTGTAGTACTTGACCTTGCAATAACGTTCCTCTAGATGTCTTGACATTTCTATCGTGAAGCAGGAAAAAGGGCTGCAGATCATCTTTATTATTTCTCTGGAAATGATCTCTGCTCCCTGCTGTGTGGCGAGACCAAACAACATATAATTTGCTGGACGCAGCCAGCCTGCCTCCCCGCTTCACTGCCCGATGCTTGCCTCCTGCCTCGCTTTGTTGATTTGCTTTTTGTTCTGTGTGTAAAACCGGGGGGGGGGGGGGGGGTTGGGGGGTCGTCAGCCTGGGGTGGGCTGGCCCACAGGGAAATGTCCTTCTAGTCACCTCTACATTACCCACCCAGAGGGCTTCATACATATTGATTGTAACATAACCAATGCAGGTTCAGACCCCAGGGGCTCTAGTGGTCAGACTTGGATGACTACCGCCTAATCTTTGGCAGCTGTTAAATGTCATTAGTATGTGTGTGTGTGTGTGTGTGTGTGTGTGTAAAATCTATTTTGTACAGTGTTAAAGCTGTATGCTCTCTAAACGCAGAGGGGTTGAAAATGTATCTGATTCTACAGAGATAAAGACCCATTGTATCACCGACATTGTATTCAATCAATCATTTTGTCTTACCATTCAGATTACTTCCAGCAAATTTGTTGCAAAAGACCCACACAAAATGTATATGGTAGGATTGCCTCTGTGCTTTACAACAAGGATAGATTGGCCCTGAAATTGTATTTGAAAATCTATAAGCCCCGCTGATGATCGGCATGATATTTTGAAGACAGATTTCAGTCTAGGCCAGAGTGAAACAGATAGTTTTGCAAAGTTGTAGCTAATGCAGTTTTCTTGCTCTTGAATCTCTGTTGGAGACACTCATCTATCTGTCCCCATTTGATATTTCAATCACAACACCAGCTGTAGCTATATTGTGTAGCAGGCATTGCTCATATCAATGATTAGCATGCATTCAAAAGCTAGATAAATTGTTGTTATTCTTCAATTTGGTATTGATACAATGATTGAATCGTAACCAAACATGAATATCTGAATGCAACAATTTTTCAACTTTTTCTTCTGTTTACCTAAGTTTTCTATTTGCTCTATTACCCTTTACATTATTGTCTGCAGAGACATTTGATTAACCTGATTGGATTAATTGTGTGTTTGTTTAATGTTGCCCACACAAGTGGCAAACCCTCTGTGTGATAGGGTCAGTCTGCAACAGTACACTGCTGATGGTTTCCTCAGGCATTCTACTGGATTCTGTATCTGCCTCTGCATATAATGTCTCATTTGTTATAGTTGCCATTAATAACTACAGTATGCAGGGACGGACTGGGACCAGAAATCAGCTCTGGCATTTCTAACACACATTTTTGTCCCATGAAGTCCCCACAACAGCCCATTTTATTCCTTGAGGCCCCCATTATTAGCCAGATAATTTTCATTTTGCACAAAAGAACAACAAGTTAGACAGGCCCACTAGGCCAAAAATGTATCAGCCCATCTGGCATTTGCCCAAAATGCCAGATGTCCAGTCTGCCCCTGACAGTATGTAAGCAATATCAGCAGAATGAATAGCATTCCACTAAAACCTTACTTCTCTTGTTTCAAGACCTTCCATGCTGAACCACTTGAATCTTCACTTTATTTTTCATTTACTTGTTCTCCCTCCGACTCCCTCCCTCTTGCTCCACTTCTCCTTCTCTAGATCTTCCCGAGCTAGCCAGGCTTGAAATCCAATTTTGTTACAGTTCTATAGAGAAAAATCCTAATAAGCTAACATGATTATTTTCATTACACAGAAGCCAATAGAAAATAACAATGTATTGTTGTATGTCTGTGATGCTAACAGATGTGGTTAGTGCAGTGGTAGGAGTCTGGGTGATTGTACAAATGGATCATCACAGCCAAAGCTTGTTTAGAGTACAGAACACTTTTTTGCTGAGAGGCTGTTCATTATCCAGACTCTGTTCTAACCATCTGCAAATGAATTTGTTTGTTGTTTTTCTCTAGCGTGCAGTACATTTAATATACAGCACTTAGTACATTTATATTAAGTACCTCTTACACCATCAGGCAGTTCTCTGCTTCTTGCAGCTAGTAGAAGTCCAACTTGAAGATACAGTATCTACCATATTCACAGATAGTGTACAACAACATCAATAGTGCACATTCCAGCAACAAAACAAAACCAGCTGATGTTTTTGCACTGGGCGACTGGGTTCTACATGCATTCTATATGTGTAAACTCTTACTTACAGTGCCTTGCAAAAGTATTCATCCCCCTTGGCGTTTTTCCTATTTTGTTGCATTACAACCTGTAATTTAAATGGATTTTTTATTTGGATTCTATGTAATGGACATACACAAAATAGTCCAAATTGTTTTTTAAAAAATCAAAAAAATCAATAAAAAAGTGGTGTGTGCATAAGTATTCACCTCCTTTGCTATGAAGCCCCTAAATAAGATCTGGTGCAACCAATTACCTTCAGAAGTCACATAATTAGTTAAATAAAGTCCACCAGTGTGCAATCTAAGTGTCACATGATCTGTCACATGATCTCAGTATATATACACCTGTTCTGAAAGGCCCCAGTGTCTGCAACACTACTAAGCAAGGGGCACCCCACCAAGCAAGCGGCACAATGAAGACCAAGGAGCTCTCCAAACAGGTCAGGGACAAAGTTGTGGAGAAGTACAAATCAGGGTTGGGTTGTAAAAAAATATTAGAAACTTTGAACATCCCACGGAGCACCATTGAATCCATTATAAAAAAATGGAAAGAATATGGCACCACAACAAACCTGCCAAGAGAGGGCCTCCCACCTAAACTCACGGACCAGGCAAGGAGGGCATTAATCAGAGAGGCAACAAAGAGACCAAAGATAACCCTGAAGGAGCTGCAAAAGCTCCACAGCGGAGATTGGAGTTCTGTCCATAGTACCACTTTAAGCCGTACACTCCACAGAGCTGGGCTTTACGGAAGAGTGGCCAGACAAAATACATTGCTTAAAGAAACAAATAAGAAAACACGTTTGGTGTTTGCCAAAAGGCATGTGGGAGACTCTCCAAACATGGAAGAAGGTACTCTGGTCAGATGGCTTTTTGGCCATCAAGGAAAACGCTATGTCTGGCGCAAACCCAACACCTCTCATCACCCCGAGAGCTGCCCAGTGACACAAGCCTACCAGACGAGCTAAATTACTTCTATGCTCGCGTCGAGGCAAGTAACACTGAAACATGCATGAGAGCATCAGCTGTTCCGGACGACTGTGTGATCATGCTCTCCGTAGCCGAATGTGACTAAGACCTTTAAACAGGTCAACATTCACAAGGCCGCAGGGCCAGACGGATTACCAGGATGTGTACTCCGAGCATGCGCTGACCAACTCCCTGTCTGAGTCTGTAATACCAACATGTTTCAAGCAGACCACCATAGTCCCTGTGCCCAAGAACACTAAGGTAACCTGCTTAAATGACTACCGACCCGTAGCACTCACGTCTGTAGCCATGAAGTGCTTTGAAAGGATGTTCATGGCTCATATCAACACCATTATCCCAGAAACCCTAGATCCACTCCAATTTGCATACCGCCCCAACAGATCCACAGATGATGCAATCTCTATTGCGCTCCACACTGCCCTTTCACACCTGCACAAAAGGAACACCTATGAGAGAATGCTATTCATTGACTACAGCTCACCGTTCAACACCATAGTGCCCTCAAAGCTCATCACTAAGCTAAGTACCCTGGGACTAAACACCTCCCTCTGCAATTGGATCTTGGACTTCCTGACGGGCCGCCCCCAGGTGGTAAGGGTAGGTAACAACACAGCCGCCACGCTGATCCTCAACACGGGGGCCCCTCAGGGGTGCGTGCTCAGTCCCCTCCTGTACTCCCTGTTCACTCACTGACTGCATGGCCAGGCACAACTCCAACACCATCACCGTGTGGTGCCAGGACAACAACCTCTCCCTCAACGTGATCAAGACAAAGGAGATCATTGTGGACTACAGGAAAAGAAGAGGACCGAGCACGCCCCCATTCTCATAGACGGGGCTGTAGTGGAGCAGGTTGAGAGGTTCAAGTTCCTTGGTGTCCACATCACCAACAAACTAACATGGTCCAAGCACACCAAGACTGTCGTGAAGAGGGCACGACAAAACCTATTCCCCCTAAGGAGACTGAAAAGATTTGGCATGGGTCCTCAGATCCTCAAAAGTTTCTACAGCTGCACCATCTAGAGCATCCTGACTGGTTGCATCACTGCCTGGTATGGCAACTGCTCAGCTTCCGACTGCAAGGCACTACAGAGGGTAGTGCGTACAGCCCAGTACATCACTGGGGCCAAGCTTCCTGCCATCCAGGACCTCTATACCAGGAGGCGTCAGAGGAAGGCCCTAAAAATTGTCAGACTCAAGTCACCCTAGTCATAGACTTTTCTCTCTGCTACCGCACGGCAAGCGGTACCGGAGCGCCAAGTCTAGGTCCAAGAGGCTTCTAAACAGCTTCTAACCCGAAGCCATTAGACTCCTGAACATCTAATAAAATGGCTACCCAGACTATTTGCATTGCCCCCCCCTCCCCCACTATTTTATGCTGCTTTCTGTTTATTATTTCTGTTTATTTATTTAACTCTACCTACATGTACATATTACCTCAATTACCTCGACTAACCGGTGCCCCCGCACATTGACTCGGTATCGGTACCCCCTGTATATAGCCTCGCTATTGTTATTTTACTGCTGCTCTTTAATTATTTGTAACTTTTATTATTTTTAAAGTTTTTTTGGTATTCTTTCTTAAAACTGCATTGTTGGTTAAGGGCTTGTAAGTAAGCATTTCACTGTAAGGTCTGCACCTGTTGTATTCGGCGCATGTGACAAATAAAATGTGAGTTTGATTTGATTTGATTTTTGATTTGATCGGTAGCCCTCAGATTGCGTCTCTGACCCGCTCATACTAAACAAGCGTCGGTGACGGCCACACGCCCCGAGTAGACAACGACATGGGGATTTTGTTTACAATCTCAAAAACGTAACCGCTAAATTGGGGCCAAAACTGTCATGTACACCCGTCTTTATTCTACCACACTACATGGTATTGGGTAGACGTAGAAATAGAGAGGTTGAGCGCAGAGCTCCTGCAGTGCTATCTCGGCATGGAGTTGCCGAGGATAAAGCACTTAAATCGTATTATTTGGATTATTACATTACTGAAGACAGCTGTTTGTAAATGTATGTAAGCTGCTCTGCTACAGACACAGCAATTCCAACATAACTTAATAAGCTGGTCTCACTCTGACTTATGAAATGTAGTGCTATCTTCAGAATACACCATTAATTTATATACTGGCTATGTGGTAGTTTCATTTATTTTCTCATTGCTTTCACTCTGAGAGATTGATATCTGCTTTCTCAGTGTTCATATGTGTCACGAACGTCGTATGAAGGAGTGGACCAAAGCGCACCGTTAGTAGTGAACATACTTGCTTTATTTAATTAAAGCATACACACGAAATAACAAAACAATAAACGACTCGTGAAGTCCTCAGTGACAATGACCGAACACGGAACAAAAACCCACAAACACAAAGTGAAACACAGACAGTTAAATATGGCTCCCAATCAGAGACAACCAGCACACAGCTGACACTCGTTGCCTCTGATTGGGAGTCACTCAGTTAAACATAGAAATAAACAACCTAGAACACCCAACAAAGAAACAGAACACATAGAATGAACACACCCTGGCTCAACATAATGAGTCCCAGAGCCAGGGTGTGACAGTACCCCCCCCTAAAGGCGCGGACTGCGACCGCGCCTCAACAAAACCCAAACAGGGGAGGGCTGGGTGGGCATTCCTCCTCGGAGGCGGCTCCGGCTCCGGGCTTGACCACCACCCTTCCATAATTCCCCCGTAGCGCCCCTGGTCCGGTCTGACCCCGCTGGCTGGATCTGGACTGGACATCGACGGAGCGGATTGCTTACGCTCCGTTGTGGAGCAGCTGACCGGTACCTGATCAGGCACCGGACTGACGACGCGCACCCCTGGCTTGGCGCGTGAGGCAGGAACGGACCGGACCTGGCTGACGATGCGCCCCCCTGGCTTGGTGCGTGGAGCAGCAACGGACCGGACCGGGCTGACGATACGCACCCCTGGCTTGGTGCGTGGAGCCGGAACGGGCCTCACCGGACTGACGACTCGCACCCTTGGCTTGGTGCGTGGAGCAGCGACGGGCCGGACCTGGCTGACGACTCGCACCCCGGGCTTGGTGCGAGTAGCAGGAACGGGCTGAACCAGGCTGACGACTCGCACCCCTGACTTGGTGCGAGTGGCAGGAACGGGCTGAACCAGGCTGACGACTCGCACCCCTGACTTGGTGCGAGTGGCAGGAACGGGCTGGACCAGGCTGACGACTCGCACCCCTGGCTTGGTGCGAGTGGCAGGAACGGGCTGGACCAGGCTGACGACACACACCGTAGGCTTGGTGCGTGGAGCAGGGACAGGCCGGGCTGGGCTGGCGACGCACACCGTAGGCTTGGTGCGTGGAGCAGGGACAGGCCGGGCTGGGCTGGCGACGCACACCGTAGGCTTGGTGCGTGGAGCAGGGACAGGCCGGGCTGGGCTGGCGACGCACCCCGTAGGCTTGGTGCGTGGAGCAGGAACAGGCCGGGCTGGGCTGTCGACGCACACCGTAGGCTTGGTGCGTGGAGCAGGGACAGGCCGGGCTGGGCTGGCGACGCACACCGTAGGCTTGGTGCGTGGAGCAGGGACAGGCCGGGCTGGGCTGGCGACGCACACCGTAGGCTTGGTGCGTGGAGCAGGGACAGGCCGGGCAGGGCTGGCGACGCACACCGTAGGCTTGGTGCGTGGAGCAGGGACAGGCCGGACAGGGCTGGCGACGCACACCGTAGGTTTGGTGCGTGGAGCAGGGACAGGCCGGGCTGGGCTGTCGACACACACCGTAGGCTTGGTGCGTGGAGCAGGGACAGGCCGGACTGGGCTGGCGACGCACACCGTAGGCTTGGTGCGTGGAGCAGGGACAGGCCGGGCTGGGCTGGCGACGCACACCGTAGGCTTGGTGCGTGGAGCAGGAACAGGCCGGGCTGGGCTGGCGACGCACACCGTAGGCTTGGTGCGTGGAGCAGGAACAGGCCGGGCTGGGCTGGCGACGCACACCGTAGGCTTGGTGCGTGGAGCAGGAACAGGCCGGACCGTACTGGGAACACACACCACTGGCCTTAAACGGGGATCAGGAACGGGCCGGACCGGACTGGCAATACACCTCAGTACCTCTCGCCGTGCCTCTACAACTTCCTTCCCTCCTCTCGCCAATGGCTCCCGTAACCCGGTGGCCTTCTCTCCTCGTCTCCCATTTCGCCCTGTGGCAGCCTCCTGCTGCCCAGTCGCCCATGCCGTGTGCCCCCCCCTAAAAAATTATTGGGGGTGCCTCTCGTCCTTCCGACGATGGCACTGCTGACGCCGCTGCTCCTCTCTCGCCAGGGCCTTAATCCTACCCCAAGGTCCCTTGCCCCCGAGCATGTCTTCCCAGGACCACGATTTGCCCACCTGGGCCATCGCCAGCCTCTCCATCTCCTTTCCTGGCGCTTCCTCCCATGTCCAGTCTGCCTGCTCCTGGACACGCTGCTTGGTCCTTTTACGGTGGGTTTTTCTGTCACGAACGTCGTATGAAGGAGTGGACCAAAGCGCAGCGTTAGTAGCGAACATACTTGCTTTATTTAATTAAAGCATACACACGAAATAACAAAACAATAAACGACTCGTGAAGTCCTCAGTGACAATGACCGAACACGGAACAAAAACCCACAAACACAAAGTGAAACACAGACAGTTAAATATGGCTCCCAATCAGAGACAACCAGCACACAGCTGACACTCGTTGCCTCTGATTGGGAGTCACTCAGTTAAACATAGAAATAAACAACCTAGAACACCCAACAAAGAAACAGAACACATAGAATGAACACACCCTGGCTCAACATAATGAGTCCCAGAGCCAGGGTGTGACAATATGACAGTTTGTTCTGACAGGCAAAAGTATTTGATCTTCAAGCATTGAGAGGAGAGTTCTATGCTGATGATGATCAGAGAAATCTGAAACTTGCCTTTGAACAATACTTCATTAGCAATAAACTACATTTCTGTCAGGGCCACAACCTCTACCAAACATGGCAATGACAGTGGAAATACAGTTGGATACACAGGAATCATTCCAGACTCATAACAAGATCCTGCCTGACACGTAAATATTGGAATAGTATGAATTTTCAGCGTGCAGGGCAACCATTTATTTGAGCTATAGTGAGTAGCAGCAGTAGGAAATCTATTGGCCGTGTACAGGAGGCAGCGGGAAGGAAGGATGGGCTCTTGATCTCTCATAAAGCTGCCAGCCACTTTCTCTTCCCACAGGCCTCCATATTTCTTCATTAAACTGGACTGGACTCTGTCAGGACCCATTTCGTACCCAAGACTCAAGCTCTGGATGCTAACTGTATCATTGTCACCAGCAAAGGGAGTCATGCTGTACTGTACACACACACGCACGCGCGCACACACACACACACAGGCACACACAGATGCATCAATGCACACATACACATTACATATACACGCAAACACGCACACAATTTATTTTGTGATTGTGGTCACTTGTTATTTCCTTTTCATCAAGGGCAACTTCTTCTCTGGCAGTAAATTAACAGCTCCAGAGCACTATGGTATTAAAGCTCTGGTCACCCCCTAATTGACGCAAGCTCCCACTAAACACTATGTACATTAACCGGACATACATGGAATGGCTTGTGATAGGCCAGACACCTACCACAGAGTTATCCCTATGGTATTCTACTTCCCGGTGGAGCTCAGCTGTTTTATCTAGACCTGTGCATCCATCAGTGTCAACTCTAATATTGGGTTTAACCCTGGCTCCCAATGGGCACCTAGTGGTTTTGTTTACGCCATTTATGTTTTCAAACTTCTGTATACTCACAGGCCCTCACCTGGTGTTGCTCTCTGACATCCTCCTACCAAACTGCATGAAAGCAATTTCAGCGTTACATGCACACAGACTATTGAAATGCCTCAGCATGATGACATGTCTGCAGCTCTGCTCTCTCTCTCTATCCGGTGGACTGGGATGTGACTTCAGACCAGCAGACAAGGGAAATGGTCTCAAAATCCAGTTTTCCACCTAATTCTGCTCTGTCCCCGAATCTAATCCCCCACACTATACTTCACACTCAAACAGACCTCCCGGTGTTCTGTGGTAAAATATAAATTCATGATCAACCACAGAAACAAGTGTGAAGTGATGAATTCCTCTTCAGTATTTCAGAGTGATGAGGATTGTAGACAAGGGGAGGTATTGGCTGTGGACTGGCCATGTTGACTGCTAACTGGGAGGCCTCATGCTGTCTGTCTGTTCCTCACTGTCTGGCAATTCTGCCAGATCCCCTATGAAGACTGGTTGCCAAACACACACCTCCATGTCCTGCAGGTAGCAGACTTGCTGGAATGGGTGGGCCGGGCTGGAGGGATGGACCACTCTCTCAGTGTGGGAAAGCTGGGCATGGCCGGCCTGGTGTTGCTGTGCATGAGTGAACAGCCCAGCCAGACAGGCCTGGTCACAGTGAGTTTAATTAGTTTAATGAGGCAGTCTCTGTCCTCTCCTCTCACTGGGCAAAAACTGGTTGAATCAACATTGTTTCCATGTCATTTCAACCCCAAATATCTATTTGATGATGTTGAATCAACATGGGAAACTAATTGGATCTGCAAAAAGTCATCAAAGTAAGGGCATTGTCTTTTTTTCACATAACCTTTTACCTAAATCCAATGACGTGGTGAAAATGTTTGTTGATTTTACGTTGTATTCACTCTAGTTAACAACTCAACCAAAACTAGATGTTGAACTGACGTCTGTGCCCAATGGGCTCTGTCTGTCTGTCTGCTGTAGGAGAACAGGCCTCTACTGGACAGCTGGCTCTACACTGTGCTATATCTGATCCATCTGGAAGATGGAGAGATAAGCAGACCAGGAGAGAGGGGGGTGCTGTGAGTGAGGGAGAGATATGGTGAGATAGGGTGTTGGATGGTGTGATAGGTAGTTGGATGGTGTGATTCAGGCCCTGGTGTCAGAGTGCTGATGAGAGATGAGCGGGAAGCGCGACACATGAAGCATATCTGATCTGCTCCAGTAGACCATCTGCGGGCCTCCGGCAAAGAGCTGCCCTCCAGAAAAGGCCATTTATCCCACAGCCAGAGACCCAGCCTGTCTCTGTTGCTGACATGCACGCACACATGTACACGCATACACACACACACATGCATACACACACACACATACACACACACACACACACACACAGCGAGAGATTGGACTTTGTCTGTCGTTTTTTCCCATTTACCTGGAATATTACAGGCCCTGACATATTCAATGGGACTAAATAAACTATTCCAGTTTATTTTCCGTTTATTTCCGTCCTTAGTGTGATTGTCACCTCCTTCGTGTCACTTTTTTCTAAGAATAACGTTTATGGCAAATTTACAGTTAATGTTCGGTGAGAATAGCAACAATCCTGAGCTGTCTCTCTCATTCTCTCTCTCTCCATCTCTTATCCTACTTTCTTCCCTCTCCTTATCTGGTTCATTGGCCACACTTACGACACACGTAAAGAGTATAGGGAGAGTGCTTGTAGCGTTCATATTGCCCTCATTTTGGCAGATGAGAGAGCATAAATTTGATCCGGATAACTCTTCCCTCAGTGAGGCGGGAGGGAGAGGCAGCCATTGAAGCTAATGACAGCACTTTATTCCCCATCACTCTGTTGGCTCCCCCCTGGCTGCCCTGCCTTAGGCCCTGGGCTGATTACACAGGCAGATTGATGCCTGTCATCACCCCCCTGGGAATGGGAACAGGATTCTACTCTTGACACTCTCTGTGACATGTCAACCATTGAACTAATAGTCTGGTCCCGTGTGGCTCAGTTGGTAGAGAATGGCGTTTGCAATGCCAGGGACGTGGGTTAAATTCTCACGGGGGACCAGTAAAAAAAGAAAGTATGCAAATGTGTGCTGGATAAGAGTGTCTGCTAAATGATTTAAATTATATATAGTCTCTGAACCTGCAGTCAGCTACACTAATCTTAATCTTGGAGTGTTTCAAACAGTATAAGGGCAATGGCAGCTTTGGTTATTTGTCAGTTGGGTTGAGGAGGAGATTTATTCTTAGCAGGGCTTGATTCTTGCCGTTGCCTTTCATCCGTCCTGATTGAATGGTCATAGCCACTGAGATCAATGGAGGAGAGGGAGAGAGGGAGGAGAGCGAGGAGACAGTGACATTAGTAAGGGAGCTAGAGGAGGTCTTTCTGTCAGATGAGAGCGCGATGCTCCATCGGTATTCACACAGTACACTCCGTCCTCTGTTCTCCTCGCTTTGTGTGTGTGTGTGTGTGTGTGTGTACACTACTGTATGTGTCATTAGAATGTACAGTACATGCTTTCATCACAGATAATAAGATACAGCAGAATAAGCTTACTGGAGCCATACTGGGGTGTCTTATGTACTGTAATTTACATACTCTATCATATGTAGGGTTGCAAAACTCTTTCAATAAATTCCTTGGTTTTCCAGAAATCCTGGTGTGAGGATCCGGGAATCAGGAGGGAATAAGCAGGATATCCGGAAACATCCAACCAGGATTCTGGAAAACAAGGGAATTTATTGAATGTTCCCGGAATTTTGCAACCCTAATCATATGGCATATGGGTTATATTTATGATAGGCCGCACACACTATTTATATATTTTTTATATTAGATTAATTGGAATTGATTGAGCTATTTGATACTGACAGAAAGCATCACCTGTGCATTTTCAATTTTATAACAGGGTTGGGGTGAATTCCATTTTAATTCCAGTCAATTCAGAAAGTACACTGAAATTCCAATCTCAATTCTAATTCTCTTCATTGCTTTTCAAATATGAAGTTTTGGAATTGAAATTGGAACTTGGTTTACTTTCTGAATTGACTGGAATTGAAATGGAAGTGACCCCAACTCTGTTTTATATCTATATTCGATTTCAAAACCACAAATATACTGCTTGTTTTTAAATAATCAATTTAACTCTGCACAATTCACATTAAGTGTCGCTGTAGATCCATTAAAACCCTCTAGAGTCTAAGCCCTGTCCACATACATGTATCACTAGCTTAAACAGATGGATTTTGATGGGGATTTTTGTATTACCAATGTAGGCCAAGAGTTCAGGTATCCAACAATAGTTCACTATAATTCACAATAGATTTTAAAGTGCTAAGCCTTCTTTTAATTGACTCCACAAATGAGAAAATGAGAACAAATAAATAACTGTAATGGAAGGAAATGAAGTGTGAAAAATAGATTTACCAGAGCATTGTGAGGGCTACACCGCCATGTTCAACTGAAAGAACATGAATTCAGAACACAGATTTCGTTTTGATTATTTGACATTGCCCATGTGTTTACTGTAGGAAATGGGACATTCTCATTCTTTGGTACTGCAGAAAAATAATAAAGGTAGCGAAGCATAAAGGTATACAGTGGGGAGAACAAGTATTTGATACACTGCCGATTTTGCAGGTTTTCCTACTTAAAAAGCATGTAGAGGTCTGTAATTTCTATCATAGGTACACTTCAACTGTGAGAGACGGAATCTAAAACAAAAATCCAGAAAGTCACATTGTATGATTTTTAATTTATTTGCATTTTATTGCATGACATAAGTATTTGATACATCAGAAAAGCAGAACTTAATATTTGGTACAGAAACCTTTGTTTGCAATTACAGAGATCATACGTTTCCTGTAGGTCTTGACCAGGTTTGCACACACTGCAGCAGGGATTTTGGCCCACTCCTCCATACAGACCTTCTCCAGATTCTTCAGGTTTCGGGGCTGTCGCTGGGCAATACGGACTTTCAGCTCCCTCCAAAGATTTTCTATTGGGTTCAGGTCTGGAGACTGGCTAGGCCACTCCAGGACCTTAAGATGCTTCTTACGGAGCCACTCCTTAGTTGCCCTGGCTGTGTGTTTCGGGTCGTTGTCATGCTGGAAGACCCAGCCACGACCCAACTTCAATGCTCTTACTGAGGGAAGGAGGTTGTTGGCCAAGATCTCACGATACATGGCCCCATCCATCCTCCCCTCAATACGGTGCAGTCGTCCTGTCCCCGTTGCAGAAAAGCATCCCCAAAGAATCATGTTTCCACCTCCATGCTTCACGGTTGGGATGGTGTTCTTGGGGTTGTACTCATCCTTCTTCTTCCTCCAAACACGGCGAGTGGAGTTTAGACCAAAAAGCTCTATTTTTGTCTCATCAGACCACATGACCTTCTCCCATTCCTCCTCTGGATCAACCAGATGGTCATTGGCAAACTTCAGACGGGCCTGGACATGTGCTGGCTTGAGCAGGGGGACCTTGCGTGCGCTGCAGGATTTTAATCCATGACGGCGTAGTGTGTTACTAATGGTTTTCTTTGAGACTGCGGTCCCAGCTCTCTTCAGGTCATTGACCAGGTCCTGCCGTGTCGTTCTGGGCTGATCCTTCACCTTCCTCATGATCATTGATGCCCCATGAGGTGAGATCTTGCATGGAGCCCCAGACCGAGGGTGATTGACCGTCATCTTGAACTTCTTCCATTTTCTAATAATTGCGCCAACAGTTGTTGCCTTCTCACCAAGCTGCTTGCCTATTGTCCTGTAGCCCATCCCAGCCTTGTGCAAGTCTACAATTTTATCCCTGATGTCCTTACACAGCTCTCTGGTCTTGGCCATTGTGGAGAGGTTGGAGTCTGTTTGATTGAGTGTGTGGACAGGTGTCTTTTATACAGGTAACGAGTTCAAACAGGTGCAGTTAATACAGGTAATGAGTGGAGAACAGGAGGGCTTCTTAAAGAAAAACTAACAGGTCTGTGAGAGACGGAATTCTTACTGGTTGGTAGGTGATCAAATACTTATGTCATGCAATAAAATGCAAATTAATTACTTAAAAATCATACAATGTGATTTTCTCAATTTTTGTTTTAGATTCCGTCTTTCACAGTTGAAGTGTACCTATGATAAAAATTACAGACCTCTACATGCTTTGTAAGTAGGAAAACCTGCAAAATCGGCAGTGTATCAAATACTTGTTCTCCCCACTGTATATTATTGATCAAACACCCTTTCTGTTTTTTGATAGCAAACTTTCAAGATGAGCTACCCATAGCCCATTAATTTGCATGCTTTGCATTGCTGTCAAAACACTACATATTTTTGCAATGAATTATTGTTTGGTCAGTGGATGTCCACCAGTCATATCTTATGATTCCTAGGGGTTTAACTTTTGACTCCCTCTTCTTGGGTTCATGTCTGTTTAGGGTTAGTCCATCTCCATCACAGTAGCTACATTACTCTAAGGTAATGTAAAGCTGTCATGCTAATGGTGGTGCTCCGTGCCTCTGCCTTGGTTCCGCTCCAGCTAAAGGTTGTGTCTGATGAGCTTATTGGAGCCATTGAGACACAGTTTGTTCAAAGCCTGTCTGAAGGACGGCAGCTCGATGAGCTGGAACACAGAGAGAGGCCATAATAAATTAAAAGAAAAAGTTTTGGTTCCACTTAATGAAGCCAAAGGCAGATGGAGGGTGTCTGGGTGAAAGGGGAGGGCAGGTGTTTCAACTCAATGATCTGTTATCCTTTCCACTCTAAGGCTGTTCCCTGCCAGAGCTTTTGAAGGGAATTCTTTATTTTCACACAAGGGTATGTCAAAGCCTTTACCAATAACAGTGGAGGTTAGCATGTCTTGGGGGTATGATCTTTGACCCTCTATAACTTTCTCACTCTTCGTTATTCACGATTCATTCAGGATTATCCGTAATCATGGTAGCATCCACATTAATGTACAAGTGTTTAGAAACATATTCTGCCTTCTTTACAATAAAAGTGACTCCAAAATGACACAATACATTATTTACCATTAATTTCAATTGGGCACAAAATAATCTGAAACACAACCAAAACAAACTGCAAATGCCTCCAACAAGTCTATAGTCACAAGCTTGATGTAGTCATTGCGTGCTAGGAATATGGGACCAAATACTAAGCCTTTGACTACTTTCTTTATAAGAGTCTTTAGGGGTGTCAATAACTTTGACCTCTATCTTTTTGAGAAAAAAAGTATTACTTGTTAAACTAAATCTCTTTCTCTGAGCAATTGTATTAGTATAAAACAATATAATATAGTTTTGAGCATACAATATAGCTCAGTATTTGAATTGTTTATTTTATACAGTCATTATTGCACATCTTTATGAAGGGTGTCAATAATTTCGGACCCCACTGTATATAGAGCCCACTGGGCAGACATCAGTTCAATGTCTATTTCTTATTTACATTTTGGTTGTTGTCAACTAATGTTAATTCAATGTGAAATCAAAAAACATGTCACCATGTCATTGGATTTAGGTTAAAAGTTGGGTGAATAAAAATAAGTTGACGACTTTTTGCAAATCCAATCAGTTTTCCACGTTGATTCAACATCATCACATTAATTTTTGTTGTACAAATTACATGGAAACAACATTGATTCAGACACTTTTTTGCCCAGTGGGAGAGTTGGGCCAGGTTTTAGAATGGCTGCCATGTTAGCGCCTTTATTCTCAAAATGTTGGTGATGAAACAATACTAGAGCACCTCCGACAGTTCCCTATGAAATGACCCGCTGTAAAGAAGCAAAACATAGCAGCGAATTTAACAGATGTTTTTATTGATTAGCATTCAGGATAATGTTAATCCAAGTCTGTACGTGTTGTGCTGTCAACAAATTGCATATCTGCTTTCACTGGATATCTTCATAGGTTTTGAAAACCATCAGAAACAAACAGCACAACGCAGAAGCGTCAATTATCACTTAGCAAACGACTATGGAGGAGAAAGTGGCACTTTGGAAATGTTCAGACAGAAACCGCATTGGCCCAACTCTCTCTATACAGTGCATTCGGAAAGTATTCAGACCCCTTCACTTTTTCCACATTTTATCACGTTAAAGCCTTATTCTAAAATAGTTATAATCGTTTTTTCCCCCTCATCAATCTACACACAATACCCCATAATAATAAAGCAAAAACTGGTTTAAAAAAACCTGGAATATCACATTTACATAAGTATTCTGACCCTTTACTCAGTACTTTGTTGAAGCACCTTTGGCAGTGATTACAGCCTCGAGTCTTCTTGGGTATGATGCTACAACCTTGGCACACCTGTATTTGGGGAGTTTCTCCCATTCTTCTCTGCAGATCCTCTCAAGATCTGTCAGGTTGAATGGGGAGCGTTGCTGCACAGCTATTTTCAGGTCTCTCCAGAGATGTTGGATCGGGTTCCAGTCCGGGCTCTGGCTGGGCCACTCAAGGACATTCAGAGACTTGTCCCGAAGCCACTCCTGTGTTGTCTTGGCTGTGTGCTTAGGGTCGCTGTCCTGTTGGAAGGTGAAACTTCACCCCAGTCTGAGGTCCTGAGCGCTCTGGAGCAGGTTTTCATCAAGGATCTCTCTGTACTTTGCTCTGTTCATCTTTCCCTCGATCCTGACTAGTCTCCCAGTCCCTGCAGCTGAAAAACATCCCCACCCCATGATACTGCCACCACCATGCTTCACCGTAGGGATGGTGCCAGGTTTCTTCCAGACATGATGCTTGGCATTCAGGCCAAAGAGTTCAATATTGGTTTCATCAGACCAGAGAATCTTGTTTCTCATGGTCTGAGAGTCTTTAGGTGCCCTTTGGCAAACTCCAAGGGGGCTGTCATGTGCCTTTAACTGAGGAGTGGCTTCTGTCTGGCCACTCTACCATAAAGGCCTGATTGGTGGAGTGCTGCAGAGATGGTTGTCCTTCGGGAAGGTTCTCCCATCTCCACAGAGGAACTCTGACCATTGGGTTCTTGGTCACCTCCCTGACCAAGGCCCTTCTCCCACGATTGCTCAGTTTGACTCTTGGTGGTTCCAAACTTCTTCCAATTAAGAATGATAGAGGCCACTGTGTTCTTGGGGACCTTCAATGCTGCAGAAATGTTTCGGTACCCTTCCCCAGATCTGTGCCTCGACACAATCCTGTCTCTGAGCTCGACGGACAATTATTTCGACCTCATGGCTTGGTTTTTGCTCAGACATGCACATGTGGGATCTTATATAGACAGGTGTGTGCCTTTCCAAATCATGTCCAATCAATTGAATTACCCCAGGTGGACTCCAATCAAGTTGTAGAAACATCTCAAGGATGATCAATGGAAACAGGATACACCTGAGCTCAATTTCGAGTCTCATAGCAAAGGGTCTGAATACTTATGTAAATAAGGTATTTCAATGTTTTATTTCTAATACATTTGCAAACATTTCTAAAAACCTGTTTTCGCTTTGTCATTATGGCGTATTGTGTGTAGATTGATGAAGAAAAACATTTATTCAATCAATTTTATAATAAGGCTGTAAAGTAACAAAATGTGGAAAAAGTGAAGGGGTCTGAATACTTTCCGAATGCACTGTATATGACTCTGCTTCAGACCATTGGTCATTCTGACTCATAATCATCCAGGTCCCTAGTTACAACAGCCTGGCCAGCCCAGTCATTTAAATTAGTTCACTATGCATTCAATCCATCTGTAAGACCTCCTAAGGAGGGGATGAGAAAAGCCTGTCGCGTAGAGCCGTCTTGTGATGGCAACAATGTAACCTTAGACAAGCGGAAGGCCAATATAGATTTTTTTTTTGTCTAGTGCCTCTCTAGAATAATAAGGAAATTAAGGCCTGGATATTAGAGGATTGGTGCCAATCAGCAGCTTCCCTGGAGCCTTGCCTGTTCTGCCTGATTCATTATCTCTCTCTCTCTCTCTCTCTCTCTCTCTCTCTCTCTCTCTCTCTCTCTCTCTCTCTCTCTCTCTCTCTCTCTCTCTCTCTCTCTCTCTCTCTCTCTCTCTCTCTGCTCTGATGCCGTATTGGGGAGAAATCCCTGTGACGTAAAAACAGAACTACATGGAATGTACACAATGTACTGTACAGGATCTCAGTGCTAAGCAGAGGTTTCTTCCAATCAGAATGTCGCATAACATAATATTTCCTTTGGCTGAGAGGGCTGAAACGGAATTGTTAAGAGATTCCCTCAGTAGGGTCAGATAGAGTGAGACATAAATCCAGGTATTACGCTGCAGAACTGCTCTAAAATGTATCTGATTGCCTCAATCGATTTTTTTGTTCTCACCTTAACCACCTCTCTTCAACAATCTCTCTGTCTGTGGCTGAAGAAGAGTTCTTCTTGTGAGGCATTGTATTTTTCTTTGCCTCATTCTATCCTATCCTGGTTATGTGGTCTTTAGCACCCAATCCAAAGTTCTTGCAACCAGTCTATGGTGAGACAATGAGTGATTTTCTCTCTGCCTGTCAAATGCAGTCAGTGCCAGAAAGTCTCTAAGCAGAGCACAGCCAAGAGGAATCCAATAAAACAAAATAGTGCCTGGATTAGAGCTTTTTAAGAGGAACAAAAACAATCCTTAATTGCTCTGCTATTCTGCTGTCTTATTCAGGTCAGGATTTCAAATCTGCTGTCCTCAGGTTGGCTGTCTGCCGCATCCTAACAAATAGATCCAGGCTATTGCTGTGGAATAGCAATCCTAGATATTTTAAATGAGTTCTCTGAGGCTTGACATTTCCTTCATCTCTTAGCTCTCTCTGTGTCAGACTATCTCCACTGCCCCTGTGTAGCACTTTCCCACACTATTACTTTTTGGGGGATACAGACGTGGAACCCTGATAAGCTGTTTAGTTGAAACAGTCATTCTGAGCAGAAACAACAGAGGCCACCACCACACTTTGCTTTTAGGGTCATTTGTTGAATCTCATTTCACATTCAAGGCTCCTCCATTACAGGCACTTTGTTTCTCCACTGTATGTTATTTTCTTAACCTGCTAATAGTCCAGTTTTACTTTAATAAAATAGTTAATTTGGTAAGTGATTTACCTGCAGTGCTTTGAAGTGTTTTGCTGCGGTCCCTCTCTCTCCTCTGTTATGGGGTTAGTTCACCAACATTTTTAATTGACTTCTTTTTATGGAAGCTTAGAGAGTAGTCTATGGAGCAGGAGAGATTTGGGTTTGTTTACTTAGCTATAGTTTAGCTTTCCCATTCTGCCTAGCCTGGCGATACACTGGAGAAACAGACTTCTGGCTCCCTCTCTGTTCAGAGTCCTGTACTTTAAGCAATCCCTTCTCCTCTTTTCACACCCTCTCTCCAGTCGCATCACTCATTGTCCTTTAGGACTTGGTGTATTGTTCTTGACTGTTCCCTGTATCTATGGGTAAAGCCAGTCATTCCCTCATCACACAGTCTCAGAATGGGCATGTCTGTCAGGATCACATCTATCTGACAGTGAAGCAGCACTCCGTTAGCCTCCCACTCCTGTCTCCCATCTCTCTCAGGGACACTTAGATTAGTCAGCATATTACATTTACGCCTGATTGGTAAAGTCCTTCAACCACTCAAAGTCCTTTAATACTGCATCCCTCAAAAAGAACAATCCCTGAACTTTTAATGGGTTTGTTCTACAGAATGTGTAGATCTGGGGGAAATGGTCACTGCAAGTTCACAGTTTAGGTTCACTATACCATATGAATATGTGTGTTTCTGTATGTCACTTCAGCCTTGTCATTCAACCAATGACTAGGCTGAAGGATGGAAGATGCTTCAGAAGGGGAAAGCATCCTATCTCCTCTGAGCAATAGCTTCAGCATATACAGTATCGACCCTTTACATTGGCCATGCAGATGATAGGAGGTGACCTCCGCTATCACCACAGGAGGACACAGCTAAACAGAGAGAATATAAGTAATGAGACCCTCCACCATGGACCACTACTCACATGTACCAAATGCAAAGAGAGAAGCCACCAAGAGGTTACTTAGTATTGTGTGTCATTTTAATGTTTGTTTTTCACTGTTGTATCTCTGCTCAGATACTGGGTTGACAGTGGATTGAGATCATTAAAAGCTAAGTATGGCATGAAACCAGTGGAGGCTGCTGAGGGGAGAACGGCTCATAATAATGGCTGGAATGGAGTAAATGGAATGGTATCAAAAACATGGTTTTCATGTGTTTGATACCATTCCATTCCATTCCATTTACTCCACTCCATCCATTACACCATTCCACCCATTATTATGAGCCGTCCTCCCCTCAGCAGCCTCCACTGCATGAAATAACTATTTATTACGTTATATTTCCTAACACTCTTGAGTAGCATCAGTTAGCCTAGCAGCTCTGACTCTGAGTGTAAAATCACCATTGTGATGTCTCCTGCATGTCCTCACTGGGTAATGTTTCCCTGAACATTGATCCACTATTGAGCTGAGCATGAGAAACCCTAGTTTAACCTGAGGCTCAACTCCCACTCTCCACTCTCACTAAATATTCCCACTGAAGGGCAGGGGATGTATGTTCACTGACCAACCTCCATGTTCCTTCTGTTCATACAGAGAGGGAGAAATAGAGAGAGCAAGAGAGGGAGAAATAGAGAGAGCAAAGCAAGAGAGGGAGAGATAGAGAAAGAAAGAGAGCAGGAGATAGAGAGTGAGAGAAATAGTTGAAGAGATTTGAAGAGGTATATAGTCTTTCACGGCTATGCTCTGATCATTAGCTGCATGACAATCCAGTTCGGAAAGAGAGATGATTATGGAAAAATAAAATAATGAATGCCTGTCACATAGTTTTCAGTAGTCTGCTTGCGATCGTATATATATTCCTTTAGTGACTTCTTTTACATTTCTCAAGGCTTCAGTCAATACATTTTTTTGGGGCAATCATGTGTCTTGGGTTGGAGGAGGCAGGTTCATGTATACAGTCAGACTTTATGAAGATCTCCCTTTACATATTTTATTCTCTCTAGTTTGTGCGAGATGTCAAATGTGTTTAGTTTGCTTTTAAGAGCAGCTTGGGCTGCTCCTTTTGTGACAGAATAAGGCTACAAGGAAATGTTTCCCACTCCTAACCCAGAACATCAAAAGGCCTTTGAATTGCTTCTGTCACCCAGGAAGATTAATGGCTGGTGTTGAGTCTGTCAGTAAAATGTAACGCTATGTGTCAGCTCTCTGTCAGCCAGAGAGAGGCTTTGTAAAGAAATTGTTTACTCTGCCTCTTGAATGGTGCGATCAAACTTTTTTATTACGGCACACACCATGGCAGCAGTAAAAGCACTCTGTATCTCTGCTTTAGCAAATGCTACATTGACTTATACGCCTCCTGTCTGAGACTGATGGGGGACGCAGTGCTGCTGCAAATGCTGAGATCAATCTGATTTTCAGAGCTAATGTTGATTCCTTTTCTCATTTGGAATGTATGAATGTGTGTTTGCTAGTATGGGAGTAATTTCAGGATCAATAGAAACAAAGAGAGATTGCAAGTGAGAACATCTGGCCTCGGGGCAGAAATAATTAAGTATCTATTTGCTATGCATTGAAATCAACCAACCTCATGAGCAATACTGCCAAAATGGCTTTGCAATTTGTGGAAAACACAAGCATAACAATTGAATGGCGCGTTAATAATTCATCTGTAACTCTAGACGTTTTGGGACAGACAGAGTTAGCAAACAGACAGAGATGAAAAGAGAATTGATGGTTGTTTACTCTACACTGTCACTACATCATTCTGGTGATGCTAGACTCCATTTGGACATATTTGTAGACATAACATAAGTGTTATAGTCCAGCTCATTGCCTTGTGCCCATCCAAACTAGTTTATAAACTTAACAATGTTGCCCAATTTGACCAGCTATGTCAAATGTACTGAATTTTCAGAAAAATCTAGTCTTCAAAACAAGTCTACCCGCTGTATTTCACTTGCATAGTACAGCATTAAATATATAATTGCATCACAGATTCATGCTTTCGAGCTTCCAGGTTGCATGGCTAAAATACACTCCACTAGAGAGGGAAATGAAAGGGAAAGGGGGATACCTAGTCAGTTGTACAACTGAATGCATTCAACTGAAATGTGTCTTCTGCATTTAACCCAACCCCTCTGAATTAGAGAGGTGCGGAGGGCTGCCTTAATCGACATCCACGTCTTCGGCGCCCGGGGAACAGTGGATTAACTGCCTTGCTCAAGGGCAGAACGACAGATTTTTACCTTGTAGCCTGGCGGGTAGGAGCGTTGGGCCAGTAACCGAAAGGTTGCTGGATCGAATCCCAGAGATTTGCCTTTCTTTCAGAATATTTAGCTCTGTGGCTCTTGGGGTGCCTTAGCTTCAAAGCACCCCCCGCTCTGGGATATCTCACTCATTTGCTGTCTGTGTCAACGACATCCTTTCATCTCTCCCCATGTGAAGTGTGCTCGCAGCTCTCCCAACCTTGTTAAAACAAACTGTCACCCACAGAGCATAAGCTAATTAAGGTGTCAAAACAGTCTCCGGATCCTTGTGTGTTTGCACACGGACACACATAGTAATTCAGGCCAGCACTAAATGATACAGTTCAATATGTACCATAGAATTCCTTTTTGGAATTCTTTCAAGGCGATGATGTCCATAGAGCAATTTTATCAGTGGTTTTGTTCAGTGAGTCTTAATTGCCATGGTGAAATGATTCATTTTCACCATTTCGCTTGCTCATGCTCTGTCACAGTTCTTGATAGAGAGATCCATTCCAAGAAATGGGAAAAGAAAGGAGTGAATAAAAAGGTGAAGATAGAGATGATTGGAGAGATGTACCAGGGAAAGAGAGAAAAGAGGAGATGGTATGAGGGAGTGGGTGTCAACCTGTGAAAGAGCGTGAGGTGGAAAATAGATCGAAATCGACAGTGGTAACTGTCCCTGTGCAGCCGTGCAGGCCCTGGGCTTGTTGGCTGTTGTACATTGTCCTGTGGTTGGGCTGCTTGCCACAGAGCCATCTCTGCCTGTATTTACTCTGATTCATAGACCAGGCTTCCCTCCAGCACTAAACACAGCCAGTCCAGAGGGGAGTTGTGCCCAGATGTCACCAAGCAGCTCAATAATGCAGCATGTGTTTGTAACATGAAGTAGAGCTGTTGTGTCCTGGAAGGCTGAGAACAGTGTCAGAGCAGAGCTGGGAGATGTAGGGTGAATCTCTTTTTAGTCTACTGTAGCCCAATATACACAGTAGCTACTGTAACTACAAGATAATGCATACGTTATGAATGAATGATGTGTCTTATCTATTTCTGTAACAACTAATTCATGCAGGCAGCGAACCAAAACACAGCCAACTGTTCAACGTGGGTTCAGTTTTCCCTGGAGCTTGAGGGCACACAGCTCAAGTAGAGCATTGTGTTTCTTATGACTGAACTATTTTGTGAGGGGTGTTATTTTTGATCGTTTGATCGGTTTTGCTGGTCTGTAAAAGTCTAATTTTCAACATTGCACCCCACTGGATTTGTAAAGGGTTTGTTTATTCTAGTGCTACTGACATGGAGTAAACATGTTTGTGGTTAATTCCTTCCTTACCTCACCTGGTGTCAGTCTCTGTGCTGGTAATTCCAACTGACTAAAAGAAGGCGGTACAGATGTTGTTTCTCACCAGTACCAGGATGATTGGATCCCCTGGGTCTCTGTCTTTTTCCCTCTGAAAAATATCAAAGCAAAGTCATTTCTAAAAGATTGGAGTGTGGAATGGTGCCAAGATCTAAAACTGCGAGTCAACATCTCCATTTGAAAGGCTTCAGACAGTCGTGCTCACAAAAAGGTGTGCAAACATCTTCGTTTGACTCCTCACTGTCAACCCTAAAACTACCATCCAGCCACAGGGAGAGTTAGTATAATCCATAATACTTTGCGTCTAAAGAGTGTGTAGTAACACCTAGCATCAGTGCACAGTGTCAACAGGCAAATTCGATTACAATGGCAGTTAGGTCTCTGGAGGGAAGCTCAGGTCTGTTTAGGAATTTAATTGCACTCTGTGAAATTGTGATCATTATTATCGACAGAAGTCGGATTCTCCTTAGTCATGGCGTGATTATTCCTAACAACAGCGTGGATTCATCAATGTTAATCAAATCTTGGAGAGCTCAGTAAGCATCCGCATATATGGCTTTGCCTCAAACAATTCTATTTAGGAAAGCATCTAATGGTGAGAGCTGTGAAGAGTTTCTCTTTTATTTTCTGAGAGGAAAGTTACATTGAGAAGTTTGAGATAAATGCCAGACTTACAGTACATGTGTAGCCTAGCAGTCTACTATTTACAAAACTGTGAACCATCAATTGTCATTCATCCTGGGTTAAATTTAGACATTAGAAATGAGCAAATATTTCATAATCACAAACTTACTCACTATACATTCAGTCTACTGAATAGTTGTATCTCTCTATTTGTGACAGACTGGCTCGATTTGGTCTTATGTAGCAACATTTCAAATGGTGCTTTTTACATCGGATAAAAGTAGAGACTCAGAGCTAGAAAATGTTATATCAAACACTACAGTTGAGGAACAATGGGAAAGTAATTCTGCTTTGAAAGTTGATAAAGTTGATAAACTTGTAAATCCACTTTTGACAAAATGTACCTTGAATGTTTTGGTACACCTACTGGAGTGTTCTTCTTTGTCTACACCCATTCAGCATCGTTGACACACTCTTAAGCCTTAGCTCCACCCATCTCTTTAAGGATTCACATGTTAGGCCATGTGCTAAACAGTACTGTAGTGTACTAAACAACCAAAGATTTCAAGACTAAAGGCTGGTTTATACTACGTCTATCGACATGTCTGTACACAGTTGTCACAGTGACATCATGAACATTCTATTGACGTCCGACATCAAACTTGTCATTGTCGTTATGAAAACGTATAACACACAAAAACGACAGGCTGAATGACATCAGCAGCCTGGTGCTTCAAAATAGCATAACTGGTGTATTTTAACACCAATAAACCCATCCTTTTAAAAAGGAATTTAGTATAGGTCAATCTAGCAAATCAGGCAACTAAAAGCAACTTTCTAAACAATGTTTTGGTTAGTTTCTAGCTTGTTAGCTAGCTAGCTAACGTGAAGTTAGCTGGCTAGCCTGTTCAAGTATTGACCATATCATATAGCTGACAACATCTTAACTTTAGCTAATTTGTATTCATTAATACAGGAAAATAAACTCACAACAAGATCATTATTTACAAGTTAATGGCGAGCAAAAAAGAAAAGAAAAAAAGCTTATGGTTGTGAGTGTGACTAAATAAAAGCAGGGCGTTCTACCGGAGAAAACCTAATGTTATATCCTATGTGGCAGAAACAGGGGTTTGGTCAAGACGTTTACACAGATCAGACACGGACAGAATTGTATTAGCTCGCTTTCAAGGGTGTTTATTTAAATAATAAACAAAGAGAAAATAATAGGTCTCCTCTGGGATCCTTCTGGGCTCCGGGGTCTTGCTGTATCCTGTGGGGAACAAAACCGAGCTCCCTTCATTATCTCTTGCACTGAGCACGACTCTGGTACTGAGTAACCCCTCTTCCCCAGTCCCCCCTCTCGTGTGCTGCCCTTCTGGCAGCTTTATGGGACTTGTCCAGCTGGTGAGCAATCAGCCCCTGTTTACTCACCAACCACAATCAGCCCCAATTAGTCCTGGCCGGAGAGCCCGTCGAGACCTGGTATGTCCAGCAGAGGGAGCCATCGCCGCGTGATGTAGACGCCGTCTGTCACCAGGCCTCGACGAGTCTCCCCCTGGTGGCTAACCTGCTGTACGCCACACCTAATTTGACTTTGGTGCAGGTCTTGTTGTTCTTCATATTACCGTCTCTGGTAAACACACACTATATCAAATAAAATATTTTGTTTAGACATGTAGGTAGCTAGCTAGCTAGCTAAACAATGAACCATAATCCAAAATCATAACGTTACTACCCTGCATGAATCTACAGGTAGCTAAAGCTAACCAACTAGGTTCAATGTTAGCTAGCTAGCTAACATTAGGCTATAACAAAAAATGCAAATGGATCTGAGATACAAATAATATTACTGCACAGATCATACATGTAACGTTGGCTAGTGAGCCAGCCAGCCAGCTAACGTTAGCTAGCTAGCTAACAGTATGCTTTAACTTGCAATGAAAACAACTTTCTGACTAAATTAGAAACATAATATCTGAAAATGTAGCTAGCTAGACTCTCTTACCGTATACATGTATGAATGCTTCTCCCTCTGTCACAGATGCCATGGTTGCTGTTAGTTTGAAGATGTAATTCAGAGACAGGTGTTTTATACAACAGCCTTTGTGTGTTCTCTTTTCGACTCCCTCCGCATATTTGCAATCAAATACCTGAATTTCTCCATCTCCTTAGCTATCATACTCTGCTTCCACCGGGAATTCCACTGATTTCAAAACCTGGAAGGGAGAGTGGAGAGCATTAGCAACATGATCACAGTTCTTCGTGATATCTTTCAAAAAAGCCATGTTAGAAAGGATTACCTACACATACTGAGCAGCTTATGTTATAGACAGAAGCGTGGTACATGGCAGACCAATCCGAACTCATCTTTCGGCATATCCAGCCCATCCATTATCTCAGCCAATCATGGCTAGCAGGAACGTTCCTGTCTTTTTCCGTGGCTAAACCAACTAGGCTCGTAATCTAACAATTGTATTCGTATTTACAGATGGCATACAAGTTTGTATTAAGGCACATGAAAGTTCACATGTTCCAGAAAGCATTTCTGCCAAAAAACGCATTTTGATAAAAAACTGTTTACATTCAAATGCCTCTCCTGTGAAGTAGTGACGCGCAACATGCGTATAGTTTCCTGAAACAAGTCACATAAGTGTTGAAACTGTCAAGGACAATTAGAGTATAAAATCCCAACAGCATATCCTACTCTTTAGGACAAATAAGGCTGTTTTACATCAGAGAGCTTTTGTAAGTCCTTTATTTCCATTTCACTGAGGTCTTACTCTGATAAAGGACAAGAGGAGTAGTTGTTATCACTGCTGTAACATATCAATCTCTTCACACTGCCTGTTGTTTTGGCAACTGTGTCTGGGTTTTTGGAGACAGTAGCTAGATAACAAAATGTTCTCAATTTTCAAAGTGGTTTACCACTACAAGGCTTGTGTGTGTGATGAGGTGTGAATGAAGGAATCAGGCGCAGGAGGGAAAACACAGAAGTCCAGAGTTTATTCCGTTTACACCCAGCATCAAAACGAAACTATCACAAGGGAAATATTCCACCTTGGCAATAACAAAATGGAAGAGTAGCTCAACCGTGCTACTCGCTCTCACAATAAAACACTCACTCACAAAGACAAGGGGAACAGAGGGAACACTTATACACATACTAATTAGGGGAATGAGCACCAGGTGTGTGTGATTGACAAGACAAGACATGACAAGTGGAGTGATGAGAATGGGATCGGCAGTAGCTAGTAAGCCAGTGATGACGAACACCGAAACCTGCCCGAACAAGGAGTGGAGCCAGCGGAAGTTGTGACATTGTGTTTCCTGTGCTGTATCATACTTCTTTCTCTGGCATGTGGTTAAGGAGTGTGGGTCAAGGCATTGTGTGTGTGTGTGTGTGTGTGTGTGTGTGTGTGTGTGTGTGTGTGTGTGTGTGTCTGTGTGCCAGTGTGTGTGCACATGCACACAAGGGGTAATCTACATCCTGAAAGTCATCCCATCCTTCAGCTGGAGTCACTCCTTTAGAAAACTTGTGTCTGTTAATCTTTTATCTCAGAAGTCAGACGAATATTTACATTGGATGAAATTCTCCTTTCAGTTCTTTCCCTTGCTCTGGCTGTGATTGCAGAGCTTGTCTGCGATAATGAACACTCATGCTGACTTACTGCAGGCTTCACAGTGAGGACTGTCATTATTAATCTGTCACAGAACTTTTTAAAGGCATTCCCTATACAAATGGAGATACAGTGGGGGAAAAAAGTATTTAGTCAGCCACCAATTGTGCAAGTTCTCCCACTTAAAAAGATGAGAGAGGCCTGTAATTTTCATCATAGGTACACGTCAACTATGACAGACAAATTTAGAAAAAAAATCCAGAAAATCACATTGTAGGATTTTTTATGAATTTATTTGCAAATTATGGTGGAAAATAAGTATTTGGTCACCTACAAACAAGCAAGATTTCTGGCTCTCACAGACCTGTAACTTCTTCTTTAAGAGGCTCCTCTGTCCTCCACTCGTTACCTGTATTAATGGCACCTGTTTGAACTTGTTATCAGTATAAAAGACACCTGTCCACAACCTCAAACAGTCACACTCCAAACTCCACTATGGCCAAGACCAAAGAGCTGTCAAAGGACACCAGAAACAAAATTGTAGACCTGCACCAGGCTGGGAAGACTGAATCTGCAATAGGTAAGCAGCTTGGTTTGAAGAAATCAACTGTGGGAGCAATTATTAGGAAATGGAAGACATACCAGACCACTGATAATCTCCCTCGATCTGGGGCTCCACGCAAGATCTCACCCCGTGGGGTCAAAATGATCACAAGAACGGTGAGCAAAAATCCCAGAACCACACGGGGGGACCTAGTGAATGACCTGCAGAGAGCTGGGACCAAAGTAACAAAGCCTACCATCAGTAACACACTACGCCGCCAGGGACTCAAATCCTGCAGTGCCAGACGTGTCCCCCTGCTTAAGCCAGTACATGTCCAGGCCCGTCTGAAGTTTGCTAGAGTGCATTTGGATGATCCAGAAGAGGATTGGGAGAATGTCATATGGTCAGATGAAACCAAAATATAACTTTTTGGTAAAAACTCAACTCGTCGTGTTTGGAGGATAAAGAATGCTGAGTTGCATCCAAAGAACACCATACCTACTGTGAAGCATGGGGGTGGAAACATCATGCTTTGGGGCTGTTTTTCTGCAAAGGGACCAGGATGACTGATCCGTGTAAAGGAAAGAATGAATGGGGCCATGTATCGTGAGATTTTGAGTGAAAAGCTCCTTCCATCAGCAAGGGCATTGAAGATGAAACGTGGCTGGGTCTTTCGGCATGACAATGATCCCAAACACACCGCCCGGGCAACGAAGGAGTGGCTTCGTAAGAAGCATTTCAAGGTCCTGGAGTGGCCTAGCCAGTCTCCAGATCTCAACCCCATAGAAAATCTTTGGAGGGAGTTGAAAGTCTGTGTTGCCCAGCGACAGCCCCAAAACATCACTGCTCTAGAGGAGATCTGCATGGAGGAATGGGCCAAAATACCAGCAACAGTGTGTGAAAACCTTGTGAAGACTTACAGAAAACGTTTGACCTGTGTCATTGCCAACAAAGGGTATACAACAAAGTATTGAGAAACTTTTGTTATTGACCAAATACTTATTTTCCACCATAATTTGCAAATAAATTCATTAAAAATCCTACAATGTGATTTTCTGGATATTTTTTTCTCATTTTGTCTGTCATAGTTGACGTGTACCTATGATGAAAATTACAGGCCTCTCTCATATTTTTAAGTGGGAGAACTTGCACAATTGGTGGCTGACTAAATATTTTTTTCCCCACTGTAGATGTAGAAGAGAAAGGCGATCGTGTTGTTGCTCTTTATTATTGGTGTGTCTTTTGCCACTTAAGCCGTCATTCCGGTAAAATAGACCCACTTTCAAAAGCACCGAACATTTCCGACTACACTTCTTGAGAGCAAATAAATTGAACACTGTGGTTTTGGATTCTTATAGAAATACTGTATGAGAGCAATTTGGAGCTTACATCATCAGCCCTCCCACTTTTTGAATTTAGCACCCAGACCTGGGGCTTCCTGATTACATCTCAACCACTGCAGGTGGGAATAATTACTCTCTACGGCTCAGCCATTATTATATTTGCTAATCATGAGACATTCAGAGCAAAATCTTTACTTTGGCTAATTGGAAGAAGGAGGAAGAAAGGTATTCAAATGAATCATCAAAGGGTTATCATGAGGGGCTTTTCCTGAAGGGCCTTTTCTAAGGGCCTCTCGTGGCAATTTGTCTACAGTAGTAGTTAGTTAATCAGGGTAGTTATTGTTCCACTTTGCTCACTAGCCACAGCACTTAACCTTCTATGTAACAAGATATCCACTCATAATACTCCTTACAGCCTGGTAAATGACGGTCCCTAACCCTAGACTAAAGAACAGATTTTGCAATTACAACAGAGCCATATACAGTGGGGAGAACAAGTATTTGATACACTGCCGATTTTGCAGGTTTTCCTACTTACAAAGCATGTAGAGGTCTGTAATTTTTATTATAGGTACACTTCAACTGTGAGAGATGGAATCTAAAACAAAGATCCAGAAAATCACATTGTATGATTTTTAAGTAATTAATTTGCATTTTATTGCATGACATAAGTATTTGATCACCTACCAACCAGTAAGAATTCCGTCTCTCACAGACCTGTTAGTTTTTCTTTAAGAAGCCCTCCTGTTCCCCACTCATTACCTGTATTAACTGCACCTGTTTGAACTCGTTACCTGTATAAAAGACACCTGTCCACATACTCAATCAAACAGACTCCAACCTCTCCACAATGGCCAAGACCAGAGAGCTGTGTAAGGACATCAGGGATAAAATTGTAGACATGCACAAGGCTGGGATGGGCTACAGGACAATAGGCAAGCAGCTTGGTGAGAAGGCAACAACTGTTGGCGCAATTATTAGAAAATGGAAGAAGTTCAAGATGACGGTCAATCACCCTCGGTCTGGGGCTCCATGCAAGATCTCACCTCGTGGGGCATCAATGATCATGAGGAAGGTGAGGGATCAGCCCAGAACTACACGGCAGGACCTGGTCAATGACCTGAAGAGAGCTGGGACCACAGTCTCAAATAAAAACATTAGTAACACACTACGCCGTCATGGATTAAAATCCTGCAGCGCACGCAAGGTCCCCCTGCTCAAGCCAGCGCATGTCCAGGCCCGTCTGAAGTTTGCCAATGACCATCTGGATGATCCAGAGGAGGAATGGGAGAAGGTCATGTGGTCTGATGAGACAAAAATAGAGCTTTTTGGTCTAAACTCCACTCGCTGTGTTTGGAGGAAGAAGAAGGATGAGTACAACCCCAAGAACACCATCCCAACCGTGAAGCATGGAGGTGGAAACATCATTCTTTGGGGATGCTTTTCTGCAAAGGGGACAGGACGACTGCACCGTACTGAGGGGAGGATGGATGGGGCCATGTATCGCGAGATCTTGGCCAACAACCTCCTTCCCTCAGTAAGAGCATTGAAGATGGGTCGTGGCTGGGTCTTCCAGCATGACAACGACCCGAAACACACAGCCAGGGCAACTAAGGAGTGGCTCCGTAAGAAGCATCTCAAGGTCCTGGAGTGGCCTAGCCAGTCTCCAGACCTGAACCCAATAGAAAATCTTTGGAGGGAGCTGAAAGTCCGTATTGCCCAGCGACAGCCCCGAAACCTGAAGGATCTGGAGAAGGTCTGTATGGAGGAGTGGGCCAAAATCCCTGCTGCAGTGTGTGCAAACCTGGTCAAGACCTACAGGAAATGTATGATCTCTGTAATTGCAAACAAAGGTTTCTGTACCAAATATTAAGTTCTGCTTTTCTGATGCATCAAATACTTATGTCATGCAATAAAATGCAAATTAATTACTTTAAAATCATACAATGTGATTTTCTGGATTTTTGTTTTAGATTCCGTCTCTCACAGTTGAAGTGTACCTATGATAGAAATTACAGACCTCTACATGCTTTGTAAGTAGGAAAACCTGCAAAATCGGCAGTGTATCAAATACTTGTTCTCCCCACTGTATGTATCCAATGTAGATTTGTTTTTACTTTGAAGAAAAAATATATTTTCTTTGCGATGTAATATTTAGGAATCATGTTCTCTGGTATTATATTTCTCTTCTGGTATACTCTAATACCTCCATGTTGTTGGTGTGTTTCTCTCCAGTGTCTTCTCTAGAGAATGGCAATGTTGGGGGCCAGAGGAGAGTGGAGTCAGACAGCGGCGCCTTCACACACTCATCCACACAGGACACAGAGAGTGAGATCCACCATTTTACCACAGCATCCCCCATGAACGTCCCCAACCACCGGCCTGTCTTCAGAGGATTGGCCCTACATGAACTCCTGCTCGCTAAAGATTTCCAGGGGGACCAGCGGTTCTTCACAGACCATGGAGACGTGGCAGGACATCCCACAATGCCCAGCTCTGTTTCTGCCTTTGAGGCGGGGGACGCCTCAACTCGCCTGGTGCCACACGAGGATGCCCCTGCCTTCTCTGACATCGCCACTACTGCCACGGTGGCTGCCACAACCCCCCTCACCATCTCTGCGTCTACAGCCCCTGGGCTACTGGTGAGCATGGCTCAGAATAACAAGTCTGCCAAGGACAAGGCCAGGGATGCAGAGGAGGTGGTGGTGACCACAGACTCCCTGACCACGCCTGTAGTAGCAACCACTGCCCCTACAGTCAGTGGCCACAGCCCCAATGTCCCCACCTTCCTGAACGGAAGCCCCAATGGTCAGGGGGAAGTTATCATGGAGAACACCCTGCCCCCCCCTGTCCTGACTACCTCAGTGAGTGTGGAGAAAGGGGAGTCAGAGGAACCACGGGTAAAGAACAGAACAGGCCCTGGGATCCAGCTCACCAAACTGACCACAGTATCCACAGGAGAGGTGAATGAGGGAATGACCACCACAACCATCATCACAACCACCACCATCACCACCATGCAGACACCAGGTAACTTCTGTTTCTATTGGTCTCATACACAAATAGAGTGAAGCTAGAAGTATGTAAATCCAATTACATCCAATTGGCAACTGCTACTTTTCTGTAATGGCCTAATGCAATGGCTTTAGAGTAGCAGTTTTAATGCAGGCATCATCAAATCAATTAAACTATCAACAGTTCGAAATTTACTCAGGGGCGGGTCTTAAAATCACTTAAACTATCAACAGTTCACTGCAGTTCACAGCCTAGAGTAGAATTTTGTACTCACTTGAAAACAATAATGCAATTATTCATTGCAATGTGGTGTTGTAGGCTAATATAATTTAGGTAAGATAATTGTGTTGTCCCCCTCTCTTGCATGTCTCATGTCTTCACTATTCTTTCATGTGCAATGACACACCTGGCCTCTCCACTTACATTGAAAATTGGTGCAGCTTTGAATGATTTTATGTCTGATATGATGCTAGTTAGCCTATTCCAGATCTGGACAAACATTCCACCTACCACTATTGTCACTATGAATGGTGGATAGAGGGCAGGATAGACAGTTAGACTGGTAAACTATATTGGCCTGTGGTATAGTTAGCGCCCAGAAAAGCGTAGTGCATAAGGGAAGTACCAAAACACCTTGATATAGGGGAGGCGCATGCAAGCAGATGAAAAAAGGTGGCTAGGATGGAAGAAAGCCCAAAAAAAGAGTATGCCAACCAGGGGTTGGAACAAAAATTATTTTCCAATAGTTTTAGTTCTGAACAGAACCATTATTGTTTTTGTTCCATTTCACTGTTCCGACCAGCAAAATAAAGTTCTGAACCGGTTCGAACCAAAAATAAGTAACGGTTTATATCGTTCCTTTCTGTTCCTTTTTAAACCTCTGATTTTTTTATAGATTTTTTACATTTACCTTAACATTAAATGACATCACCAATCAGTGCGGATAGAGCAGCCTGCTATGGAGGGGGCAAGCTATTTACATGCATTGAACAGAAGAGTGTAGGGAGCGAGATGAGACTGAAATGTTGCAGGTGGGGAGAGTGCGAGAGAGGGTCCCATGCTTTTAAAATAATGGTTCTGTTCAGGAACAGTATAGATCATTTTCGTTCGCGGTTCTGATTTAGTTCCCTGCCGACAACATTTTACATTTTAGTAATTTAGCAGACGCTGTTATCCAGAGCAACTTACAGTTAGTGAGTGCATTATTCTTTTTTCTTTTTTTTCATACTGGCCCCCCGTGGGAATCAAACCCACAACCCTGGCGTTGCAAGCGCCATGCCCTACCAACTGAGCTACACGGGGCCCTTTGTCCCTATTTTGGACAAACCCACCCCAGTACATTTCAAACTGTCCATTAGAATGGGATATTCAGTCTAACCAGAAATTCAAGTTTTCTGCAAGTATTCTGCCATTTAGCAGTGACCTAAAGTGGCCTGCCTGACTGCCTCTCACTCATAGTGTTTACTCAGACTTTAGTCAGAGTTTTTTACAGCGAGGCAGGAACATCATCGGAGAGGGCCAGTCGGTGTTGCCCATACGTCCATGGTGACCGCTCCCATTCATCTGGCACCCAGGATCACAAAGCTGATCATGCGACAAACCAATCTGCTGAGGCCGGCTCCACCTGATCTGTGCTGCCTGGTTGTCCTCTCCAGTGGGTCTAGATGGCTGAGGGGCGGCGTGATCTCTGGGGCCCGGGCTGAGAGGCAGGGAACCTGGGGAGTTAATGAGGGGGTTAGAGGGCCACTGAGACACAGATGGGCTGTTAGAGATGGATCAGTAGTCTGGGAAGAGGGATCACCTGTCTTTTTATTTCTCCTGTGCCAGGTCCTTGTACTGTGAATTTCACTGACCCCGAGGGCCACATCAAGATTCCACCGCAGCATTCTGCAGCATTGTCATCCGACCCTGGAGTGGACTGCATCTATGTGGTGACCGTCTACCTGGGATACGGGATTGAAGTACAGGTCAGTGAAAACAGGATACTGTCTAGGTTGTCCCTTTTATGGGGTTCACATCCATACACTTTCCCACATCTCAAGGTTTTAATGGAAACTTGCTCAGTGTGTAAATGTTAATGGCAATGAAAGGAGGGCTGTTAGGTCCAGGTTTGCCAGTAGGCCTTGGGTTAGTGTTGCTGGACACAGTGTTTAAGCACCACAATCCTCTTTCCCTTGCGCTCTCTCTCTCTCTCTTCCCTTCCTGCATTTAACCTAATTACCATGGCTGTCGTTAGAGCCGGCGGCTCTGATGAAGTGTGTAACACCTTTATGCTGTTTTCAGCTGCCCAAATGCTAATGAGCTACGCATTTATTGGAATGTCCAACTAACATAACACTTCAGCTTGCTCATGAAACAAATGGCTTATGTCAACATTTATGAGTGCAGCCTATTTCTGCCATTACAAAGCCTGGAGCTTCACATGACTTCAAAGAAAAAAAGCAACTGCACTTCATGTTTAGCAAGTGCCTTATTTGTAACTAGAGCAGTTTCAAAATAAAACCATTATAGTTGTTCCTGAAAATGTTCTCTTGGAGTGGTAAGGGGAATCTAAATTCAGCCAGGGCTGTTGTTTGCTTGTTGTGGTTCTATCTATTCATGTGGAACTTGTTATCCCTGGGCTGTCACATCAACAGTCCCACCACAATCAATACAGACCCAGCAGCAGGGACACCACAGCATAGCGAGCTGTTTAGTCAGCCGTAATTTCATAATGATCTATTGAGACACAATGGCCTACAAAAATTGTTTGCAAAAGCATAGGTAAAAGATAAACCCGGAGTTCCATTTGGTAGCATGCATTCAGAGGGCCCTCACTTTGAATGCATCTCTTTCACTGGTCCTGTCTTGGCTGCATCCAATCAGTGTTTATCTATGGAAGCAGGCATCAGTCATTATTTTCTCCAGGGAAGGAAGGGATGGTGCATCTATTTCCCCTACCAAAAATAATAATAAGTAGGTAAAATAGGTTGAAATGCATTTAGATTCATTTAATTTCCCAGACAAAATGTATCATTCTGTATCCCATCAACAGTACTTTAGCAATAAGATTATCTCATAATTCATTGATTGAGTGTAAAATATATTTCACAATTTATTCATCATACATTGCATGATGCAATACAAACTTTGCATTTCATATCATTCATATCATTTTGTCTAATGGAAATAAACCAATTCTAATGCATAGTCAATTTCTTTAGCAATAGTTGCATACCGTTGTAGTTTACAGTAAATACTTTAATCTCGGGTTGTGTTCCTAGTTCCTGGTTCAATGGCCATGACCGTAGCACTGTATTTTATTTGATTAAATCAGAACAACAATTAATTATATTTAGTTTAAATTGGTCAATGAGCAGTCATCCCTTCTTGATTACACACACAATCAAAACAATCTCTCGATGAGCAAAATATATATATATTTGAGAACATGCTTTTTGTAAAGAGAAAGTGGCATTGCCCCTGTAGGTGAATGAAAGTCTGTGTGGCATTGGCTAAGTAGGGGAATTAATTGCCTCTTGCGATGGACAGAGTAATTCTGTTTTTCCCATTTGGCTGAAAAGAGCCAGTCACAGACCACCAATTACTTAGCTAGAAGTATGCTGGGATGCTGACCATAGGGACATATTGTACAGTAGCAATTTAAAAAGTTAGACTTTTGTGCTTCAGATCATGGCTAAACCACTACCTGTCTCCATGGCCACATAGCATGCTGTTGGTATTTGTCTATCTTTGAATTATGTGGATTGAAAGCCACCTTGCTTGTTTCTCTTGGTGAAAACCTCCCCTTAAATGAAAAGTAACTTTATAAAAATCCTTCAGGACCTTTGAATACCAGGACTGATAGGGCCGTTGTTCACTCATGGTCATCTCCAGTTTATGCACGATAAGGAGGCATGCAGTATAATTTAGTGCTTGCCTTAGCAAATGACAATGATACACCCCCACTCATGTCACAATACCCTATCAGCTATGCAGTGGACTCAGAGATTAAGTAATAACCTACATTAAACCCAGCCACGATTAGAAGGGTCATTGTTAAAGTCTCATGGCATGTTGCCTGAACACAGTGAGATGATCTGGTAAGTAAATCCATATGCACTCTCATTTCACCACATTGTCTCTAAACATTAGGAACACCACTTTTGCCCTCAGAACAGCCTCAGTTCATCGGGGCATGGACTCTACAAGGTGTTGAAAGCGTTCCACAGGGATGCTGGCCCAAGTTGACTGGATGTCCTTTGGGTGGTGGACCATTCTTGATACACATGGGAAACTGTTGAGCGTGGAAAACCCAGCAGCGTTGCAGTTCTTGACACAATCAAACCGGTGTTCCTGGCACCTCCTACCATACCCCTTTCAAAGGCACTTAAATATTTTGTCTTGCCTATTCACACATACAGAATCCATGTCTCAATTGTCTCAAGGCTTAAAAAAACGTATTTAACCTGTCTCCTCCCCTTCATCTACACTGATTGAAGTGGATTTAACAAGTGACATCAATAAGGGATCATAGCTTTCACCTAGATTCACCTGGTCAGTCTATGTCATTGAAAGAGCAGGTGTTCCTAATGTTCTGTACACTCAGTGTAAGTATTTAGGCATATCATGTGAAGTAGGCCTCATGTGAAATCATTGTCAAATGTGCAAGAGATACAGTTGCATGTAGGTCTAGATTATTTATGGATTGATCACATAGAAATATCAAAACACTATTTTAACAACTCCAAAGCAATTGTATGTGGTGAAGGAACCACTGACTCGCTGCATTTTTCTATTGTCAAGACCCCGACAGGTAACTCTTAACTGGTAAGGACAGCTCATGAGGTGTCCTAAATATCTGTTGACTTGGTGTGACTCTTATGACTAAAGAGGCTTCATGCATAGCTTTTTTCAGCACTTATGACCAATTTTCAGCTCTGAGACGCTTTGTGGAAACAGACCCAGATGTCCCAATCCATTTCCTCAAGATGGAGGCAGATTTGTAATGACCTTAATTCCCGCCAACTAGCTGGAGACTCTCTAATAATAGCTTTATATTTCAAAGGCGCTGTGAAATTATTTTGTAAGAGGAAAACAGTCTGAGATGTCATCTGTGTGATTGTGAGCGTGATGCTGGGCCTGGTGAGAGGAGGAAGAGGCCTCCTGGGCATGAAAGATCCTTCTTGATCTCTTTCACCAGGGACACTGATGATGAAAAGAGCCGCAGAGATGGATTGATGACTTCACTCAGGCCAATTTTCCAAATGTACATAATTGAATGAGAAACCTTTTTCAAGTAGAGACGAGGGGTGTTTCTGAGAGAGAGGACGCCCACTCCAGTCTGTGCCCCCTTGCTAAAAAGGAAATAGAGCCATGAAGAGGAAATTGTAGACTTCTCCATGTTTCATCTTACCTCTCCGTTCTGTCTCCATTGAGAACACATGCATAGTCCAACATGTAAGTGGTTTATAATGAACATGATACTGAGGGTAGGAGTGTTGTTATGAGTGTTGTTATCACCAGGGACAGTCCAAGGAAGGGCTGCCTTCACCTTTAGGATTGGTGAGCCACGAGCACTGTTGAGTCTGCAACCATCACAAAGCATCTGACCTTTACATGATGATATACACTGAGTGTACAAAACATTAGGAACTAGTTTTTTCATGCTTTGTTTTTCATGCACAACAGTTTCCAGTGTGTATCAAGAATGGTCCACCACCCAAAGGACATCCAGCCAACTTGACGCAACAGTGTCAAGCATTGGAGTCAACATGGACCAGCATCCTTGTGGAACGCTTTCGACACCTAGTAGAGTCCATGCCCGACGGATTGAGGCTGTTCTGAGGGCAAAAGTGGGTGCAACTCAATATTAGGAAGGTGTTCCTAATGTTTTGTACACTCAGTGTATAACAACTAGGCTAATAAATAAACATGTTTTTCTTTCGATTATTGAATTACCTACGTCATGTTATTTCAAGTTATCCATCTGCAACGCATTGTTAAAAAAATATGTCTAAATTGGGCATGCCGATAAGTTGGACAATTGAAGGCATTTAGGGCTTATGTTGACCTTTCAAACGTTGTCTGCAACATTATCGGCAAGTGACTTAATGCCTACTGTGCCAAAGCGATTTAGAGTTGTTAAACATAGTGACGAGTGTGTTTATATAATGGTAATTATTGTCAAAATTCAGCTTTTAACAACCATCAGAATTGGTTAAAAAAAAGGTTTTTCATGCAAACATATTAGGCAATAATTAAGTGTAGGCAATCTGATCTTATCAGGTGAAAATTATATCAAATGTTTTATCATTGCAACATTTAATGTACAGTAACATTCACCGTGGTTGTCTGAAGTAACACGTTATATTGAGTTCACAGCTGGCGATGCCTCATCGCGATTGTTTATTCCCCAATTTGCAACAATGTCAATGAGCATCATCACTATCTTTCCTTTGTGGTACCAGCTGAGATAAACTTTTATGAGTTGATTTTACTCCTGGCTCAGAGTTTGTCTGGGCAGTGTCTTAACATCATCCTAAAACCTACTCTGAGCTGGGAGTTCTTTGTTGTTGTCTTCAAACAGGTTTTAACAGGATTCCTAAGACTTTTTCTGATATGCTTTGTGTATACGGCCTAGATCTGATCAGGGATTTAAACTTCTGTGTAACGTATACCTAGTTTGATGGAAACCTGTTAGCCTGTGTGTCTATGCCCAAACTCAAGCTAGGATTCAGGAAGTGAGACCGGCTTAGAACTAAGGTTTAATGATAGTCAAAGGTGGGCGGTTGATTAATCCACATGGTGCAATTGAGTGAAGTGCCAAGACTGTGGCTCACAGTTTTATACGTAACTGGAGAGCAGAATGGGCTTCAGGATGTGGAGTTGGAAATTCAGAATTTCAGATGTTGCATTTACATGGGAGCTACTGCTTACGTCTAGGCAAACCAGCTACATATTCCATTATGTGTTTTTTGTTTAAATATATATATATATTTTTTGGGTTTATGCAAATCATCAGCCTGGGAAAATGGGCCATGATTAGTTTTAGGCTTACCACAGATGGCTATTGAATGTTTACTTGCTTATTTTTCTGTCCTTCCTGCAAAACGATCCCCACATTACCCCTTCCCTGGCATTTCTAATACTCCAAACACCTAATTTACTATGAAAGACCTAGAAATGGTTGAGCTTTGTCATCCCGCCCAGCTCTGGAGGGCTAAGATACGTTTAGGTGGAGGGTGTTTCTTTATATGTATGTTTTTCTCCTGCTTGGGGTTTTGGATCTATGCTAAGGTTAATGGCACACACACACACACACACACACACACACACACACACATACACACACACACACACACACACACACACACACACACACACACACACGCACACACACAACCACTCTCTCAGTCCAGCTTTTGATATAGTAGCTTGTTCTCTCTAGCCCCTCCAGTGGACTCCTATCTCAGCAGGCAGTCTCTGTGTAGTGGAATATAATGAAAGGATTGTGCTGGAAAGCATGCAGAGGCCTCTTTATCAACACACATCACTGAGGCAGGTGGCCTGATGGGACGAGTATGTCCAAGTGAGGGCCAACTGGACCCAACACACAGATTGAAACAGGGACTCAAAGACTCAGACCAGTGGATGAATGATCAGTGGCCCTAGGACAAATGTGATAAAGGGCTGTACAGTCACATACTAGGCCTAGTGTTCGGTTAGAGAGATAGAACAACTCAATAGACAGTCTCCCACCTCCCTCTCTGGTGACTGCAGATATTGATTGAAGCCAGGGCATGTGTCACCACTCCAAATCATCTGCCACTCAAGGACGCTGTACTGTCTGCAGGATGTCACAGGATCAATCTGGCCAGGGTCTCAGGACTGTAATGAAATGGACATGTAAATCTGAGAGTGCCCTGCAGAGTGGCATGTTGTCCAGAATGTTAATGTCAGCTCTAGTGGATAAGGTGCCTTGTCATATTCTGTAGACAAGGACATATATCCAAGCCTGACCCACTGTACATGCATTGCATATCCTTGAACAGTAACAGGTGTGAGATTATGTTAAGGATTCAGTATCTCTGTTTATCTCTAAGATCAGATCACTTTTAATTTCTACTTACTTCTCATTTATTAAGTTAATTAATTAATAAAAAGGAGTGAATATGCATTGTATATTGGTGCTGCCACCAGGGGCAACACATGGTTGAAGCATCTCTTACGGATCACTTCTTCAGAATCACAGTTATTATGTGTTTGTATTAATCTCTCTCACAGTACTCTGCTCAATTATTAAGTGTTTTGATCCGAGGTGCCTCCCATGTGCATATTTCTCCCTCACTCTGTATAGATTCTACTCAAAGAGGGATGTAATTACTATCTTCACTGTTGGATGAATCAATAAAACACATACATAGGCACACACACATTAATTATATCTCATAGTAAACTGTATAAAAACACAAGCGCACACCACACACTCACTACTACACATTTTGACCATTAGAGGTGGAAGGGAAGTGCAAATATGATTTTTTTTTATTGGATACATCAATGATAATGCCCTGCATTATGTGAAATGGGGAATGTTGTTCAGTAGAGCCTCGGGAGTTTCCTCATAAGTCTCAGTCCCTCATTTTCTTTTTTATAATCCAAGGAGAAACAATATTTTTCAATGTTATGTGCTCTCAGCATGTTATCCTTTCATACTCAGAGCTCCCCTTGCTTACAATCATTAACAGTCAGACAGTACATGAGATACATTTCTTGACCACAAATTTGAATTCTCCTCAGTTAACTACTGAAGGGCATTCTCTTAATGCATCATCTGTGGCTTTCAGCTTAATCACCAACTATTACAACCCCAAGCTCAATAAAGACTTGGCTAGGACACCCTGCCACTGATTGAGTAAATTGCTGTTGTTGTGATGTACTCTTGGAGATGTTTGTGAGAAGTGATGTCACCCCTCCACTTTACTTTGATTAGTTTACTTCCCCGAAAGCTCATATATACTCTGACTGTGAACTTGAGGGCCAGACCTGACCAAGTGAACTGACTTCATACAGTATATCAGTGGCCATCAGAGTGTATTAGAGGGAGGGAGCGTGAAAGTCACTAGCGGCCATGATCTAGCCATTCAGACAGGACGGACGGCCGCTCCAGGCACCCGCTACTCACACTAATAACAACCTCAGTCTTGATTGGATCGGAAACATTGACAAGACTATGAAGGGCAGACTAGCGTCGCCCGTCTCCTTTTACTATCCTACCCTATTATCTCATGCTGTGATCACAATCTCTTTGACTCTCTTCTCAGCCCTTGCACTGCTACCCGAAGCTTGAGGAGACAATGACCTAATATGTGACCGACCGGCTCGATTCGGTCTTATGTAGCAACATTTGACATTGTGTTTTTTTACATTGGATAAAAGTAGAGACTCAAAGCTAGAAAATGGTATATCATACACTACAGTTGAGGAACAATGGGAAAGTAATTCTGCTTTGAAAGTTGATAAACTTGTAACATCACTTTGAAAAAATGGCCCTTGAATGTTTTAGAGAATATTCTCTGTCTAGACCCATTCAGCATCGTTCAAACCCTTTTAAGCTTTAGCCCCACCCATCTCTTTAAGGATTCACATGAGGCTATTTACTAAACAACCAAAGATCTCAAGACTAAAAGCTGGCTTATACTACGGGTATGTTCGTAAATTTAATCTGGAGTACCAGAGTGTGCTCTGGGCATTCGTAAACTCAGAGCGCTGTCAGATTGTCCGTTCGTAAAGCATTCAGAGCGCACACTGGATGCTCTGGCCGAAAAGTATGGTTGATCCGAGCGTTCTGACCTAACAACAGCAGTCAAGCACCCAAGATAACTGACTAACATTGGCTAGCTTGCTAGCTACTTCCATACACAAATGAGAGAACAGCACACTCTGACCATTTTACTCGCCCTAGCAGAGCTGGTTAGGCTGTTTTTATGTTATCCAGAGCGTTGGTGAGTGCAACTGTACTGCTGGCAACAATTTAATTACGCTTTTTTGCCAACGTTTCCTTACAACGGCCATATTCAACGGGTGTTGAGCGTTCATAAATTTGTCAGTTATTGCCCGCTCTGGCACACTTAGACAAGAGTGCTCTGAAATCGGAGTAGATAGCCAGTGCGAATTTACCAGCTACGTTTATCAACAGTTGTCGCAGTGACATAATAAACGTTTTATTGAAATAGTTACTTACATAGTGGAGTCTTTTGTTTAGACATGTAGCTAGCTAGCTAAACAATGAACCATAATCCCAACTCATAACGTTACTACCCTGCATGAATCTGCAAGTAGCTAACCAACCAGGTTCAATGTCAGCTAGCTAACATTTGGCTATAATTAGCAATACAAATGGCTCTGAGATACAAATATTACTACACAGATCATATACGTAAAGTTGGCTAGCTAGCCAGCCAGCTAATGTTAGCTAGCTAGCTAACAGTACACTTTAACTTGAAGTGAAAATGACTTTCTGACAAAATTAGAAACGTGTAATATCTGAAAATGTAGCTAGCTAGACTATCTTACCCGTATACATGGATGGACGCTTCTCCCTCTCTGTCACGGATGCCATGTTTGCCCTTAGTTTGAAGATGTAATCCGGAGACAGGCGTTTTATACAACAGCCTTCTGTGTGTTCTCTTTTCGACTCCGTCTGCATATTTGCAATCAAACGCCAGAATTTTCTCCATCTCCTTCGCTATCATACTCTAATTCCACTGATTTCAAAACTCGGTCCTCCAGAAAGTGGAGAGCAACACTTATGCAGTTCTACTACGTGATATCTTTCAAAAAAGCTGCGTTAGAAAGGATTACCTACACATACTGACCAGCTCATATTATAGACAGAAGCGTGCTACATGGCAGACCAATCTGAACTAATCTCTCGGCATGTCCAGCCCACTCATTATCTCAGCCAATCATGGCTAGCGGGAAGGTTGCTGTCTTTTTCCATGGCTAAACCAACTAGGCTCGTAATTTAACAATTTTATTCATATTTACAGATGGCATACACATTTGTTATTAAGGCACATGAAAGTTCACATGTTCCAGAAGGCATTTCTGCCAAAAAACGCATTTTGATTTTAAAAAAAGGTTTACGTTCAAATGGCACTCCTGTGAAGTAGTGATGCGCAACATACGCCTAGTTTCCTGAAACGAGTCACATGTTACTGGTCACAGTACCAAAGCCCCAGTCAGACATATGTTGAATGGCAAACAGTATGGAAAGTAGGAGTAAAGACGTGTTAAGCAACAGGACTTTGGCATAGGGATTCTGGGTAATAATGTCTGGGCAGTGGTTTTAAGTCCCCACGTTGGTTCTCCCCTTCTTACCTTGCATATCCCTGTAAGTAGCAGTGGTGAGCAGGCGGCTGACAGGCTTGACAGGAGGGACGGTGTGTGCAGCACGCAGGCTTCCTGCTGATAGTCACTCATCATTGAGGGTCACTGTGTACTGCTCTTATTGCTGTTTCCCATAGATAAGTGGGCCGAGAGGCTATCTGCAGCACAGAGTGCCACAGTATCATAATCTCAGTGACTCACATTTCCCCAGCCAGTCTCTACTATCTCCAACCGTTACAGTCCAGTTCATTCAGATACCAGCGTTAGAATGGCTACTTACCTGTATTTCCCCCCGGTGATGATTCTATAGATTATATTAACCCTTTCCTTAATTGTTATCCTGCCTGGTTGTGATATGAAGGGTTCTCAGAAGCGCTAGCCATCTTCTCCACACAGACACTCCAGCTGGTTGTCAATCAGTGCACTGTTGGTCTATTGTAATCTCACCAATAATGAGCATTGATATTCCCAGGGGCGCCACTTTGGTTTTAGATGTGGGGGGGACATATATGCCATCTCTATTTAGAACAAAAAGTAAGCAAAAATGCCCACAGTCATAAAGCTAGGTAAGAGATCATTATTAAATATGTTTAAGTGATTAATAAGACTGAACTAGATCAAGGTAATTCAATAATAAATATTGTGTTGCACCTTGAACCAATATCCTAACAAATACAGACTTTTGATTGTCTTTAATAAGACATCCTCTATATCAAATTTCAGACCGACCAGCCAGCCCGAGCCGCCTGCACGCTCGACCCCCACCAGTTTAGTCAATAGCTCAAATCTCTCTCAACACAATTTCCTTCCCAGTTCACACTTTTATTTTATTTTATTCCCAAGGGAAAAGTTTAGAAACAAAAAACAAAAACAAAAAAAGCACATACACCTCAAATATACATTAACACACAGAAACAGCAAATCCTCCATATAATGAATCTCATAGGACCAATAGTACTGTAGGGCTATTTTTACTTGCACACAATATAGCTGGGTCGCCCCTTTCCTGTTCCTAGGTGTTCACCACACTGCACTGCCCCAACCCAACACACCCCACTCAGCTTTAGTATTATATTTTTATTTATTTTATTTTTCTCTTTAGGGGGTAGATCAGCTTTAATATTGCAGATAGATTGTAACTTCCATCAATGTAATTGTCTGCATCACTTCCAATCCCCCGTATGTTTTTTTCTCTCGCAATATATATATATATATATATATATATATATATATATACAGTTGAAGTCGGAAGTTTACATACACCTTAAATAAATTAATTTAAACTCAGTTTGTCACAATTCCTGACATTTAATCCTAGTAACAATTCCCTGTTTTAGGTCAGTGTCAGTGTTGGTGTGGGTGCGTGGAGAGGAGTCAGACGCAGGAAGCATAAGCTAAGTCGAACAGGACTTTACTAGATGCACAACCAGTACAAAATAAAGTGCCTCTAACGAGGAGGCAAAACGACAACGCAACACAGTGCGTATTAATAACAATGCCAGAGTACTGCACAGGATACCACCAACAGACAGGAACTAAAATAACACACAACTAACGAACACAAACACAGGAAACTTATAAGGCACATAATCAAGACCAAACGGACACAGGTGTAACAGACAGACCAAACCAAACGAACATTGAAACATTCAACGGTGGCAGCTAGTACTCCGGGGACGACGAACGCCGAAGCCTGCCCGAACAAGGAGGAGGAGCAGCCTCGGCAGATTCCGTGACAGTACCCACCCCTTGACGTGCGGCTCCAGCCGTGCGCCGACCCCGGCCTCGGGGACGGCCAGGAGGACGCGGACCCGGGCGCGTGGGATGACCACGGTGGAACTCAGTCAGGAGGGATGGATCTAGGATGTCCCTCCTAGGCACCCAGCACTGTTCCTCCGGACCGTACCCCTCCCACTCCACGAGATACTGGAGACCACTCATCCGGCGTCTCGAGTCCAAGATGGTCCGGACCCTGTACGCCGGAGCCCCCTCGATGTCCAATGGGGGTGGAGGGGTCTCTCCTATCTCATCTTCTTTGAGTGGACCAGCTACCACCGGCCTGAGAAGAGACACATGGAACGAGGGGTTAATATTCTTATAATCAATAGGCAGTTGTAACCTGTAACACACCTCGTTCAATCTTCTCAGGACTTTAAAGGGCCCCACAAACCGCCGACCCAGCTTCCGGCAGGGCAGGCGGAGGGGCAGGTTTCGAGTCGAGAGCCAGACTCGATCTCCTGGTGCGTATACCGGTCCCTCACTGCGGTGGCGATCGGCGCTCGCCTTCTGTCGACGGATGGCCCGCTGCAGATGGACATGTGCAGCGTCCCATGTCTCCTCCGAGCGCCGAATCCACTCATCCACCGCAGGAGCCTCGATCTGGCTCTCGTGCCATGGTGCCAGAACCGGCTGATACCCTAAAACACACTGGAAAGGTGTTAGATTGGTGGAGGAGTGGCGGAGAGAGTTCTGGGCCATCTCTGCCCAGGGGATATACCTTGACCACTCCTCCGGCCGGCCCTGGCAATAGGACCTCAGAAACCTACCCACATCCTGGTTGACTCGTTCAAACTGCCCATTGCTCTCTGGGTGGTACCCCGAGGTAAGGCTCACCGAGACCCCCAAGCGTTCCATGAAAGCCCCCCAGACTCTGGAGGTGAACTGGGGACCTCGGTCAGACACTATATCCTCGGGGACCCCATAGTGCCGGAAAACGTGGGTAAATAGGGCCTCAGCGGTCTGTAGGGCAGTAGGGAGACCCGGCATTGGGAGGAGACGACAGGCCTTGGAAAACCGATCCACAATGACCAAAATGGTGGTATTCCCCTGGGAGGGGGGAAGGTTGGTCACAAAATCCACCGAGAGGTGGGACCATGGTCGTTGCGGAACGGGCAGGGGATGTAACTTTCCCCTGGGCAGGTGTCTAGGCGCCTTACACTGGGCGCACACCGAGCAGGAGGAGACATAAACTCTCACATCCCTAGCTAACGTTGGCCACCAGTATTTCCCGCTAAGGCAGTGCACTGTCCGGCCAATACCTGGATGTCCAGAGGAGGGTGATGTATGAGCCCAATAAATAAGTCGGTCACGAACCTCGAGCGGAACGTACGTCCGCCCCACAGGACACTCGGGGGGAGTAGGGTCGGCACGTAACGCCCCTTCGATCTCCGTATCGACCTCCCACACTACCGGAGCCACCAGACAAGACTCCGGCAGTATGGGAGTAGGCTCAATGGACCTCTCCTCTGTTTCATACCGCCGGGACAGGGCGTCTGCCTTACCGTTCTGGGACCCTGGGATGTACATGATCTTAAAAATGAACCGGGTTAGGAACATGTTCCACCTAGCCTGACGAGGGTTTAGTCTCCTAGCTGCCCGGATGTACTCCAGGTTACGGTGGTCAGTCAGAATGAGGAAAGGGTGTTGAGCCCCCTCAAGCCAATGCCTCCACACCTTTAGGGCCTGAATCACAGCTAACAACTCCCTGTCCCCTACGTCATAATTACGCTCCGCCGGGCTGAGCTTCTTGGAATAGAACGCACAGGGGCGGAGTTTAGGTGGCGTGCCGGACCGTTGCGACAGAACCGCCCCAATACCGGCTTCTGAAGCGTCCACCTCCACCTGGAACGGTAAAGCGGGATCCGGATACGCCAGCACCGGAGCCGAAGTGAACAGGTTCTTCAGTTTAACGAATGCCCTGTCCGCTTCAGCTGACCACTGCAAACGCACCGGACCCCCCTTTAGCAGGGACGTAATGGGAGCTGCCACCTGTCCAAAACCCCGGATAAACCTCCGGTAGTAATTAGCAAAACCCAAAAACTGCTGCACCTCTTTTACAGTGGTTGGAGTTTGCCAATTACGCACGGCCGACACGCGGTCAACCTCTATCTTCACACCAGATGCGGACAATCGATAACCCTTTCTAGGGAGTTTTTCCTAGCCACCGTGCTTCTACACCTGCATTACTAGCTGTTTGGGGTTTTAGGCTGGGTTTCTGTACAGCACTTCGAGATATTAGCTGATGTAAGAAGGGCTATATAAAATACAATTGATTGATTGATTGAAGAAGGAGATGGACTCCTGGAAAAACAAGCATTTCTCTGCCTTGACATACAAGTCATGCTCCAACAGCCTCTTCAACACTCTGCGTACCAGGGCTACATGCTCAGCTCGTGTAGAAGAGTACACTAGGATGTCGTCGATGTACACTACCACACCCTGCCCATGCATGTCCCTGAAAATCTCGTCCACAAAGGATTGAAAGACTGAAGGAGCATTCATTAACCCGTATGGCATGACGAGATATTCGTAATGACCCGAGGTGGTGCTGAATGCTGTTTTCCATTCATCTCCCTCCCTAATGCGCACCAGATTGTACGCGCTCCTGAGATCCAACTTTGTGAAGAACCGCGCTCCGCGTAATGATTCTGTCATAGTCGCAATCAGAGGAAGAGGATAACTGTACTTAACCGTGATCTGATTGATACTACGATAATCAATACACGGGCGCAAACCCCCGTCCTTCTTCTTCACAAAGAAGAAACTCGAGGAAACCGGGGAAGTGGAGGACCGTATGTATCCCTGTTCCAAGGACTCGGCTATGTAAGTCTCCATAGCCGCGGTCTCCTCTTGAGACAGGGGATACACACGGCTCCGCGGAAGTGCCGCTCCTGTTTGGAGATTTATCGCACAATCCCCCTGTCTATGAGGTGGCAACCGTGTTGCCCTAGTCTTGCTGAAAACCAGTGCTAAATCCTCATATTCAGGGGGAATGTGCATTGCGGACACCTGGTTCGGACTCTCCACCGATGTTGCCCCTATGGAAACACCTAGACATCTCCCTACACACTGGGCAGACCATTCCATAAGAGCCCTCTGTTGCCACGCAATGGTAGGATCATGGGTGCTTAACCAGGGAAGCCCCAGCACCACGGGATACGCAGGAGAGTCGATCAGATAAAACTGAATGATCTCCTCATGACCCCCCTGCGTAATCATCTTCAGTGGCGCTGTGACTTCTCTAATCAACCCCGACCCCAGCGGCCGGCTGTCTAGAGCATGAACTGGGAAAGGGGGTTCCACCGGCCGAAGGGGAATTCCTACCCTGGAACAAAATACACGATCAATAAAATTCCCAGCTGCGCCTGAATCTACTAGCGCCTTATGCTGGGAATGAGGTGCCACCTGTGGAAATCTCACAGGTATACACAGGTGTCCAACAGAGAGCTCTGGGTAAGTGGGGCATCTACTCACCTGAAATGGCTCCCCAGTGCGTGACCTGTTGTCCCCTGTCCCAGGAGACCCTCCCCAACACCTAGCCGCAGTGTGCCCTCCACGGCCACAGTTGGTGCAGGGGACGGCCCCCCTCGTGTTCTCTCTCCTCCTCTCCCTAGCGCCTGCACCCCCGAGCTCCATGGGAATCGGCTCGGCGGTGCTGGAGGATGGAATGGACGACCCCCATTCGGGACGTCCGCGTGTAGCCAGCAGGGTGTCGAGACGGATGGACATGTCCACCAACTGGTCGAAGGTGAGGTTGGTGTCCCTGCAGGCCAGCTCACGACGAACGTCCTCTCGTAGGCTGCATCGATAATGGTCGATGAGGGCCCTCTCATTCCATCCCGCATCTGCCGCTAGCGTCCGGAACTCCAGGGCGAACTCCTGGGCACTCCTCTTCCCCTGTCGGAGGTGGAACAGACGCTCCCCCGCCGCCTTCCCCTCAGGTGGATGATCGAACACTGCCCTGAAGCGGCGGGAGAACTCCGCGTAGGTGATGGTAGCGGCGTCTATTCCCCTCCATTCGGCATTAGCCCACTCCAACGCCTTGCCGGAGAGACAGGAGATGAGGGCGGAGACGCTCTCGTATCCCGAGGGCGCCGGGTGTATGGTGGCCAGGTAGAGTTCCACCTGCAGGAGGAATCCCTGACACCCGGCTGCGGTACCATCATATGCCCTCGGGAGCGAGAGCCGAATGCCGCTGGGTTCCGGTACTGGGAGAGGAGGACTGGCCGATGGTGATGGTAAGGTGTGCGAAGATGTGGGCACCTCGCCCGTAACCAAACGGCGCAGCGTGTTGGACAACTCGTTCATGGCGACCCCAAGTTGCTGGATCATGGTGTCTTGATTGCTGATCCTTTCCTCGAGGGACATGGGTGCCGCCGTTGCTCCTGCTGACTCCATGATGGTGTGTTATTCTGTCAGTGTTGGTGTGGGTGCGTGGAGAGGAGTCAGACGCAGGACGCATAAGCTAAGTCGAACACGACTTTACTAGATGCACAACCAGTACAAAATAAAGTGCCTCTAACGAGGAGGCAAAACGACAACGCAACACAGTGCGTATTAATAACAATGCCAGAGTACTGCACAGGATACCACCAACAGACAGGAACTAAAATAACACACAACTAACGAACACAAACACAGGAAACTTATAAGGCACATAATCAAGACCAAACGGACACAGGTGTAACAGACAGACCAAACCAAACGAACATTGAAACATTCAACGGTGGCAGCTAGTACTCCGGGGACGACGAACGCCGAAGCCTGCCCGAACAAGGAGGAGGAGCAGCCTCGGCAGATTCCGTGACAGTCATTTAGGATCACCACTTTATTTTAAGAATGTGAAATGTCAGAATAAATAGTAGAGAGAATGATTTATTCCAGCTTTTATTTATTTCATCACATTCCCAGTGGGTCAGAAGTTGACATACACTCAATTAGTATTTGGTAGCATTAGCTTTAAATTGTTTAACTTGGGTCAAACGTTTCGGGTAGCCTTCCACAAGCTTCCCACAATAAGTTGGGTGAAATTTGGCCCATTCCTCCTGACAGAACTGGTGTAACTGAGTCAGGTTTGTAGGCCTCCTTGCTCTCACACACTTTTTCAGTTCTACCCACACATTTTCTATAGGATTGAGGTCAGGGCTTTGTGATGGCCACTCCAATACCTTGACTTTGTTGTCCTTAAGCCATTTTGCCATAACTTTGGAAGTATGCTTGGGGTCATTGTCCATTTGGAAGACCCATTTGCGACCAAGCTTTAACTTCCTGACTGATGTCTTGTGATGTTGCTTCAATATATCCACATAATTTTCCTTCCTCATGATGTCATCTATTTTGTGAAGTGCACCAGTCCCTCCTGCAGCAAAGCACCCCCACAGAATGATGCTGCCACCCCTGTGCTTCACGGTTGGGATGGTGTTCTTCGGCTTGCAAGCAACCCCCTTTTTCCTCCAAACATAACGATGGTCATTATGGCCAAACAGTTCTATTTTTGTTTCATCAGACCAGAGGACATTTCTCCAAAAAGTACGATCTTTGTCCCCATGTGCAGTTGCAAACCGTAGTCTGGCTTATTTATAGCGGTTTTGGAGCAGTGGCTTCTTCCTTGCTGAGCGGCCTTTCAGGTGACGTCGATATAGGACTCATTTTACCCTGGATATAGAAACTTTTGTACCTGTTTCCTCCAGCATCTTCACAAGGTCCTTTGCTGTTGTTCTGGGATTGATTTGCACTTTTCGCACCAAAGTACGTTCATCTCTAGGAGACAGAACACGTCTCCTTCCTGAGCGGTATGACGGCTGTGTGGTCCCATGGTGTTTATACTTGCGTACTATTGTTTGTACAGATGAACGTGGTACCTTCAGGCGTTTGGAAATTGCTCACAAGGATTAACCAGACTTGTGGAGGTCTATAATTTGTTTTCTTAGGTCTTGGCTGATTTATTTTGATTTTCCCATGATGTCAAGCAAAGAGGCACTGAGATTGAAGGTAGGCCTTGAAATACATCCACAGGTACACCTCCAATTGACTTAAATATGTCAATTAGCCTATCAGAAGCTTCTAAAGCCATGACATCATTTTCTGGAATTTTCCAAGCTGTTTTAAGGCACAGTCAACTTAGTGTATGTAAACTTCTGACCCACTGGAATTGTGATACAGTGAATTATAACTGAAATAATCTGTCTGTAAACAATTTTTGGAAAAATTACTTCTGTCATGCACAAAGTAGATGTCCTAACCGACTTGCCAAAACTATAGTTTGTGAACAAGAAATTTGTGGAGTGGTTGAAAAATGAGTTTTAATGACTCCAACCTCAGTGTATGTAAACTTCCGACTTCAACTGTATATATACATATACACATACATACATATATACATACATATATACACATACATATACATTTCCTTTTTTGAAATATATTTCCCTTTATTACTTTCCAACCCCACCACCCCTTCCCTAATTGGAGTAAACTAGTGAACAACCATGCTTAGGCCTCTACTTCCAGCTTATACATACTATATACATTTTATGGACACAGTAAATTTTACAGCTTTGGTATCTTAGTGAAACATTCATTACATGTTAGGCCAAGGCCAGAGTGACAACCCACAGGACATCAGACCCCAAGGGCCAGGAAAGATGAGCCCAGCAGCTAGGGATTGCCTAAATAGGTATCTCCCCTGATGTGGGCATGTTTTCAATACAGACTCCTTTTGTCGTACTGTATTCTATATAAGGCATCCAGACCTTATGAAAGATGCCCAGTATACCCTTAATCTTGTAATAAATCAAATCTAGTGATACATAACTTTACATTGTGGGAGGATAACCAACCTTCCAATTAATGGCAATGTATTTCTTAGCCGCTATAAATGCATGGTTACACAGTTTTTTCAGATAACAGTCTCCAGTATCAACATTTCCAAGCAAACTAAAACAGGGAGAAGGGAGAATCTGTAGACATGCTGAGATAAAAGAACATACTCTTTGCCAGAATTCAGCCAGCCTTCACAAGACCATATCATATATAAATATGTCCCCTTTTGTGTTTTACACCTCCAGCAGAGGAATTACATTTCAGAGTGCATGTAATTCAGTGTCACTGGCATATAGTACATTATATGGATGGTCTTAAACTGCAGTAATTTATGTCTGAGATGATATGAACATGACTGGGCATTCAAACATATCTGTGTCCATTCATCATCATCAATACCTTCTACCAGGTCTTCCTCACATTTTGGTTTTACAGTGAGGGAAAAAAGTATTTGATCCCCTGCTGATTTTGTACGTTTGCCCACTGACAAAGACATGATCAGTCTATATTTTTAATGGTAGGTTTATTTGAACAGTGAGAGACAGAATAACAACAACAAAATCCAGAAAAACGCATGCCAAAAATGTTATAAATTGATTTGCATTTTAATGAGGGAAATAAGTATTTGACCCCTCTGCAAAACATGACTTAGTCCTTGGTGGCAAAACCCTTGTTGGCAAGCATAGAGGTCAGACGTTTCTTGTAGTTGGCCACCAGGTTTGCACACATCTCAAGAGGGATTTTGTCCACTCCTCTTTGCAGATCTTCTCCAAGTCATTAAGGTTTCGAGGCTGATGTTTGGCAACTCGAACCTTCAGCTCCCTCCATAGATTTTATATGGGATTAAGGTCTGGAGACTGGCTAGGCCACTCCAGGACATGAATGTGCTTCTTCTTGAGCCACTCCTTTGTTGCCTTGGCCGTGTGTTTTGGGACATTGTCATGCTGGAATACCCATCCACGACCCATTTTCAATGCCCTGGCTGAGGGAAGGAGGTTCTCACCCATGATTTGACGGTACATGGCCCCGTCCATCGTCCCTTTGATGCGGTGAAGTTGTCCTGTCCCCTTAGCATAATGTTTCCACCTCCATGTTTGACGGTGGGGATGGTGTTCTTGGGGTCATAGGCAGCATTCTTCCTCCTCCAAACACGGCGAGTTGAGTTGATGCCAAAGAGCACGATTTTGGTCTTATCTGACTGACCACAACACTTTCACCCAGTTCTCCTCTGAATCATTCAGATGTTCATTGGCAAACTTCAGACGGGCCTGTATATGTGCTTTCTTGAGCAGGGGGACCTTGCGGGTGCTGCAGGATTTCAGTCCTTCACGGCTTAGTGTGTTACCAATTGTTTTCTTGGTGACTATGGTCTCAGCTGCCTTGAGATCATTGACAAGATCCTCCCGTGTAGTTCTGGGCTGATTCCTCACCGTTCTCATGATCATTGCAAATCCACGAGGTGAGATCTTGCATGGAGCCCCAGGCTGAGGGAGATTGACAGTTCTTTTGTGTTTCTTCCATTTGCGAATAATCGCACCAACTGTTGTCACCTTCTCACCAAGCTGCTTGGCGATGGTCTTGTAGCCCATTCCAGCCTTGTGTAGGTCTACAATCTTGTCCCTGACATCCTTGGAGAGCTCTTTGGTCTTGGCCATGGTGGAGAGTTTGGAATCTGATTGATTGATTGCTTCTGTGGACAGGTGTCTTATCTGATCCTCTTAAAATGAGGCATGACAAAGAATTACCTTGGTGTACATTTAGACATTATATTATCCAAGAATAGAATCAATGGTTCAATAATTGAAATGACTATTATTCCCAGATCCCAGACTGTAGCTTTAAGCTTAAACTGCTGTCCTGTAGCTAAAAGATGGAACTTTGTGTAATTCACTGATATTGTTAATATACTGAAAAATTCACCTGAGCTCCGTAGACTGGTCTTCCCTGGCTGTTTGACCCTGCAGGGACCCCTGTCACCATCTGATCCTGCTAAGACATGATGAGCATAGTGTTGTGTACTGACTGCACTAGAGGGCTGCGGATCCCGACAGAGATCGTTGCACCTGCTGCGGGTAGGAGCGGGCGGTCAGATAGTCGACTTTGGGATTAAAATATTTTTGTTGTCCCACAGATAATTTGGAAACTGTCCTCTTTCTGCTTTGTATGCGTTAGCCTACCTACTGTATTAAAAGCACATATTTTTCGCATTATTCACTCAGACTTCTCTGCTTCAACATCAGTAGCCTACCTCTCCTAGAGGGCGTGAGATTTCAAGTATTCTCATTGAAATAGAGTAGGCTGCCTTCATGGGCGGAGAATCACTTGGCAGTTAACTTGAATATGAAATTAAATTCAATATGATTAGACTATAGTTCACTAGTGTCTGTCAATAAATATTGATAATGGAAAGAAGTGGAGGGCGCTCAACCAACGTGAGTCTAAATACAATTTTAAAATGTAATCATTGTTGAAAAGGAAAAAGCACAATGCGCACATAGGTTAGGCTACTATGGTTAGCGAGCGTTGCGCCTTTTCATTTTCAATAAGTATTGATTACCCATTTATTTGTCTTTGCCTGACAAATCATCCTCCTAAAAGGTAGGCTGTATCCTATAGGCCTATGCAAAACGTAACAAGTGTCGCTGTCATCATTCTTGCTGCTTCTAGTTCAGTAGCCATACCTGCGAGATCAGATGCGTGTGTGGTCTCAATTAAATAGAGTAGGCTATAGCCTATGCATGGGCAGAGAAGCACAGGGCAGTTATCTTTCCAAGGAAATGTACTTCCTAAATAGGCCTACGATTAGGCTATAGATTACTACATTGCCTAGAAATAGGCCTAAATATTGATCACCCATATTTCTCCATCTAAAGATCTTCCCACTCCTAAAAGGTAGGCTATAAAAATAGCTCAAGAGAAAGTGCAAGTCTCTCCAACTCTGCTCTCTTCAAACTACATCTAGCATATTGGCTGATATAGCCCAGTAATACAATATAAGGGCCATGTGAGAATCTCTGGTAATTGTATTAATTGATGCAGATTTGATATTGCCTTTAGGGTGCAAAATAGTTGGGACCATGGCTGGCAAGTGAGCTGCATCACATACACCTAAAATAACATTGCGTGACTGCAGTTGGGTTTGGGACCAGTTTTTGCGGTAGCGGGTGAGAGTCGGACAGAAAGCCAGCGGATGCGGGCGGGAGTGGGATGAAAAAATCGGTCCCGCGCAGACCTCTACTGTGCACCATGACAATGAAGCCTGTAACGTTAGAGCTGTTCATTACTGTGTCAGTGTGAAAAGTAGGGAATTAGCTAGGGAAACTGACAGATCAATAACGTTACATTGCCATATTGACAACAAAAAAAACTAACATTGCACTGAAAAAACGCCAGAATATCAATCTTCAATCGTTTTGCCGATGGTTTCATCGTTTGATTCAGGTCTAGTGTGATTGAGGCAAAAATAATAGCTAATGTTAGCTTTCCCCAGTGAAAGTTGTGCCCCTGGATATTCCCTACCATGTCCTTGCAAATTGCTACTGAGCTTTTTGGAATTCAGAGTGGTTTAATTGCACTAGACAGCACCGTTTAAAACTTTAGAAAATAGTTATCTCACCCTGGAGTTGTTGGTATTGAGAGGCAGGGCACAGCGATCAAGATCAGAGCTGATGGTGAATGTATATAGTCATTCTGCTGAATGTTTGGTTGATGTTCCTGAATATAGCCGAGGAATTAATCTTTGATCTTGCAGCAGCTGTGCCTACAGTATTTATACTGTAGCTTTGCTTAGTGGATATAGTTTAGATGTACTTCTGAGGTTGATGGGAATGTTATAACCTTTACATACTAGACTAACTTACTGTCCCTTAAAAAGCCATGAGGAGACACGGGCCATTTCTTCTCAATAAAAGTAGGCATACACTGAGTGTACAAAACATTAGGATCCCTTATTGATGTCACCTGTTAAATCCACTTCAATCAGTGTAGATGAAGGGGAGGGTACAGGTTAAAGAATAATGTTTAAGCCTTGAGACAATTGAGACATGGATTGTGAATGTGTGCCATTCAGAGGGTGAATGGGCAAGACAAAAGATTTAAGTGCCTTTGAACGGGGTATGGTAGTAGGTGCCAGGCGCACCGGTTTGAATGTGTCAAGAACTGCAAAGCTGCTGGGTTTTTCACGCTCAACAGTTTCCCGTGTGCATCAAGAATGGTCCACCACCAAAAGGACATCCAGCCATCTTGACACAACTGTGGGAAGCATTGGAGTCAACATGGGTCAGCATCGCGATGGAAAGCTTTCGACACCTTGTAGAGTCCATGCCCCGACGAATTGAGGCTGTTCTGAGGGCAAAAGGAGGTGCAACTCAATATTAGGAAGTGTTCTTAATGTTTTATACACTCAGTGTATATCCTTCTATGTGCATACACAGACACAGTATGTTACGTAAACCTAGCTCCTTTAAAATGCATTACATAAACCGCAAAGCAAATCTCTTCATTTACACCCACAAAACAGAAGCACACGTATTCAGATTACATCAATTAATAACACAATAAATAAAAACATTATTTAAATCAGCGTTTGCTCGGCCCCTTCATTTTAAGAGCGTTCATTTATGTAATCTTTTCAGACACTAATCTCCTTTTCATCATGATTGGAGATAAAGGAGGACAGATTAAATAGATTTTTGCTGGAGCCTGTGTAAATTGATTGCTTCTGCCCTTCTGATCAGCCCAGGGTGTCCTCCTGGAGTTCAGAGTTAAGCACTGCATCCACTGGGGCAGAGACATCCGCTCATATTATCTACAAGTTTTCTATTTGATTATAGAGATTGGGTTTTGTGATAACCAAGTAATATACAATTAGATTAGAACGACAGTGGTAACAACGACAGTGGTTTTTAAATTAATCCACCACTGTCTAATTTGTAATCAGTAATCCAATACAATGTGCCACTGTTGTAATGTAATTGAATCATGTGGTAATCATACAATTTGTCAAGCATGAATGATGCAGTGCTTATTCATCACTTCCGATACGCTCTTAGAAGAAAAGGTGCTATCTAGAACCTAAAAGGGTTCTTCGGCTGTCCCCATAGGAGAACCCTTTGAAGAACCCTATTTGGTTTCAGGTAAAACCCTATTGGGTTCCATGTAGAACCCTTTCCCCAGAGGGTTCTACATGGAACCCTAAATAGTTCTACCTGGAACTAAAAAGGGTTCTACCTGGAACCAAAAAGGATTATCCTATGGGGACAGCCGAAGAGCCGTTTTGGAACCCTTTTTTCGAAGTGTACACACCAAGATAACAGAACTGGATCAGTGTGTCCCATAGACCATCATGTTCTTTCTTCAGACCTTTTACGTCTCATACATTATATTGTCCTGTTTATTCATCAAACATTTCAGCTGCAGTAGATTTACCAGGTCTGATTTTTAAAAGTGCTTAAAGATTGGATTGTTATATTCAGGGTGTTGGCCACTAGCCAGACATAAGAATGTAAATAGCTGGGGGGTTTTCAGTATTTACTACAGCGATAACATTTCACGAATAACCCCTCTAGAAGCTGATTTCCTGGACTCTCTCTGCCTCCTCTCCTCTAACAGACAGTAAACACAGAGGAAACGCCTCCACTGTGTGAAATAGTAGGGACACTGGGAAGCCGGCTGGCCGTTCCTCAGTGCCTACTGTTGAAGTTGTAGGAGGGAGGGAGCCTCCTGTTGAAGTGTAATTGCAGAAAAACCTTGTGGAGCATGCTTCTCTCCGGCGGTCTGCTCTCATCCACACACCGGCCGCCTGGCAGGGAGATAGACAGGACAGTAGAGGTGAGGGAGGAGCGGAATGGAGGGATGGAGAAGGGGGAGAGATGCGCTTGCAACGCCAGGGTTGTGGGTTCATTTCCCACGGGGGGCCAGTATGAAAAAATTTATGCACTCACTAACTGTAAGTCGCTCTGGATAAGAGCGTCTGCTAAATGACTAAAATGTAAAATAATTACACCGAAGCCCTATCGACCGAGACAGCTGGTAGAGTTTCTAAACACGTACAGAGCTGCACCCTGAGACCTCTCGGCCCCCGATGCAGCCCCCCTGATATACCAACACACCAACGTGTCTGGGGGAGGGAGGCAACACATAATCAAGACGAGACCTTTTCTGTGTTGGGTCTTTTCTCCTCTCAACACTCTCGGAGTCTTGCAAAAGAGGGCAAGTAAGGATGAAATGTGTATCAGGGACATTGACTGCAATTAGCTTGGTCGCGCAACCTCACTGCTGCAGCTAATAACAGTGAATACATTATACGTTCTTGTAAATCTGTCTATTAGGTCAGGGTTTCCCAAACTCGGTCTCAGGGCCCCCCCTGGGTGCAAATTTTTTTTTTGGGGGGGGGTTTGGGAAACACTGTATTAGGTGAGTTAATGTTCACCATACCAATCACTCATTAGTAGCCAGTTCTCAATAAGTGAGTACATTCTGTTACTGTGTTGGATGCAGCATCATCCAAATAGAAAACGGCAGATAGGTTAAGTTTGGAAAACAGAAACTCATTACTTTGTTCCACTTCTTGTTCTTCTCCAACTCTCAACATCACCTGAGAATAAATGTTTTTTTAGGGGACAGGTGAAGAGTTTCCAGAGTTGGCCAGAGCATCTGAACTATTTCAAGTCCGTTAAGGAGTGTTTCTGATCAAATAATGCCTGTCAGTTAGCTATCAGCTCTCTCCAGGCCACCTGGCTCTCTCTGATACATTCTGTTCCCCTGCCCACTCGTCTACCTGGCCCCTTCTTTAGGGGTTACCATCTGGGACACTCCTGTTACACACCCCTCTGGACTCTCCAATCTTTCTTCAGACGGGCCACCTCCTGTGCCACCTTCTGATTATACAGGGGCCGAATGACAGAACGGAGAGAGAGGATCAGAGAGGAGAGAGAGAGAGGAGAAAGAGAGCATACAGGGTTTGAGGGGAATGAAGCTTAGAATCTTTTAAGCTTTTCAGAGTCAGGGAAACTGGATGTGGTCAATTTCACAAAGCATGGCCACAAAGCATGGTTTGGAGAAGATTCAATTTTCCATGAGGTTGGAGGCAGCATCATTCAAAGCAGAAAGTAGAGAGGGATCTGTCACGCCGGCTGCTTCTGAGGTCAAGGTACACTGATATCATCTCAATAATACACTGCGATTAGTCCCACTCTCAAGCACCGCACAGCTATCTTTCCTCCCCACCCTCGCTCCCTCTCTCTTTCTCCTTCTCTTTCTCTTCACTCTCCTACTTCTTCTCTCTCTTTCTATCTCGCTTTCCCTATTTCACCCTCTCTCGCTCCCCTATCTTTCTCTCTCCTCCTCTCTTTCTCTCTCCTCCTGGCCTGATTTGACAAACACCCAGGGATATATTATTGGGAAACAGGGACCAACTAAAATGAAGGTATATATAGAAAATTGGGTTGAGCTGTTAAAAGCTAAATAGTTGTCTGAATGGCATATTACTGTGCCTTTGGAAAGTATTCAGACCCCTTGACCTTTTCCACATTTTGTTACGTTACTGTCACGGTTCAGACAGACGACCAGAGGACCACAATTGCGTCACACCAGAAAGTTTATTAAAACTTAAGGGAAAAGGGAAGTAGGGAGTGAATGAAGGCTCCAGGGGTAACAGGGATCCCGTCCAATGTGCTGGGTCTGTGCCCCCCCCAGTGGCAGCGATGCGTCCTATGAAGCCGGTGGTGGGTGGTCCAGAAGTCCTGGGGGGGGGAGACACAGACACAACAGGGCGGAATGAAACAAGGCAGCAGTACAGTTCAAGGGAAATCCAAAATACGTAGTAGCAAGGCAGAAGGCTGGTCAGAGTTACCGGGATTGAAGAGTAGTCAGGAGTCGTTATGGCAGAAGCAGGTCTGGATCTCCTGGGGCAGAAGAGTATCCAAAAATCAGGCAGGTCCGGGGTCACAAAACCAGGGTAAGCCAGAAGCGCGAGCAAACAGGTTCCGGGTGTGAGCTTTGCAGACGATCTGACACCGGAGAGCTGAAAGACAGGGCCTTAAATACTGGGAGAGGTAGTGGGTAATGCAGCGCAGCTGGCAGAGTAATTAGAGCAGAGCAGAGCAGGGACAGGTGGAGCTAGTTAGGCTGAGTAGAGAGAGTGGTGAGCAGAGTGGAAGAAAATTAAGGTGGTAACCCGGTGGAGTGAGAGGCTCATGACAGAACCCCCCCCCCAAGGGACGGCCCCAGAAGTCCCAAGAGCAACACCACGCCGGGCGGGAGGAGGGGAGCCGGAGGAGGGCTAGAACTCCTCCGAACGGTCCGAGTGAACGTCCTCATCCTCGGAGGAAGCCGGAGGACCGTGGTCGGGAGATGGGACAGGTCCCGAGACAGGATCAGGCACAGGACAGGAAGCCGAGCGGGCAGGACGGTTAGGGACCCCTCTGGGGCGGCCCCTACGGATTGCAGGTTGATCAGGATGCCGTTGGTGGAAAGCGGTGATGAGAGTCCTATCCACAATCCGACTAGCTGGCACCCAGGTCCTTTCCTCAGGTCCATAGCCCTCCCAGTCAATGAGGTACTGGAGACCCCTACCCCTCCGTCTGGACCGAAGCAGGCGGCGGACGGTGTAAACCAGACCACCATCGACGAGCCGTGGAGGAGGAGGACAAGGCGCAGCAGGGACCAGCGGACTCTCATGGCTGGGCTTAATCTTAGACACATGGAAAGTGGGGTGCACCCTCAGGGAATTAGGCAGTTGGAGCCGGACAGCAGTTGGGCTAATCACTCTTATGATAGGGAATGGGCCAATGAACCGAGGTGCCAGCTTCTGCGACTCCACCCTGAGTGGCAGGTTCTTCGATGACAACCACACCCTTTGACCAACATGGTAGGTGGGAGCAGGAATTCTCCGACGGTTGGCCCCGGTAGTGTAGCTGGCAACGGATCTGAGGAGTGTGGCTCGGGCTTGTGACCAGGTGCGGCGACATCGACGGGCAAAAGCAAGTGCAGATGGGCAAGTAACCTCCTCTTCCTGGCTGGCAAATAGAGGAGGCTGGTATCCATAAACACATTGGAAAGGGGACATACCGATGGCAGAGCAGGTCAGAGAATTGTGTGCGTACTCCACCCATGTCAATTGCTGCGACCAGGAGTGGGGGTTGCGTGAAGTCATGCATCGCAGTGCCTTCTCGAGCTCCTGATTAGCCCGCTCTGACTGCCCATTGGATTGGGGATGGAATCCGGAAGTCAGACTGACTGTGGCTCCCAGCAGGTGACAGAACTCCTTCCAAAAAGCGGAGGAGAATTGTGGACCACGGTCAGAAACTACATCCTTTGGCAGTCCGTGGATCCGGAAGACGTGTTCCAGGACCACCTGGGCGGTCTCCTTGGCGGTTGGGAGCTTGGGGAGGGGAATGAAGTGTGCCATCTTGCTGAAACGGTCAACTATGGTGAGAATGACGGTCATGCCACTTGAAGGGGGCAGCCCCGTGACAAAGTCAAGGGCGATGTGAGACCAGGGACGTCTGGGCACAGGCAGGGGCTGCAGCAATCCGGCTGGGGGCTGGCAGGACGACTTGTGTTGGTTGCAGATGGGGCAGGCTTGGACGAATTCCCGTACATCCTTTCTCAGAGAGGGCCACCAGAACCTCTGGGCGAGCAGGTTGTAAGTGCGGGTGGAGCCAGGGTGACAAGCTAGGCGGGAGTCATGTCCCCACTGAACGACCTGGGACCTCAGGTCTTCGGGGACAAAAAGGCGGTCAGCTGGGCAAGTGCTGGGACCTGGCTGGTTACGGAGAGCCTCCAGCACCTGTTCCTCAACAGCCCAGGTCAGAGCTGCAACGATGCAGGGACTTGGCAGGATCGACACAGGGTCCTTGGAGGGGGTGTCATCCTTCTGGAATTGACGGGAGAGGGCGTCTGGCTTGGTGTTGCGTGATCCAGGCCGGTATGACAGAGTGAAATTAAACCTGGTGAAGAACAGGGCCCAGCGGGACTGCCTGGAGTTCAACCGTTTGGCCGTGCGGATGTACTCCAAGTTCTTATGATCGGTCCAAACGAGAAATGGAATGGTGGACCCCTCCAGCCAGTGACGCCACTCCTCCAAGGCAAGCTTCACAGCCAGCAGCTCACGGTTCCCTATGTCGTAATTGCACTCAGAGGGGGACAACCGACGTGAGAAAAAGGCACAGGGATGGAGCTTCCTATCCTCCGCAGCCCACTGAGAAATCACAGCACCAACTCCCACATCCGAGGCGTCCACCTCCACAATGAATTGCCGGTCCACATCAGGCATCTGGAGGATGGGAGCGGAGGTGAACCTCACCTTGAGGGTACTGAAGGCTTTGTCGGCTGCTGGGGTCCAGGTGAAGGGTTGCTTGGTGCTGGTTAGAGCAGTGAGAGGGGCAGCAACGGTACTGTAGTTCCGGATAAACTTTCTATAGAAGTTAGCAAACCCCAGAAACTGTTGCAGCTTCTTTCTGTTCTCCGGAACTGGCCATGAAGTGACTGCTGATACTTTGGCAGGATCCATTTGGATACTTCCCTCTGCCACTATGTACCCCAGGAAGGCCACTGTCTTGACGTGAAACTCACATTTCTCTGCCTTGGCGTAGAGGGAATTCTCCAGAAGACGATGAAGGACTTGCTGGACATGGCGGGTGTGTTCAGACAGGTTTCTGGAGTAGATTAAGATGTCATCCAGGTAAACGAAGACAAACTTGTTTAACATGTCCCGCAGTACATCATTCACTAGAGCCTGGAACACAGCAGGAGCATTGGTGAGGCCAAAAGGCATAACCAGATACTCGTAGTGGCCTGTTGGTGTATTGAATGCGGTTTTCCATTCATCTCCCTCCCGGATCCGCACTAGGTGGTAAGCGTTTCTGAGATCCAACTTGGTAAAAACAGTGGCTCCCTGGAGCAACTCAAAAGCAGAGGTGAGCAGAGGCAGAGGGTAACGGTTCTTCACTGTGATGTCGTTGAGTCCCCTGTAGTCGATGCAGGGGCGAAGAGATCCGTCCCTCTTCCCCACAAAGAAGAAGCCAGCACCAGCAGGAGATGAAGATGAACGGATTAATCCTGCGGACAGAGAGCCATTGATGTAGTCCTCCATGGACTTTCTTTCAGGAGCAGACAACGAATAAAGACGACCCTTTGGAGGGGCTGTTCCAGGGAGGAGGTCGATGGCACAGTCGTACGGTCGGTGAGGGGGCAGAGATGTGGCTCTTGCTTTGTTAAACACCTCTCTGAGACCATGGTAGCATTCTGGGACATTGGAGAGGTCAGGAGCGGAGTTAGTAGGTACTGGCCGAGGGGGTAGTGCGGCAGCAAGCAGGCAGGTTCGGTGGCAGTCCTCTCCCCACTCCCTGATCACCCCGGTCACCCAGTCGAGCTGAGGGTTGTGCCGGCGGAGCCATGGGTAACCCAGGATGAGGGGTTGGCCTGGAGAGGGGAGCAGGTGAAACTGGATAGTTTCTTGATGGTTTCCGGACAGACCCATCGAGACCGGGGCCGTGACATGAGTGACCGATCCGAGTAAGTGTCCGTCCAGTGCCCGGGCAGGAATAGGAGGTGTCAAACGGAGGTTCTCCAGTCCCAGTTGGCGTGCCAGCTTGATGTCCATTATGTTGGCTTCGGCGCCAGAATCCACCAGAGCAGCCAGGGTGTGAGTTGAGTCAGAGAGGCGGAGGTGAACTTGCAGCAGGGGTTTGCGGTCGGAGGACTGGATGGTCATAGAACTCAACCGGACTCCCCCTATGCCCGGTGAGCCTCGGCCCTTTAAAGGGCAGGTTACCACACGATGTCCATCACCTCCACAATAGAGGCAGAGGTTAGAGGTGAAGCGGCGCTGGCGCTCTGCAGGAGTGAGAGAGGCTCGCCCAATCTCCATAGGCTCAGACTGATCAAGCTGACCTGGGTGAGTGGCAGTAGATGACAGGAGCCCAGTCGGATCTCTCCGAATGCCGGTAGTAGGTGGACCTTGGCGCCCCCTCTCACGACGACGGGTCTGTATCCTTCTGTCGATCCTGACAGTCAGTGCGATGGCTTCATCAAGAGTGGAAGGCAGTTCATGGGAGACCAACTCGTCCTTGATATAGTCAGCCAAACTATGGAAGAACGCGTCCACCAACGATGGTGTGTTCCAAGAACTTCGTCTAGCCAGGGTTCGGAAGTCGATGGAATGGTCTGCGACTGTACGTCTGCCTTGTCGAATACTGAACAGTTCACGAGACGCCTCTGCGGTTGGTGAATCCAGGTCAAACACCTTCAGCATCTCCTCAGCAAACAGGTCGAAGGTTGCACATGCGGGGGTTTGATGTTCGAACTCTGCTGTTCCCCAGAGTCGAGCTCGGCCCGTCAGGTGAGTGATGGCATACCCAACCTTAGCCCCCTCCGTGGCGAAGGTCCTTGGCTGCAAGGAGAACTGAAGTCGGCAGCTAGTCAGGAATGGCCGGACCTGGGTTGAATCGCCGTTGAACCGCTCGGGGTTTCCAATCTTGGGTTCCGGAGCAGCGGCTGCAATGACCGGGGCAGGTAACTCGGGGGCAGGGCTGGTGGGCAGACTGGCTGGGGTAAGGTTGGTGAGGAGTTGAATGATCATGGCGAGTTGTTGTTGCTGCTGCTGGAACTGCTGCTCATGCTCATCGGTTTCCATGTCGGGGAAAGTGTGCGCTGAGTCCATAATGGTCAGATCGTACTGTCACGGTTCAGACAGACGACCAGAGGACCACAATTGCGTCACACCAGAAAGTTTATTAAAACTTAAGGGAAAAGGGAAGTAGGGAGTGAATGAAGGCTCCAGGGGTAACAGGGATCCCGTCCAATGTGCTGGGTCTGTGCCCCCCCCAGTGGCAGCGATGCGTCCTATGAAGCCGGTGGTGGGTGGTCCAGAAGTCCTGGGGGGGGGAGACACAGACACAACAGGGCGGAATGAAACAAGGCAGCAGTACAGTTCAAGGGAAATCCAAAATACGTAGTAGCAAGGCAGAAGGCTGGTCAGAGTTACCGGGATTGAAGAGTAGTCAGGAGTCGTTATGGCAGAAGCAGGTCTGGATCTCCTGGGGCAGAAGAGTATCCAAAAATCAGGCAGGTCCGGGGTCACAAAACCAGGGTAAGCCAGAAGCGCGAGCAAACAGGTTCCGGGTGTGAGCTTTGCAGACGATCTGACACCGGAGAGCTGAAAGACAGGGCCTTAAATACTGGGAGAGGTAGTGGGTAATGCAGCGCAGCTGGCAGAGTAATTAGAGCAGAGCAGAGCAGGGACAGGTGGAGCTAGTTAGGCTGAGTAGAGAGAGTGGTGAGCAGAGTGGAAGAAAATTAAGGTGGTAACCCGGTGGAGTGAGAGGCTCATGACAGTTACAGCCTTATTCTAAAATGGATTAAATACAACTTTTTCCTCAGCAATATACACACCTTCCCCATAATGACAAAGCAAAAACAGGTTTTTTAAAAATGTTGCTAGTAATAAAAAAATAAAAAAACTGAAATACCTTATTTACATAAGTATTCTGACCCTTTGCTATGAGACTCAAAATTGAGCTCAGGTACATCCTGTTTTCATTGATCCTCCTTGAGATGTTTCTACAACTTGATTGGAGTCCACCTGTGGTAATTTCAATTGATTGGACATGATTTGGAAAGGCACACACCTGTCTATATGAGGTCCCACAGTTGACAGTGCATGTCAGAGCAAAAACCAAGCCATGAGGTCGAATGAATTGTCCGTAGCGCTCCGAGACAGGATTGTGTCGAGGCACAGATCTGGGGAAGGGTACCAAACAATGTCTGCAGCATTGAAGGTCCACAAGAACACAGTGGCCTCCATCATTCTTAAATGGAAGAAGTTTGGAACCACCAAGACTCTTCTTAGAGCTGGCCGCCCGGCCAAACGGTGGAGAATGGCCTTGGTCAGGGAGGTGACCAAGAACCCGATGGTCACTCTGACAGGGCTCTAGAGTTCCTCTGTGGAGATGGGAGAACCTTCCAGAAGGACAACCATCTCTGCAGCACTCCACCAATCAGGCCTTTATGGTAGAGTGGCCAGATGGAAGCCACTCCTCATTAAAAGGCACATGACAGCCCGCTTGGAGTTTGCCAAAAGGCACCTAAAGACTCTCAGACCATGAGAAACAAGATTCTCTGGTCTGATGAAACCAAGATTGAACTCTTTGGCCTGAATGCCAAGCGTCACGTTTGGAGGAAACGTGGCACCATCCCTACGGTGAAGCAAGGTGGCGGCAGCATCATGCTGAGTGGACGTTTTTCAGCAGCAGGGACTGGGAGACTAGTCAGGATCGAGGCAAAGATGAACGGAGCAAAATACAGAGAGATCCTTGATGAAAACCTGCTCCAGAGCGCTCAGGACCTCAGACTGGGGCGAAGGTTCACCTTCCAACAGGACAATGACCCTAAGCACACAGCCAAGACAACGCAGGAGTGGCTTCGGGACAAGTCTCTGAATGTCCTTGAGTGGCCCAGCCAGAGCCCAGACTTGAACCCGATCGAACATCTCTGGAGAGACCTGAAAATAGCTGTGCAGCAACGCTCCTCATCCAACCTGACAGATCTTGAGAGGATCTGCAGAGAATAATGGGAGAAACTCCCCAAATACAGGTGTGCCAAGTAAGTAAAGGTTCTGAATACTTATGTAAATGTAATATTTCAGTTTTTTTTTTTTTTTTATAAATTAGTAAACATTTCTAAAAAACAGTTTTTGCTTTCTCATTATGGGGTATTGTGTGTAGATTGATGAGGGAAAAAAAACATTTAATCAATTTTAGAATAAGGCTGTAACGTAACAAAATGTGGAAAAAGTGAAGGGGTCTGAATACTTTCCAAAGGCACTGTATGTTCTTTTATTGCTGTTATGTGAATAACATACTAATACTGACCTCAGAATGTTTATTCTGGTGGAGCTTAATTAAGCATTCGTAGAATATTAAAACAATGCTATCTATGTTTTCGGTCCTGCTTTAAATGAAGTGCAGTTGATAAAGGCTTCATAAAGCCTTCATAAACACTACATACATGTGTTACAAATCATCTATAACTTTATGTCATGCTTTATAGGGTTTATGAATGTGGCATAACTGTGTGACATAACCACCAATGTCAAATATGACATGAACCTGTGCTTTATAACGGGTGGGATAAGCACAACTTAATAAAGGCCTTATGAATCATATTAAATTGAGGCTTCACAAAGCATTTATAACCCTGTCATTTATCTTGGTAGAGCATTGCAACGCCAAGATAGTGGGTTCGATTCCCAGGACCACCCATACGTAAAAATGTATTAATGCATGACTGTAAGTCGCTTTGGATAAAAGCGTCTGCTAAATTGTATATATTATATTACTCTAAAACATTTCTAGGTTGGCCCAACTTCTTTCCCTCTTGGGTGCAGAGTCAATATTGGACCTGACCTCAACTTCCCCAAAATGCTGTGCTGCAGGATGACGCACACTCTAAAGTGCAGTCATGTTTCATGTACAGCAAAAAACGTTGGTAGGACCTTTAAATTATTCTATTTTTTTGCCTACTTCTGTTTTTCCCACCCAAACTCGGTTTTCTCGGTTTTGTTTTTCCAGGTTTTGGATTTCCCCCATTTGTTCTGGTTTTCCATGTGTTTTAAAAGAAAAACTACCAAATTAGATTTTCTGTGTTCACAACAATGCTTAAACCACACCAGGGGATTACTTTTGAGGTCTGGGCCCCCCAAAAATGTGGGGTGTAGTTGCCCTTTAATTCAGTGAGCATACCCTGCAATGTTATTTGGTTAGTGGGTTTTCTGTAGTGCAGTAAGCGCACACGTGATGATTATGTATTCCATATACAGTGATTTGCATTGTGGCCACCAATGGAATGGGTGGAGTAAAATGCCAGCAACACTGTGTTATTCAGAGTCCCTTGAAATTACACCAAATATACATTCTACTGAGTTTTCCCTACAATACTTTTAATACGGCACCCAGAATAGTTCTCTCTAAGCCAATATGTATTCCAGATAAATTTATTCGCATTGGGGGCATTTGTTTGACCTTGGAACATGTTTTAAAACCCAATTGTATTGCAAATGTCACTTAAATATGAATACATATGAATAATGGTTAATGTTTAGACAATTATTTTTCATAATCATTAATAAATACAGGTTATTGACACATTTCTACTATTACGTGGGACACTTTTATTTAGATAATTCCTGAAATTCCGTGACCCGGAAGTACTTTTTTAGTGTTGCTAGCTAGCCGAAATTTAGCCAGCTAGCAGGCTCAGCTAAATAAAAATCCCCCTAAATATAGCCACGTCTCATAGTCACGTCATGAGATTTGTAAATAAAAGAGGAATATAAGAACATGAATCGAATGGAGTTTCCCATCTCCCCATTTAGAGTTTCTGGCACAGCACAGAAAGCCTTATCCAGATGGTGTGACAAAGGCATTTCCTAACAGACCTGCTAACTTTCTTTGCTAGTTTTAAGGTTGGAACCAACATGCAGTATCTCATTCAGCAGGCAGAGAGGCAAGAACCATTCGTTCGCCAGCTCAGGGTCAAGCTACACTGTTCATAGCCCTGTGTAATGTTCAATGTAATTACATTGCTGGACTTTTTTAAACTTAATGTATTGTTTTTTTTTTTTAATGTACAGATAAAAGGAAATGTATGGTTTAAACATGTCTTTAATGTTTATTTGTTTTAGCTGTTAGTGATAAGTGTTACTACATTTGTGTTTACATCATTAAGCCTTTATGTATGTGTTATGAATTACCAAAGGTGTCTGACTTTATAGAAAATACAGTTTCATATGATACAAGGCATTTATATATGTGTTATAAATGACCAAAGGGGTCTGACTTTAAATTAAGTACAGCGTCATGCGATATAGAGTCTTTATGGACATGTTATGAATGACCAAAAGTGTCTCACTTCAAACTAAGTGTTAAAGGATAGTACATAAAGTGTCAATAAATAGGTTATTAATGTTCTGCTGATTTATGAAGATTCTCTCATGATCCACAGGTTACTGTAGGGTGTGAGAGATATTTAAATGGTTTGATGAACCTGCAAAGCTTGTGTATGTCAGAACCAAGATGATTTGGAGTAGTCCAACCTGAGACTACCTCACAACATTTTGTGACTGATCTTTCAGTGGGGGAGGGGGTGAATGTGTCAAAGACCTGACTGGGCCCAGCACCGCGCAGTATGGCTCATTGTTGTTGTGTGTGTGTTTGTGTACTGAGGAACATGTAACTTGGTTCCAGAAGAAAGCCACTTTCAATTGATTTAGGTTGGGGGCTTTCATCAAGGGAAGTGTTTCTTGGTGTAACGTCATCCCCAGGCTATTGCACACGCAGCACATATAAGCCTGGGATATCAACCATTCAAAGTTGGCCTTAGTGGGTGTGACCATAAAATTATTTAGGAGTGACCTGAGTAAAGTATTTGTCATTGTCACTAGTTAACACAGTCAAAAAGTCACAATTATGACTAAACCCTGCCCATTATCACAACGTAACTTTTAAAAATTGGATTTTAAACCTAACCCTACCTAATGAAGGCCAAGTTTGATGCGTTGGTCCACCAGTCCTTCCACGCATTTGGGCGGAAGTGTCTGGGAATGAGATTAGGTGTAATGTAACTAACATGACATCACTTTAGTGCGTATGCTATCCTTCAGCACAACATGTCACCCTTTATAAAGCACATGTTTATATCATATTCGACATAGTGGGTTATGTCACGTGACATTGGTAATTATATCACACAGTTATGCCACATTTATAAAGCATGAAATATGGTTATAGATGCTTTGTAACACATTTATGTAGCGCTTATGAAGGCATTATGAAGGCTTTATGAAGCTTTTATAAACTGAACGTCATTTAAAGCGGGACCATATTTTCTAAGACTAAACTGTCAAGGCTTCTCTCTTGATTTTGTTAGTAAAATGTGTTGGTTGCCACCAATCGGTTGAGCTATTGGACGTGATGCAGCATGGAGAAATGTTTACAGCTCAGACTGACTCAAGGGTTATCGACTGCTGTTTGACGGTGCTTCTGGGACCCTGCTCCTCTGACTCCGATCAATAGTCATGTTAATAAACATTGCCAATAGCTGACACGTAGCTTCTTTCCCATGCAGAGAGAATTATTCTATTGATTCCAGCACTTTCATTTTAATTCCACTGTTTCTGACAAAGGAAGCTAAATGCATTTAGCATTGACCCTGACAAACCATGGCTAGATGAAGAGGGAAATGTCTGTGTGTTTGTCAGTGATGTACGCCTCCCCATTCAGCTAATAAATTAATAGTGGAGACAGGCAATACGTTACGCCAAGAGTCCAGCTGGAGGGACTTTTAAGCCTTTTCTCTAACAAACAGTCCAGGAACTCCTGCGTTTGCAAATACACACCATCGATACCTCTTTAGTAAAACAAGATCACATGCAGAGTCCCATAAGGAGCCACAGTAACAGCCTACCGACTACGTTTGACCACACTGACCACTTCTGAGGGAGGCCTTGTAGTATTGAATAATGTATGGACACGTTTCACCAGATGGGGGATAGGGTTTCAGTCAGTCAGTCAGTTGTTCTCCCTCCAGCCCTGGACCAGTTGTACCTCCACCCACCCACCCACCCCCTCCCCACAGCAGAGCAGGCCACATTGACTGGGGACTGAGGAACGAAGCCAGCTCCTGTAATGTAGGCTCTGAGAGCCATGGTGGCTTTAATGAACTTGAAATGAGATGAGGAGAACCTTTCATCCTGTGCCTTGGGCCTGGGGGAAGGGTGGCAGGACCAGGGCCTGCCCTAGCTTTTTGGTGGGCCTAAGCGAGATTTAGTGGGGGGGAAAAAAATGGTGGTCCCCCTCTTGATGACGGAGAGAAAAAATTGAAGTATCCTGCAATTCTATGCATTTTGCCATGTGGGTTGAGGGCCCCCTAGCAGCCGGGGCCCTAAGTGCCTGTTTGTGTCGCTTATGCCCAGGGCCGTCTCTGGGCAGGACATAAAGGAGGGTTGTCTGGTCCTGATGAGCTTTTTAGGGTGTCAGGCCTGGGCTGAGATGAGTTTTCATCGGTCTGTCCCCTCCCCAGAGGAATGCTTTCAGGTGACACTAATTGCTCCTCCAACCTAGCTAGCTGTCATAAAAAAATAGAAAAGTGTCTGTGAGAATACTCTGCCCTTCATCTCTGTCAGCTCTGCAAGAACATCATGATACGTGATGAAGGGGGGCGAGGAGAGGCGAATGCAGGGAAATAAGCAGAGAAATCACAAATGAAAAATGTATGCACTCACTAACTGTAAGTCGCTCTGGATAAGAGCGTCTGCTAAATTACTAAAATGTAAATGTAAATTAAAGTCATGCAAAACTGCACCCCACCACAAATATTCAAATGAAATGTTTGGGCCTGAGCGGCACCTCGGGAAGCAGAAGTTGATTGCTCATATAGCGGAAATCTAATATGTCCCATAACCATAGTTTTTTTTTTTTTTATATGCAGATGGTCTGTCTTTAACCTCTGTCCCCGCTGAAAAAGGCTGCCTCAGCGAGACAACATAGCCTTAAGATGATGCTTAATGTTGGGGATGTCATTCTAAGTGTATATTCAGTTAATGTATTATTGCGTGCCTTGTCAACAGCTCACCAATCCTGGGGTTCATTAGTTAGTCCATTTCGAACTCCACCATTTCAAATTTGCCACCTGTAAACTGAGCTACAATAACAATGGGCAAGGTTGCTATTGTCCAGGGTTTCTGCTATTGACTGCAATGTGGACTAGTATTTAATAGACACAACACTGGCTCTGGTCTTTACAGTCTACTTCTCTACCTTGTGGCATTTAGTTGATTATTCAGCCATCATTGTTTGAGACAGACCTGTTTTTCTAAATGAGGGAAATGAATGCGTTGTTAATGAAGAGGTGACTATTCAACCCAGATAACCAAGCAGACAATGAGCACGGTTACATGCACACAATAATACGATTATTGTGGATAGTCAGGTTAATATGATAGTTTGTTTAAAACTTTTATATTCTTTGCCAGAATAACGATTTCCCTAATAATCCTGTTTACATAGACACATCTGAAATCAGGCTGCTGATGGGACTTTTGATAAAATGTTTGCAGAAAATCGCCAATCAAAATAAATGTTCTACCACAGCGACCATGTTATTTTTGCGAATACTATTTGATTCTGAGTTCGTACATATAACGTTTGTATGTGAAAACTATATATAAGACACATACTTTCAGTTTGTACAAACTCACATAACTCCCGCATAAGATGGAAGCTGGCGCTACCGAGTCCTGGCCAGTGGCGGCTCCTGAAAAAATTCTCAGGAGGGGCAATTTTTCTGATGATTTAGGTGACCTACACACATTTAAAAAAAGATATGTCCAGCAACAACATGAAGACAGGGGCAGCATATAAGTCAATACCAGAAGCATTTATTGACTGATCTCAAAAGTGTTGGCTTACCAGGGTTGGTGGAGCCCTCAGTTTCATCTTTGCCTCGCAAAGCTAACTCAAACACTCCGCAAAACTTCACACACTGGATTAGCCGGCTGAGGATGTGGCGGTTCTTGCTAATGTCGTAGTAATTTATATATTTGTTATAGTGAATATGGAATATGATATGTTGAGTAAAATGTTGTGCTAAGATCTATTTAGGTCAGGAGCTGGTTATAAGTTATGTTCCTATCCAATAACAATGGACAAAAGGGTCCTATCTTGTCAGCCTTGTCACCAGGTGGCCAAGGACAACACCCACGCCATAGGCCTCTCAGTTCTTCCAACTCACGAGTTCTTGCTCTGAGGACACACACACACACAAACACACACACACACACATCATCACTGTTAAACACACACACACACACACATCATCACTGTTAAACACACACACACACACACACACACACAAATCCCCTCTCTTAGGCTGAACATTTGAAGACAGAGAACCCGACTCAGAGCCAATGCAACAGTGACAGTAGCCTGGAGGGGACCTCGCCCAACTCATCAGGACCAATCAGAAGATCAGAACTACTAGATTGAACCTACTTCATTTATTGCATAAAATGTCTGCACACAATGTTTCGGGGCTCTCTTCAGATAATAATAATAATAATAATAATATGCCATTTAGCAGACGCTTTTATCCAAAGCGACTTACAGTCATGCGTGCATACATTTTTGTGTATGGGTGGTCCCGGGGATCGAACCCACTACCTTGGCGTTACAAGCACCATGCTCTACCAGCTGAGCTACAGAAAGTGGATACTCATGGATGCGCATTGCAATTGTAAAATGTCAACACAATTGGAGACACCACGTCATTTTTGGAGACATGTTATTGACAGTAAACTATTGTAGATGCGACTGCTAACTAAATAAAACATTTTAGCTGGCTAGCTAATCATCTTAGCTAAATGTGGGGCAAACAATTCAGTTATTTACCGTTAATTTGAGGGATTGGGGTGAAAGAAATCGAGTTACATAGTGATACTTTACGATATACTGTATTGACAATATCGCAATATTTTAGCGCTAGTTGGCTGTACCTGCACCAAAACACCATTATTGTTCCTTCATAGCTTGTTCTCAATCTTTTCACATTGGGAGCCAATTTGTTTTCAGCACTTTTATTTCCATGACTGATCAAAACTCGTTCTCATGGCTTTCTGATCCCTCTGCAACAGACATATGGTGCACAATAAAATCACAGTATCGAATCGCAATACGTATAGAATCATGAGACTCGCAATGCTGATGCATATATCTTATCGTGAGGTTCCTGGCAATTCCCAGCCCAAGTTCATTTGCCAC